>NC_089978.1:167007794-167310824 GCF_036417845.1 Apteryx mantelli
CGTCGTCGTCGCTCGGGAGGGGCCGGGGTACAAATCCCGTCACGGCATGTGACGCGGCGGAGCCGGGAGGGCGGCTCGCCCCCTCCGCTCGCCTCCGCTCCCCCCCCCCCCCGCCGCCGCCGCCGCCGCGACCTGCCCGCCCCGCGCTCGGCGCCCCCGACAATACTCCGCAGCCGGGCCCGGGTGTCAGGCCCGACTGGCTGCTGGCGGAGAAGCAGCGGCAGCGGAGGAGGAGGAGGAGCCGCTGCCGGCGGGGCCGGGCTCCCTGGGCAGGGCCGCGAGCCGCGGCTGGTGTTGATTAGGGCTCTGGCATCTCATAGTGATGCCTGGAGGAGGGGGAGGGCGCTGGGCCTGGCCTCCCCCCTCCCCGCCCGCTGCCCCCTCCCCGGGGGCGCCGCCGCGCAGCGCCCCGCCCCGCCCCGCCCCGGCCTCCGCCGCCGGGCGGCCCGCACCCGGGCAGGCCCCACCTGTGCTTAAAAAAAAAAGAGTCGCTGCCCTCGGGGGACAGCGGTCGCCCCGCCGGCCTAGGGGCATGCGCAGGGTTTCCTCCCCAAACAGCTGCTGCCCTTTTTAGGGCCTACTGCAGGAGGGTAAGGGAGGCCGGGGCTCTGCTGCTCTTCTTTGGGTTTCGGCTGCACTAGGGAAGCGATAAATAAGGCTGAGCCCTTGAGGAGCGCATCTCTGCCTGAAGCTGAGCTTGCCGCTGCTGCGTTTCAGTCCCGGTGCATAGGCCTGGGCCTGCCGCAGCAGTGCTGGAGCCAAGCGGTCTAGAAAGTAAATAAAAACATAATTATGTATGTTCCAGTTGGGGCTCGCAAGAAAAGGGAGGAAACCCCCTCATTTTCTCCAGAAGAGATCAGAGAAACAGCAATACTGAGTCAGATCAGTATGCTGCCTCTAAGAGTGCTGAATAGACAAAGCCGAAGGAAAACTAAACTCCAATAAGCTGACAGTGATGCTGCCCCAGAAAACTCTCCCCAAACTTGGCACTTTCTGACCCACAGTCAGGGTCTTTGTATTTAACAACCCTCAAAGGATTTTTTTCTTCCCCAATGAATTTATCCAGTCTTTTTTCTTTTTTTTTGAACTGTATGAAATTTTAGTATCTGCTACATCATGCAGCAAGCATCCAGCTTACTTCTTCAAACTTTTTTAACTCTAAATAGGAGAGAGAAATCACCTTTCTACAGCTCTTTAATGCTCTGATATACCAACTTCTTCACAAGACAAAACTAAAAAATGTTATACCACCAGGCCAGTCCTGTATATAGGACACACAGATGACATTTCTATCAAATACAGACAGCTCAGAAAACCTAGGACTCCCTCATCAAGTACTACCACATTTCAGTGAGCACTCTCCCCTCTGCACTAGTCAGTCCCAAGATTGCTCCCACACTATCAGCTTTCTAGACACCACAACTGACATTAAAAAATGGCACTCTGAAACTAGCACATATACCAGAACCTACCAACCATAAAACTACCTCCCTAAAGTTGATATAATAAGACCAGCAGCCATGCAAAACACATGAAGAAGCTGTGAGATTCAGCCAAGCCCTCTGATATTATTGCACCTGCTCTGAGGGGAATACCTGTGACATCTGCTTTATCCAACAAGGTCACTCAGCCAGAGAAATAGATACAAATTTACTACAATAAAGATACCACAGCAACAACAGTGATGTTAGAAAATCACTTTTCAAGGGCTCAGGTTTATTTGGTGTTTGTCTTGTGCAACCAAAATTAAAAAAGACTGGCAAAGTCTCTGACCATGTTAGCTTTCTGCAAATGAAGGCTCTTTTTTGTAGAATCTCTGCTGTAGCATTCCCCTTCCCATGATCATATTCCTCTGATGGCCATAATATTGCATGTTAGAATCCACACATAAAAATCATCTTTAAAATGAGTATCTATATTTGAAAGAATATTTCCCAGAACCTCTTCTCCCCCCTTCATTACAGGAAGCAAATCTCCTACAGATGAAATCACACACACTAGAAGCAGATATTGCCAGAGCATCAAACATGAAATATGCCCACACAGTTCCACAGGCAACAAAATCAATGCTCTTCTTCCCACAGCAAAACCACCAAAAATCTTTGTTCCTGCATGTACTCCTCCCCAAACTCTACAATTCATTGCTTCACCCAGCACATGAGACACCCTCACAGAGACCATATGAATGAAACTAATTAATTACCATACTAGACCAAGTGCACACAGACAACCAATAAAGGACAGAAACACATACTTGTCATTAGGAGAATATTTGTTGCAAAATATCTATTCTAACCCCTCGATCCTTTTCTGAAAAGAGACCTACAAAATACTCCCAGAAGATAAATCTAGAAATTAAAACTTATAATCCCTAGATACTAAAAAACTGTGGATTTAACAGAGATATTACTTTCATAGCCCATTACAGCCTCCCTGCTGACTTCTCCCTTTGTCACCAGTGCAAACAAGCGTTTTTTTGCTAGTGGTCCGGCAGAGAACTGTCAGTCACTTCTGCTCACACCCCTTTTCACTCCATAGGTGCTCCTTTTTTTCTCAAGTGGTCAAATTGATTAATATAATTAGATTAAACTAAGAGCAATTGCATCTAAGCTGTAGTTAGCTTGAATTTTGCTGCTTTCTGTCAAACCTGATAAAGAGACCCTGAGTCCACAAGCTTGTTTGCTTTTTACAGCTATATCATTTGATCTAATAAAAGATATTACCTTTCTCCACAAACCTTGCTTCCCTAAGATCTTTAGACCATCACAGCTACAACAAAAACACTTTCACTTTTAATGTCTTGGCTGCTTTACTTGATTCTTCCAGATTCTCTTATCTATAAAACGGAATACAATAAAATATATTCTGTTCTTTATCAATTCTTATACTGTTTTCATAATCATAATATCCAGGCACCTTCAAGGACTACATTAAGTGAACCAAAAAACATCTGTCACATGTGGGGTTTGTTTTTCTTTTTCTTGTTCCTGTTCTCTCCCCAGGAGGAAAATGATGCATGCAGCAGTGCTTTGTTTTTTGTAGGGTTTTTTTTCCTTTCCTCTATTCACGTTGCACTGTGTTTATAACAGAGAAAACAAGGATGATGGCAATTTCTGTGATAAGCCTTATTTCCTGGGGAAGCTAATTTCAGAGTGTTTAGGCATCCCCAGAAAGATCTGTCTCCTGCACAAAGAACCATTTTAATATGTCATTCCCAACCAAAGAAAAGCTCATCTGCATTCTTGACATTTGGGACAGAAACTACCTAACAAAAAAAACAGCGTTTCCCTTTCTCCAGAAAAAGAGTTACACCCCATCATCCTTGGCATGTAAGGGTCAAACAGACTATTTCAGATTACTAACAGGCAAGCCAGCAGTGCATAAAGTTATAAATAGGAGTATCTGGAAACCAAAAAGAGTAACATACTTTTTAAGTGCATTGAAACAGACAAGCAAAGGACAGCTAGGGAGATAGTGGAAATAAACTATTTCATGCTAAAAAATAGAAATAGTTTACTTATGTGTAAGGAGTCACACTTCTGATCCTCAAAAAGGAAGCTGAGTGATCCCATGTGTCTAAAAGGATGGTAGGTACAACACAGGAGCTACCAAAAGATGGAAGCTGAAGTGTAGAGAGGAATCATCTGTGCTCAAGTACTGAAAGCAGAAATGCCAGAAGACCTCAGGGAAACGGTAGACAGCAGATTTAATATGTTTTTGCAATGTGATATGGCAGCAAAAATCATGCAGCTAATTTAATTTGGGATTGTAAAGGCAGAGACCTCTTCTCACAGATATAGGCAATAGTCCCATTTTTTAATATAGCGGTGAGATCGCACTTTGAGGACATGTTCAGTTCTGGACAACTCAGTGCTAGCTAGATGTCAGCAACTTGGAGGGAAAGAAAAAAAAGAGGAACATAAAATGATAAAAAGGCTGGAAGGGATTGCACTGTGTGTAGGTTGGTCAAATAACAACTGAAGAGCCTCCTGGGAACTGTGTATGAGAACTTCAGGGGTGCAGAAACACCAGTGAGAGAGACTGTTTAGGGTTGTCTGAGGGAGTATAAATGATATAAATGTAAATGAAATTAAGCAAAGGAAACACTAATCTACAAGACTGCAAGATGACATCCCAGAGGAGCTGCCATCACCTGATTCAGTTAAGATTAGATTGAGCAAAGCACACAAGAAAACAGAAAAGAAACACTGGCTGCAGGAAGGGATTAAATAAGGACAATATGCCTTCAGGATATCCCATCTCTGACTGTTTTACTGCCCGCTGACTGGGACAACTTCAGAGCAATAGGTCACAGCCCTGTAGGTGGTAGAAACTGTCCCTTCTCGTCACCATTGCTGGAAATACTGAAGACCAAAGTAACCATGCTTAGTTTCAATAGGTAATCACGGATGGAGTACTGTATTCAAAGGGGATGGAGGGGAGAAAGTTGCATTCTCAGATTTTTTCCCTTCTACCACTGCGATTTTCTTGAGAGGTCACAGGTGCATCAGCTAGTGAGGACAGCGGGGATGGCACATCTGTTTTTGAATCTTGTCACTGTGACATTGGACGCCACAGTCCTTCCAGTAGAAGTCCTGGACAGCACTTACCTCTTCCAAGAAGTCTGTGGCATCGAGAGACAGCTATTAGTTGAAATGGAAAAAATCAGAGGCTTTATTATTCCTTACTTAGAGGAATGATTTCAAAATAAGTCCTTTTTTTAACAGCATAATAAAATCACCTTGAACTTGTACAGATAACACCTTTATATCACACTGTGCCATCATATATTCTGGGTTACCTGTGACACAGAAAAGGAGACCTGACAGTGTCATATGTTCATCCCAAACAAGTGCTGCTATACTACATTGCAGTTCACTGAATGTGCCACATACACATTGCTTAAAAAAAAAAAAAAAGGAAGAGGGAGACAATTGTACGAATGTTCTGTAAATGGGTTTCAATGTCTTTACTTTTTGGAACTGTATTTTTTATACCACCACCACTTGGAGAGGCATGTGCACTGATAATTAGCAGTCCAACCATACACAAAGCACACAAAGGTATAGTCCTTCCTAACTATTGACCTTAAACAGCCTTTCTCTACACAGAAATGTCACGATTTTCAGGAAGGAAACCTCTCTACTTATTTACTTAAATGAATAACATGGTCTAACAAACACAAGCATACAGCAAATGTAAGTGTACTAATATTTGGGTTTGAGGTAGTCTTGTAATGAATTGCTGCATCATGTGCTAAATTTAATTCATCACACATCCTCCAGTTTACCATGAACCTCTGACTGCCTCACTTGCACTCTGCCTAATAGCCCATCTTTCTCAGGACAAAATGTGTTACAAACCTCTCAGTAATCTCGTGCTCCCACCGTGTGGGTTTGGGGGGGGGGGTGGTTTAAACCAAGAGAGGGAAATGTTTTCTTCCTTCTTGTAAATGTAGCTCCCTACTGAGCTAGGACAGGCAGTGCCAGTTCTGAAAATTCTGGATTAATCAAGCAATTAAGAATTGATATCTAGTGACTTATCATGACTGGAAATGAGAGACGCTGCATTCATTCGAGCTCTGCGAGAACCCAAAATAGCTAACTTAATTTTTATGGACAGCAAGATTATTTTAAATCTTTTGGGGAGGAGAAGGAGAAGGGCTAGAGCTTCTTCGCTTAAAACCGGTTTCTCCAAAATCCATGTCTGCTTTTTGCACATTACTCAGCAAAGGGCTGATCCGTACAGGGAGCCGTTCCAGAAGAGCCGCTGTACTTCAGATTCACACCCTGCCTTGACCTGAATGAGTCTGAAACTGCACAGAAATCCTCAGAGAGCAAAAGCAGGACTGAAGTTTTACTTTCTCTTCCTCGTGTGCTAGCATAAACAACCACACCGAGCAGTTATTACATCACCTCCAAACTGTGGTTTCCTTTAAGCCTGCAAAAGAATGGCAAACATTTCCATTCACATAGTTATCGGCAGTAGCTCTCCTCACACCTCCTGCTTCTCCTGAAGCTAACTGTTGGGATTATGAGGACTTCAGTGCCCTCTTTTCACATGAGCAGAGAGAGCGTTTGTGGCTTAACTGTAGCCATTTGCTCTTCTTTGTCTCAACCCTCTCTACAAGTCCAGGAACTTTTTCGCCATCAAGAAGACTTTATGGGGTGGGTGGGCAGTAACTCATCACATTGCCTCCATAAACATTTATTTGGGGAATTACAGTATATGTAATTGGCCTTTCCATGGTAATTTGGCTCTTATGAGCTTTCCTTATTGCCAAAATGGTGGATACCTCTATAAAAGAGAGCAGTAACTTTTCCTGCAGCTCTGCTACCTCAGCAGACAGATCTCAGCCAGGCAGATGTGAGCCTGATCAATACCTGCACGAGAAATCAAAAATGGAAAGCAAAGTGCTACAGAAACTGATGCTGGTGACTCAGGGAGAACCCCCCCCCTTTTTTTTTTTTTTTAATGCTAGGAGCAGCTCAACAGCTCCTGCTTACCCAGCTGCTGGACAACCTGGCAGAGATAAAAACATGGGAGCCTGAATTTTGTTCCCAACTTTACCTCTGACCTTCTGCAATTTTGGAAAAGTCATTTAACCTTCGGCAGCTACATTTCTTCATCTTTGAAACTGAAACATCATACTGAGCCTTGCATGGAACTTTGAAATCCTTGTTTTTAAAGGTGTGGGTCAGTGTTAAGCACCATTAGCAGCATTACAGGGCTAATTCCCTCACAACTGTGGTACAGATATTTTGGGAACTATCATTACCTCTGGAAGTGCTCAGATACCATTGCATAAAATTTTAGGCAGACAAATCTTTCAGTTGGGATAGAAAACAGAAACCCTGACTGGTTATTAAAACATTTTGCAGAAGCACATATGTTAGCTTTTCCATGTTCACCCTGTTCCAGTTTGATAATTACACTGTGACTCCTTCAAGCGGGGTAGCCGACCTGCCTGGCCCTATGAGCTGTATATCCAAATCTTCATGTGGCTGAGAACTGTAAAGCACAATTTATGTGATTCAGAGAGCTGGAGGAAAAGAGGAGCTCCAGGAGAG
Source organism: Apteryx mantelli (assembly GCF_036417845.1). Lineage (NCBI taxonomy): Eukaryota > Metazoa > Chordata > Aves > Apterygiformes > Apterygidae > Apteryx > Apteryx mantelli. The sequence goes on from NC_089978.1 coordinate 167,014,865, forward strand.
CTTCAGCAGCAGATGAGGAAAAGGTCTCCTTCCCTGAATGGGTTGACACAGGTGTGCCAGCTGTGGCAGCTCTTCACAGCTCCTGTCCCCACCAGGGCCGGGCATGGGGCTACCCAGCAGCTCCCCCGACTTGCACCGCCTCCCTGCTGCTCCCATCCCCCTTGCAACCACCCAACCTGACCTCCTCTGTCGACAGCACTCACGCCAGGAGCTCACAACTTGCTGTCCTCTGTCACTTCTTCCTGGAACCTGTCCCATGTTGTCAAAGCACTGTCGCACCTTGTCCCCCATTTCAGCAGCCAGTGCCATGAGCCCTGCAGTGACACAGCTTGTAAAGCAGGCTGGCAGCTTAAAGGCCTAGTTATTAATAGTGAAGTACCTAGTAACATACTAGTTACTAATAGTAACCCGCATTTTTCTTTTACCATTAACTAAAAGAATTATTTTGTCCCTGACAGTAAGCAGAGACTGGTTTGCCTCAAGTTTGCCTCAAGTCCAAGCAGGAGACAACACTGAAGGTTCACACCCTTCTCTCGAGGTCAGGCAGTCACTACTGCTCTCTTGCCTTTTATTTAGGATAGCTTTCTCCACAAGATACCTCAATGTGAATAGCAAATCTCAACCACGAAGCAATCCTAGAAGACAAAAGGAGAAGAACCAGCAGGAATCAGCTTCCTAACAAAGTGAAGAAGAGGAGGAGCTACAAAGGATTTTTTTTACTATTGACACACGGCAAATTTTCCCAAACCCAAGATAAGATGCCCCTTCTTCCATCTGGTGAGGGAAAGCAGTGGCAGCTCCAAGCAGCTGCCAACTCCCAGCCAGCATTGTATTTCAGATGCCAATCTGATGCAAAGGTGGTATCAGTACCCATCCTACCACCCATTTCATGGGCAGCCCTATGCCAAGGCACAGGTATCTGATGAGGCTTTTTCTCCAGATTTCATGACCTCATGAGGAGGTGAACCTATCCTGTCTCCATCCCTCCACATGCGCTGGTGGCACCTGGGCCATGGTGCAAAGCTGTGTGGGGTGCCACTGGCACTGATCCCACAGGTAGGACACCATCCCAGCTGGGCTTGTCCTGCCTGGCTGTAGGTGCCCATCCACATAGGTCTGTGGTTTGGGGGCTGGCAGGGGTGCTGGCAGGGAGGGGGATGTGGGCAGGCAGGGGACAGGAGAGGGAGCAGAGAGGACCTAGGGCACCATCTGGTGGCTTCACTCTCCGCCTTCCCTAAATCCCTGTCACTCAGGGTCATTGCACAGCAAACACCAGGTCCTTTCCAGGAGATAGCCCAGAGGGAAGAAGAGACCCCTGCCCTTGGCCCAGGCTCACACCCACTTTGGGCACTGCTGGGTGGGAGAGCGAGGCAAACCAGAGCAGTAATAACCATTTCATCTGGGTGCTCCTCAGTGAAGCACTTCCTTTTATAAAGCCCTAGTCCTAACTGGAGCTTTAGACACTACTGCCATAGAGATGTTTAACAAGTGATACCTGTGAGAAGGAAAAAAAGAGGATTAAGAAGATAGAAACAATGAAGGAGAACACCTTGGGCTACACCTTGGACATATGTTTCATTGTAGTTATCCATCATGATGAGCTTTTTCTTGTCTACAAATAAAAAGCAAAATATGGTTGGCATACTTCATACTACAGAACAGTACCCATACCAGCGCTTGTATCCTACGGAAAAGGATGAAACCAACACACCAGTGGATCACTGAAGTGCATCCAGTGTTTGCCTTGTCAAACAAGGATTTGGTGGAAGATTGAAGGATTGCAAAGAGATCATTTTAAAGGGACTAGATATCTCGGTGTCACCAACACTCTTTGCAGCTATGCTAGTTCAGATAAGGTGAGGATGATCAGAGTGCATGTCTCAGGACCAAAGGCTCACTCCTGGTGGAGAGGCAAAGGATCCTTGTGCTAACATGGCACCTCCTTTAGAAGACAGACAGTGCATTTCCACCTCCCACTGCTGCTCATTTTGACACTGGGTCTCCACTGCCCTGAAATCCCGTCAATACAGAGGGATAATTTCTCTCAGCTTTCCCGGCACTTGGGAATCAAAGTTCATACCACCGTAACCTGAGTGCATATTCTGCACATAACAGCACCGTGCTGGGGGAAAAAAAGCGGAGCTGTGGCTCTTGGAGACATGGTTTCAAGGAGGAATCCACTCCCAACATTAAATTTAAAGCAAAACATGTGTGGAATAAACATAACAAGCCAATCATCACCTCTCACCTTCGTGGAGCTAGAGGAGCTGATCTTAAATTTCTTTTTTTCTGTATTGCTCAACACTTAAAAATTAACTCCTTTCCTCTTGCTGGTAATACTCATTCTCTGCATCCATTCTTATGGGCCATACAGCCAGGTAAGATAATGAGACCAAACAACTGCCTTTTTTTCTGAACAAATATCTGCTACAAAGTAGTTATACTGATATTGTATAAATTGTATTTACTAGTCTCTCCTACCTGTGCCTGAAGGCATCTCCTCATACCTCCTTGGAAAACTCTGTACTATTTAAAAAACACCCTTTCTCTTACAATCTGCTGCTTTGTACCTTTCTCACTCTCACACTCTGATTCTACTGCAGCTCCCCATGATGCATGATGCTAAAGAAGTGATACTAGCTTGTGGCTACATAGCTTTAAAACTTTCCTTTTTTTTTTTCCTTCTTCTGCAGTCTTTACTGCTGCAGGGGTATCCAAAACCCACTCAGATCAACACAGTGACTCCCCTGTCACCTTCCAGCACTTTATTTTAGAATAGCCTTTTCTATTCCAAATACCCTCTTCTCTTATTTTTCATTTTAAACAGCTTCAGCTGCTTAATATATGGAGTTGTTCAGAGATAAATGTAAAAAATTCACAATTTAAAACATAATAGAAAGACAAAACCAATCAACTCACTGCAAAGTGAGATCCTTGCCAGGAAGCTTCCAGTAGTGCCCATTATTTTTAGCATTTATAAAAACAAAAAAGCAAAACACAAAAACTACTCAAAGCAGTATTATTTTGAAAGTTTTAATTCTTCATCTAATCCATCAGCTTCTTCTGAATATTTAATTGCAATACTGCAATATATTCATAATTCCCCTCCACCATTTTTCACATTCATTAGGGAAAGTAATTGTTATACCTGTGCCAGCCTCCATATATCCTTCAGTGAACACAAATGTTTTCTCCTAATTTATGTTCCTCTGGTCATATTAGCAAACATTAAATTCAATTTATTTATTTATTTATAATTATTTATTTATAGTTATAATTATCATGATCATTTAAGAAATAGAAAATGAATCTAATAAACCATGCTGTCTATTCATTGCTCTTTCTGCAATGAATTCCTCAACACTGGGAAGCGAAAAAACATTTTCCTGTGGTTAAAGAAAGTCCAAATTCCATGTTTGAAAACTCTTCTAATAAAAAGAGCAAAGCAATAAGCAGATTATCTCTTTAAACATAGTATAGGAAGGTTGGAGGCCCCGGAGACATTTTCCATAGCCTCTATCTCTGATGCATAGCAACATTATCTTCAACTAGAGAGGGTCCTATGACCCCGCAGCTCAGTTTTAATTTGATCTTCTTTAAGGAGGTTTCTGTGATCCCTCTCAGGTTATGCTACATATTCTTATTTGGGGTGGGTTTTGTTTGGTTGTTATTTTGCTGTTGTTTTTTAAACTGAAATAAAACAGCCTTGGCTTTTGGATCCGCTGGTTTGATCATGTTATATGGATATTTAACGTAACCTCTTCCCTAACAGAACTAAAATAGGCACCAGCACAAATGGTAGATGGTAGGCGAGTTCCAGCTGACAGGGGAAGAGAAGAGCTTGGATAGAAAATGCACGTCTAGGGCCTCCATCCTCACTTCAGTCATTGTGAGTTTCAGAACTGTTCTATCCAGCCAAATGATGTAAGCAGGGAAAAAAAGGGGGCTATATACCTTTCTTGGGAAACACTGGCCAGATGAAGCCAAAGACAAACCCATTGATTCTGGTGGGGCAGAGGTACTATGTCTACTCCCACTGAGCAGGCAAAATCCCTAGAGGTAACAACACCGGTTGCCAAGAAGACCAGGAAGTCAGTGAGCTTGACTTGAGCTTCTCTGGGCTGGAACTTGGCCCCAGTGCCACTTGGTTTACACAGTCCCAGCGATTCCTTGGGCTCCTGCCTCCAAGAACTTTGTTCTGGAAAGGGCACTGCCACTGAGACATGTCCCCAGGCAGGAATATGTCCTCTGCCTTCTTTTTCTCCATCTTTATCTCTGTTCATACATCCATTCCTCACCGTACACTGCTGATATCGCTGAAGGGAAAGCATTTACTCGGAGGCACCAATTTGAGTCAGCTGGGTATGGTCACAGCAGGCGTCTGTGACTACTTGATGGGATTAGCAGATTATGAGAAAGCATGTTTCACCATGGGGTTTCTGGGAAAGGAAAAATAGGCAGGTGGATGCTTGGATCTTGGTTAAACTATGCGTGAAGGCCTGATGGCCATGTCAGGAAAAGCCGTTAGGCACAGGATCAGATGGACTGCTGCAGGTCAGGATTGGAAGATCAGGCCAGGAAGCAGGGAGGTCTCTGGATTGTGCTATCACTTACAGATGATCAGGTTTCAAGTATTTCAACCAGGTCAGGTGAAAGAAACCTGCACAGATCCTATCATCTGCACCATTTTTAAGACACAGCATGTGAATGCTTGACAAAAATAGCTCTTCTTTTGCATCAAATGGCTTTGCTGCAAAATAGCTGTGCTGCGTCAACGCAGACTGAGCCCCAGTGGGATCTGAACAGCTGTATTCTGTTGTTAATGAAGGGCAGTTTAGAGGGAACCAGGGATTCAGAAGTCCCCCAGGGTTGTGCCCTGAAGTTGCTGTGGGTCTTTGCAGAGAACTGAGGATGTAAGAGAGTAGTTCTGTCTTACAGAAAGATGTCTGGTCCACACAGGGTCAGTTTTTCCCTGTTAGATATTCTCATACAACGTATCAAAGGATTCTTCTAGAGTTCCTTGCTTCTTAGGTGTCTACAGAATGATGAAAAGGAAAAAAAAAAGAAATAGAGCAAAATTATTCAAAAGAAGATTAATTAATTCTTAATAAGCAGACACTGACGTTTGTTCTGTTTGAAACGGCTACAAGTGATCTGCTGAAGCAGAAGCCACTACACCAAGAAATGCTGCTCCGACAGAGACGAACGTGGCTAATCCAGTCCAAGGGATAAAGATGCCTCCTTTACTTGTCACTCTTCCCCAAAAAAGCTGTCAGACAGGGAGGGGAGGGAAGATTGGACTTGGTGAAAAAATAAATCACTTTGGATTCTGTGAAGGAGGAATTCCCTGACCTCCTCAATCCTGTTTCTTCAACAGTTGAGTCTATTCCTCACAACCGTTCCTTGTGTAGACAAGGCGCTGACAGACTGATATTTTAAGCACTGTGTGGCACAGGCCTGCTGTAAGCAAGGTTACACAGCAAGTAGCTGAAATGCCACGGGGTGAAGGAAGCCCTACCTACACTAGCATTTTCTCTGTTGCCACCACCAAAGGGAAACATTTTACAAAAGCGCTGAGTGCTGGCACCTCCAAGGCATGTACATACACCAGAGAATTAACCTGTTACTGCCCAAACTGGCAGTCCAGTGCGACAGCACATAAATGTTCATATTTCAAGTGCTCTCTGCTCTGCTTCCCTTTACAGCTTCACCTTTACATGCAGCATCCCGCAGCAGGGACTTGCCTGGACTCTCAGGGGCAGAGTCGCAGCCAACAGTTCAGCAATCCCAGCACCCAGTCCCAGGCCAAGCCCTCCAGCCCACAAGTCCGCTTGCTAAGGGAAAGCATCCTGTTGTATTGCTGCTCAGCCAGCTGGAAGGTGAGAGTCTCAGGCTGTTATAGCCCCAGATGACTGAGAGGGAGGCTGATGAAGGCGTTTGCAACAGTAATGGAAAGCACAGTCAAATTCTCTTGTGCAGAGAAGGCCGTATCCCTTTTGGGTGGAACCAAATCATTCTTGGCTTCCCTGAAACAACCTCAGAGTTGAATCCACCCTTCCCTGCCATTTTCATCAGGAAATTCCTGTTTTCAACCACTCTGTTCATTGCACAGACAGCAGGGGGCCCTGGCATCCCCTCCCATTCCTCACAGTTGCTCCTATTGGAGAAGCTCCTTTTCCCTCTGGAATGCAGAGCCCTGAGAGGGGACATGGCAGGAGGGACGGTGAGGCCCTGTCACGCACACGTCCTTCCCTTCTGAGCAGCACAAGGGCTGAGCACATTCAATGGTGTCTGCTCTTGGCAGTGAGAGCTCATCCCATCACCTCTTTGCTTTCTTCTTCCTTGTTTCCCCCCAGTCTCAGCTTTGACCCTTTCCCCTCCCTGGCTGAGCTTGCAAGCGCCAGACTTGCACACCCACAGATGCTCCTTTCCTCTTGCTTTGCTGCCTTGCTCCTGCTCTGTTTTACAGGCCTGCTGGCCCTCAAAAGAGCAGCTTAGTGGTGCGGGCCACACACAGGTGCTTTGGCATGGCTTAGACAGCTCCATGGTAGCAAAAAAACCACGTGTACCACAGTCAGTCATCAGACTGAATTATTTAGAAGAGAGCAGCTGATAAGTGTATACAGAAGACATATAGGACAGGGAAGAGGGATCATGAACTCCTGACCTCCCTCCCTAACAACACAAAATGCAGCAAGAACACAAAAGCAAGGAATACTATATTTTCGAGTGCATAAGATGCACTGGGACATAAGACAGACTATATGAAACAACCCATCCTTCCCCTCAGTAATCAGTAGCAGTAATCAGATACTTGCCACTGCCTCTGCTACTATCACTATGGTGGCACAGCAGTAACTGCAGGATGGTGGTGGCCTTGGGAGCAGAAGACATGGCAAATAGCTCCGACATAGGAGTAGCCCCTTGATTTTTGACCACCTTTTCCTAAAGGTTAACCTGGGGGACTCTCCACAACAGGGCACTGGTGGGAGGAAGCAGAAGACATTTTTCAGGAACGCCCAACATTAGAAGAGTGTATATATTTTTTAAGCAGAGAAGAAGTCTGGAGGGGAAATGAGCAACAAAGTTCTGAGGACAGGAAGGAAATGTTTCCTGGGGTGCCTCATGCAAGTTTTGTCCCTTTGAAACAGCTGACACTTGCCAAAGGGTACAGGGCTGTGTGCACCTCTGGTCTGCTTCATATGGCCCCCACAACTGATCTGCAGCTGCATATTCAGAGTTGCAGCTACTTTCACTATGAGTGGACTTAGTCCCTTGTCTCTAACTCATAATAACTCCCAGCCCAACGAGAAGATCCAGGGCTAAAATGTAGCTACACTGCCTTCTTCTGATCCCCAGAGCCGAAAAGGATTGTGTCAGCCCAGCCTCTGTTCAGACCACCTTAGCTTCTGTTACTGTAAAACAGCTCTCAGGTGCTTTATGCCAGCCAGGCACTGTGAGAGCAAAGCTGTCTCCAGGCTCTGCCCCAGTGCATGAATTCCCCCACCCTGGAGGACATTTCAGCTGCCTAAGTAATCTGGGAAGGGCAATAGTGGGGGCCAGCATCTGGCCAACTCCCCGTGAATGTCCATCCCATTGAGAGGGAGCAGCCTGCCACACCTCTCAATACCTTTCAGGGTATGTCGTATGGCAAAGCATCTGCCCAAAAACAGAACTGTCAGAACTGGTAATGTTACAGGAACGAGTGTTCTGCCAGAAGAGGGAAGACATATGTACGGCTACACGTGCAGCTCAGCTGGTGGGCAGATGCCACGTCCCATTTTCCCCTTTCAGTGGGGCTGCGAGTAGGGAAACAGCAGCTGGACTTACTGCCTGCTAGGACCATGGCGACTCTGTGAGGTTTTTCCCAACATGCCCAGTGTGTAAGGGAACTCTGGAAGAGCAGGGCCCCAGCCCTTACCTTCATTGGAGGACTCCTTCTGCATGACAACTTTTCTGTGTTGCTCCCAAGGACAGAATAGACATCAACTTGCTGTGAATCCAGGCACTGTGGAGGGAAGAGAAAAGAAAGTAGAGGGTCAAGTAAAATACTTGGGTTTAAGCACACCTAACTGCCCACTGGGTTGTTCCCCATCTTGTGCCTGACAGTTTTGAGGAACCTCTGAAGTCTCCAAAATACAAAAAATCCTGACCTGAACTTGGCTAAAAAGCAATTCCTTTTTTTCCTGAAATGTTTACAGGGCAGCTACATTGTCTTTCTCTCTCAGACAGAGAGGCTGATAGACAGGCTTTGTTGTTACCTACCCTGTGTAAGGCAGTGGAGACCAATGTTCCTGCCTCCCTCCACTTCAAATCCTTCCAGAATGCAGAATAAGGACCTCTCCACCTCCTGAACAGATTCAGCACCATGGGGACCAGGGAGAACAGGCAAAGCTCTGCATGGCCCAAGACTGGGTGCCTGTCACCCACAAGCTCTTGCTCTTGGTTATTTTGGGCACACAAGGGTGAGAAGAGAGGCTGGGACGCAGTCCTGAAGCACAAGGGCTATCAAAAAGGGGAAACCTTACATGGGGCATGACTTCCATTTATTGTCTGGTTTTTTTCGTTTTTGTTTTCCAAGCCAGAACTCTCCTTTCATCTTAGAGGGAGGAAAGAAAAATAATAATAAAAAAATCAATACACTCCCAGGTCCACAAACATATCTGTGGTCCCACATAGCTGCGTACCGAAACCCACGCACATCTCACATGTGTATGCACCCGTCGGTCCCCCAGGTAATCGTGTCACTAAAGATGCATGTCAGTTTGAGTGATGTTCCAGATCTGCCTGAAGGATCAAACATAACAATCAGGAGGACTTTTCCATGTGTGTTTCAAGGATGACAGCAGGTTGCCAAGGTGGCTGTTTCTCTGGCAACGGGAAGATGGGAGGAGCTCAGGCTGCAAGAGGGGTATTAGTGGAGAGCTTGCAAAGGGAGCAAGGCGCTCCCTGATACAGGGAGGAGGATGAGCAAACTATGGCACCTTGATTCTGGGGCTGCCAATCACCCAAGCCCCCATCATTTCATTGGGAGGTGCAAACGCTCAGCATCTTTCAGGATCAGAGCCAGCAGGATTGTGATTTAAACAAGAAGACATGATAGAGGAGCAGGGTTTGGAAACGGGACTTGGAAATGAAGTGAGGCGCTGAGACAGGGGCTGGGGGGGGGGGAGCCAAGAGGAATGGAGCATTGTGTGGCTCTGCCATCCCCAATCCCCCTCCTCTGACAGCAAACAGTCAAATTCATTCACCTGTTCACTTCCCCTTCCCAACAACCCACTTGTGTGGAGCAAGTGTTCCCAACTATTTGCATGGGCGCAGGCGCACACTGAAGATCCCATTTCACCTTCCTCATTTTCTGTTCTCTCTGTAACACTTGCAGTGAAGCCCTCATCCCATGTGCTATGCTCCTCCTGGCCTGGCTATGTTTCCCCTCGTCACGACAGCAGCCTCTTTCCCTGCTCCAGCCTACAGCCACTCTCAAGCAAGTAGTGTCCTTTTGGTGCTTAACCTCCAAAAAAAGATTCCCTCGCTCTGCCAGGCCTCTTCGCATAGAGGCTATTGGCAATGCTGTTGCATTGCTGGCCAGTTGGAAAGCTGGTGGCTCCAACTGCCCTTTGCAAATAAATTACTTTTTCTTGGGCACTGACCACCTGCTACCATCACAGTAGAGGCATGCAGGCCTCTTTCCTCCTGACTGTCAGATGCCTTCCTATCCCAGAGCAACCTCCTCATCTTCCTTGCCCTGGAAAAAGCTTGTGTGCTCTGCAACCCGCCTGCACTGCAGGAGTTCTGTTTGCTGCTCAGAAGAAAGCTCGTTTGAAGTATAAAGCAGATCAAGCGGGGCGCTCAGATTACTATTTCCAAAGTGCTCATTAACTAGTCCGCTAAACTGGAAGATGGAGGCAAATGCAGGTTTTGGTCTGGGCAATGAGGCAGTGCTGCTCTGGGGTTGCAGGAGGGCGAAGAGACCTAGCAACACCAGGCAGTGTAACAGGAACAAAGGGGGCGCCCAAGTGCTCCTTTATTACAGGGGCTTTTTACTACACTGAGCTGCTTTTCACTGCATGCACCCACTCCCAGGGGCTATGAGGGAAGCTGCAGCACCTGGAAGAGATGCTGGGAAAGGCTTTTACTCCCAGGGATGTTCAGCAGCTGAGGTTTCACAGAAGGTGTGCCAAGACCTTTCCTGTGCCAGGGGTGAGCCTTGCTGGTGGGCAAGATAATGCAGCCCATTTAGTGAGCTGCACCAGTCAGCTCCAAGCCCTCACTTTGATGTCCTTTCTCTTCTGCTCTCCCCCAGAGGCAACATATCTGGCACCCCCTGGCCTCCTGTTCCTTCACCTAACTTCTGACCTCCCCCTTATCTCATGACTTGGAGTGACTCCTCCCTTGTCCATCCCGTTTCCTTGCCTTAGCTCGCCCCACTGCTGACTGTGGATTTCTACCCTCCCCATGGATTAAGCACTAAGCGTTCAACACCCAGTTTAACAGCAATGGATTTTCAGAAAGCACCTTGTTTCAAACAGCGTGGGCAGGGTTTGCACAATGCAGAATCCCAAGGTAATTTAGCAGCAGGCCACCAAAATTCATCTTTCAAAGGAAATAAGGTTTGTCTGAGGGAAGGTCTGTCCCCTCACCCATCCAGAGGGTCTATCCAACACAGTGTCTACATCCCAGGGCCCGCCTTCTTCCTTCCCCATTAATTTAGCCATCACATCTCACAGTCCTGTGCTCCCAGCTCCTCACCTTGCAGCCCTGCTCTCACCCTGTGCTGTGCCCACAGCAGGAGCTGCTGCTTCACGCAGGAATGAGTTATCGCAGCAGCTGCTTCACAGTAACCTCCAGCAAGCAGACTCATGCCCCATAGCACACACGAGTTTGAGGCTGCCTGCTGCTCTGCCAAAGAGGGCTGAGCCACCTGCCCTGCACACTGGCCTGGCCACGAGCTCTGCACAGCTGGTGTGGGGTTAAAATGCGATGGGGGAAGGCTGGATGGGCCAGGTCCATGGGGCACCTGCGAGCACAGGGGCCCAGCCAGTTGTCGGCACTGCTTGTGCCTAAGGCTGGCTCTGCTGGCTTGTTATATTAGCCTTAGTGGAGGCCTCCTGAACAGAACAACATGATGAAACATGTAATTAAGATGGAGCTAAGGATGCATGACGAGGCCAACTGAGCGAGAAATGGATTTGATTTTTTTTTGTCTCCTTGCAGAAATCATCCACTTCAGCAGGAAACTACCCATTCTGATTTTTAAAAGCCTGAATTAAAAATAAATTACTTGATACAAATGAAAAGGTTTATAACCTGCAACCTCCTTTACCCAAAGCATTGCTTTTAACCTGAAATAAACATCACATATGATATATAGTGCTTTCTCTTAAACCTCTATGCCAAAAATTTAAGGACAACACAACAGTGCCTCCCACCCGTGAAGTGAGAACAAGAAGGGGGCAGGCCCATCCTTTTGTTCGTATCTGCCCCCTATCAGTTCTCCCTGTTGGCTCGGCAGGGCTTTGCTCCTCTCTGTAGTATATTCTCCAGAGCTTTGCTTTGTTTAAACGATTCATGCAGCAGAGCTTACAGGTTTTCCTTGGAGAGGCTTTTCCAGCCCTTATAGACCTCGCAGTCAGAGAGGTTTCCTAATATTCAGGCAACATCCTCCTCTGCTCACTTTCATTTTATTCCTCCTCGTTTGTCCCACAGGCCATTCGAACAAAATCCTTCCCTTCTTAGTGGAGCAGTCCTCCCGTAGGAGTAAAAGGAAAAAAAAGAATCCATTTTAAATGGAGCTGGATGGGTTGTAAATGGGATTAGAGGTCATGGTTACTTGAGGTAGCTGAGGTCTGGGCCAGACATTTCAGGAGAGGCACTCCAATCCTATTACCTATGACACTGCTGCTACTGGGCTCAAGTAGTGGGAACAGCTGTTGTTCCCCAGTTTGGGGAATGGAAAAAGGAGATCGGCTGGATTCCAAGCAATGAAAAGGGAGATGCTCCAAAAAAGAAACTCCCTTCCCTTTCCTCCTGTCCTCTTCCCCAAATCAAGAGTCAGTAAGCTCAGGACTACAGTGGTCCATGACACTGACACCAGTGAAGGTGTCACAGTCCCGCTAAGTGTCTCAGTGCTGTTAAAACTCTCTCGGAAAAGGAGCAGGAGATTTAAACAGCCAGGGCTGTTGAGGGAGAGCAACTCTCCCTGCCCCCTCCCTGAGCCATCATTCTCCAGCTGGGAAGGATGTGTCCTCAAGGCATTGCACAGTATGAAGTGGGGCTGAGACCCCCCTCTTCCCTCCTGACCTCGGGAGACCCCTCTACCTCCCCCCAGGAGCTGGCCCTGCACTTGCCACTTGGCCTGGCACGCTGCTGGCAGAGGGAAAGTGCTGCCCACCAGCACTGGAGCAGGGAGCACTGAGGCAGAGCTGCTGGGCAGGGAGTGAGGTTTTGGCACTGGGAAGGACACCAGTGAGATGAGGAAAGAGACATGCAATGCGTGCAGTCCTGACGGGAGCTGAGCAGGGCAGAGCACAGGAGCAGGGTCACTAGTACTAGGCCAGTATACAGGTATTGCTTATGTTTCAAATCATGATACTGATGTTATATCATCTTGTCTGTACCATGGCAGGTCAAGGAGATGAAGGGCTGTACAGTGATACTCACGTCATAGATGGGAGTAGCCGGTGCTGGGTTGGCTGAAGGGGGCTGAGTTTCCATCTTGTGTCTCGGGATATTTAGGAGCTGGTTCCTTCCAGGACACACCACCTACTCGGGACAAGACACTGAATGGCAGACTTGGAGAAAATCACCATCTCCCCAAAGGTGAAATGAATGTCAGTGTGACGTGAGACCCAGCCGCTCACACCCCCTCCAAGTGCTTCCACAGCAAAGAGCGGCACCCTCAGCAGATCCCTTTCCTCACCACCAGTAAAACGGAGGAGTCAGATGACTGACACTGGAACAACCGAAAGGAGAACTGGGCTCTATGGGTGTGTTCCATCACTGCAGCTTAGCTGGATGGAGGGGATAAGTATTTAACAGCACACAACAATGCTGTAGGAAGGGGAGTAAAGCAGGGCCCTGTTCAGAGCGCAAGGGGAATTGCACAGAGGCAGAATGCAGTCACTTTTGTCAGGATTTGTCTAGGAAGCTGTTGCTAATGCCCTGAGTCTAGAGAAGAACATGAAGCAAGCATTAATGGCGACATACAGTCTGCGGTACCCTAGCATGCAAGTCCAGCACAGAGTTGAAGGAAGAAGGTCTTTTCCTCTGCAACATTTCTTACATTGGATGAATTCTTCCTGAACATGCTCCATTCACACCCGGATAAGGGTAAGCCCTGCTCAGCAAGCAGGAGAACAGGCAGGAAAGGCAGAAGGCTGTACTAAGTATCTCTGTTCTAATTCGGAAAGAAGTGGGATGATTATATTCACATCACATGAAAACGACAAACTGCTTTCCAGTCCATTAGTAACTAAAGAGGATGCTAAATAACTTCTCTTAAAGATAAACATTTTAAAAATCAGCAGGTCTGAGCAAGCTGTGGTGAGAAATACATGCTCTGTTCTGCAGGAGGGCAAATGTAATGACTGCATGAACTCTCCAGGCCCCAAGGAGAGCCCGTAGGTCTGAGACTTGCTGGTGTACCTCAAAACCTAGAGATGTCAGTCAGCAAGTTGTGATGGCACCTCCCTCCTCATCCCCATGGAGACGCTCTCTAGGCAAGCAGAGATGGGGGCCTGTTTCCAACCTAGTCACCCTGCCGCTTAAGCTCCTTCCCCCTCCATCTAACCGCCTGCAAGGTAAGTCTCGCAAGATTAGCAAGGCTAACAGCTTCTGCCGTTTTGTTTTCAATATCATGATATTTAACTGCGAGCTCTGTGAAGCCTGCTGCTCCTGGAGTCATGGGATTGTACCACAAACATGGCTTCCACATAAAAAATACAAGCAGGAAGTTTGGTGTTGTGGTGGCACAAAGCAGCTTGAAAGAATAAATAGTGGGGATACAATACCTAGAAAACAAGAATCCCCAAGTTCAGTTCTAAAAGACATCAGGTTTATTTAAGCCAGTCTTGAGATCTCTGTAAGAGTGCAAAGGATACTGTTTGAACACTTGAGGCAGTACTAGAAGCAATAGGTTTTGCCCAGACAACAGGGATTTCAGTGTCACAACTTCTAAGTTTTTTCCACGGGGCCCTGTCTCATTCAAACCTTTCAGCCCTACTTTTGTCCCTTCTCCTCCTGCTCTCCACATCCTCTCTTCCCCACCTCCGGTTTGCTCTCAGATCTTCATCCCAGCCTCCACTTCCTTACCCAGCTGGTCCCAGCCTGTGCCACTGGTCTTCTCAGCCATGGGTCCTTGTCCATCCAGTCTTAACAACCTTGTCCAAGCTCTAGTGCTTCCTTGCTCAGGCTCCCAGTCCCAGTTTCCCTCTCAAGGCTCCTCTTTCCAGACTCAAAGAATCACAGAATCGCTGAGGTTGGAAGCACCTCCAGGGATCATCTAGTCCAACCCCCCTGCTCAAAGCAGAGTCAACAAGAGCAGGTTCCTCCTCAGGCCCTTGTCTCACTCTTATTTTCTAGTTAGTTGGTGTATCCATACAGGCTGCACTGGGATCCTTTTCTCAACCTTCCCCTCTCACCATGTCTCTTAATGTTTCCTCTGGCAAACACACATGCCCAAGGGCCTAGTGACCATCTCCTCCACTTTGCAGACTGGCTTCTTTTGTGGTACCCAAGCCATGGCTCAGAAAGGTGCTGCACAGTCTCCTTGCAATCAGGTTGTGTCCCTGGCACTAGAGTAGCCCCCATCTTGAAGGAGGATTAGATACAGGGAAAATCCTGTCCTACCCTTGCTACCAGGGCTGCAATAGACTTGGACACTTGGGAGGGCAGGACATTGCCTGTCAGACCAGCACTGTGTGGAAATGCAGCCTCACATGGGCTCTTTTAGAGAACTGAGCTGCTCAACTGACAAGAGCCACTACTAAGTACATACAAACTGCAGATTTCCAAAGGCCCATCACACGGCTACATCTGCTTGAATATTCTCAAGGCCAGCACATAGCTATTGTGATTTCTTGTTCTGTTTCAAATCCTTGCTCTAAAACAGAGCATATCAGAGTCAAAATGCTTACCAGATTTTTTTTAATGGACAAATCAATGTCTTGTTTTGCCTCTTCTATAATCTTTTTTTTTTTTCTCAGAAAGACTTAACTTAAAAAAAGAAAATAAACCTGAGGCAGACACCCAGCATGGAAAATTTCAGCATGGGGAGTTGCAATTTGGACAAGTTAAAAGCAAGTGAAATTAATTCCTAGATTAGGTCATGTCAGATATTGCTTTTTATTTGGTAGTAACTTGCCTTTCTTTTCCACAGTAGCAGAGCTGTTCCAGTGATGCTCAATGCAGCAAGGAGAGCGGTAAGAGTAATAAGGATTTCCCACGTGTAAGAGGTCTGTATGTAACCTGCATCTGTGGGGAAAAAAGGCAAAAGATTCCTAGCATAAATGGAAGTTAGCTGCATTTTTAAGTCTGACCAAAAGCCATGAGAGAGCTAAAATACAGAAGCAAGGAAGAGGAGGTGACCACAGATGCACACACGCTTCAAAACAAAAACATAGTCTGACTGAACTGGAGAGAAGGGTGCAGATGGAGAATCACACAAGGGAGACGGAATATTAGCAGCTGCACTTCATGTAGTTTAAAGGGCGGTGAAGTGAATATGAGAGCCAAAAAAGGTGTCAGTGAGAGGCTGGCAAAGGTCTTTAGTGGTAGGGGGCACAAGATAAATGGTGGAGAGTACACAGGCCACACAGTCTAGCAGGGTGGGTACTGCCAGCATCTTCTGACCAGCATGACAAAGCTCTTTGGTCACAGCTCTTCACATTCACCCTTTCCAAGAAGTGTTCCATATCCAGCATTCAGTAATGCAAATCCAGCCAGTCAACAGCATGCATGTCCGTATCACTTTGTTATAACATTCCTTCATCTTGGCCTGAAGCTCTCCCTTGCTATTCCAGTCTGGGCATCAGCTGAACAGCTGACCCCTTGCACCACATGGAAAAGGGGGAGGGATTATGGTGAGCCTTCCATCCTAACCCCTGAGCTTTTTTTCAACCATCTCTGTCACACTAATAAAGTCCAGACCACACTGTATCCTGGACATTGACACTAAAAGCACCCTATGAGCAAGGGCCCAGGGCCCCTGCTTAGGCCCTGACTTTTAGCCTGGTGTTCCCAACAGGCTGTGGCAGGGCAGATAAATTACTGCATCTTTATGCCCCCATCTGTAAAGTGGGAATAGTGGCACAGGTACCCTGTGTAAAGCACTTTGAGCTCTGATTGCATTAAGTATCAGGCACTATTATTATTCCCACCTGACTTCATAGCTTGTTTGGTTAGAGGAAAAGAAGAGCAAACATCATCTTTTCATAGCAAGATCCAGCAGAATTTTAACCATTCATCCTTCCCTTCTGGTTTTTCACTTACCTCTTACAAGGACAAATATTCCCCCTCCCATTTTCGCGATGTCATTCCATTTGACCTCACAGTAATATGTGCCAGTAAAAGAGGTGCTTTCAAGTGGCATGGTTTTGTAATTGTAAGATTGCGTAGTGGTCCGATTCTCTTCTCCAGGAGGGATGTGTATCTCTACTGACTTATTATAGATGAATGTTTTCTTGCCCACTGAGTTAATCCAGTAATAGATGATTGAAAATTTGGTGTATTTCATCATGTAAGGGAAGGTGACCTTGCAGGGGATGGATACTTTTTCCTTGAGCAGTGCAACCTGGATTGGAGGTCTCTGCTGTACATTGACTTGTCCCCCTGCAAGGGTGATAATTGTTAGCAGCCACCTAACATCACTACAAGTCAGAGAAAATTTCTGCTGCCCCAAAGACACAATCAGCAATCACATGGTAAATATAAGCATATGCTCGGGAATCTGCACCCGCTCTGTAGCATGCAGCATTGGCCCTTGTTAGAGAATGAGTGATGCAGAGCACGTGCCCTGTATGATCTGTCACATCTCTTAGGTAATCGTTGTGTGATCTGAGATACTCTGTTGCAATCACAGGCTTCCCCTTTTCCCTCGTGAGCTCCTCTGTACAATGCCAGCATGCAGAAAGACAAGAAGGGAAGCAGGAAGTGGACAGATTTTGCAGTGTGTGAGACTACCTTTACAGCTGATGAGAATGGAAAGTGATTTTCCAAGACAAACACTAGCTGGACAATTTCTGTAACGTGGTCCACTGCTTGGGTGTGTATGCGTGCACATGTGGTCACTAGTGAAGGCATCGTATGCAAGCGTGAATATCAGTGGAACTGTGTATTTCTGAAGTGTAAGTGAGGAAGGAAATTGCATATTCCGCATGGGGGCCAGCACTGGGGCCATGAGAAATAGGACACAGCTTAATCACTCCAAACTTTTGGTGCTGTAAATGGACAGCAAAGTGAAAGACCTAATGCTACATACAGGAACAATCTGCAGAGGGCCACAGATCTTATAAGTACTTATGTGTGACAGTACCTCAGGCAGACAGATGGGAGATCATGCCCTCCGTGTGCTTCTTGCTTCTACAGTTCTACTGAAAACGATCTATCACTGCAATTCAGCAGACAACAATGTAGGGAGTTACAAGAGAGGATGAAGAAGCACAGAAGGGAGCCCCATAATTCACTCCTTATTTTGTTTACTAAAAGGAAAAACCAGCTAAGAGTGTGCCACCAGCTAGAAAGGAGCCTGAGGTACAGGACCTCTTTGGTGTCTCAGCCAAATCTGCATTTAACACTAGTCAATCTTTGGATCTATTTATTTAGCAGCTGACATAACATCACATACAAAGCAACGGAAGAGAAGGCCTGTCCAAAGCACCGCTGTCTTTAAAAATGGGAACAGGAAACTTATGGGCAAGTCTTGTTACAAAATGAAGGATTCAGGATTCTTTCAGAGACATGAGAATGAAAGACAAAAAAAAAAAGATAAAGAAAGAAAGTAGGGGATAGGCAGACATCTCCATTCATGGTTTTGGTGGGATTCTCTGGGGTTCTGCATCTACAGACAGGCTCATACAAGGCATTAAAGCCATCCCAGAGCACAGCCA
This sequence comes from Apteryx mantelli, assembly GCF_036417845.1. NCBI lineage: Eukaryota > Metazoa > Chordata > Aves > Apterygiformes > Apterygidae > Apteryx > Apteryx mantelli. Next base: position 167,032,969 of record NC_089978.1, read on the forward strand.
GGCTTGCTTTCCTGTCATCATGCGGTAACACTGCATCGCCAAAGCAGCATCACCACTCCCCGGGGGGACTCAGCATCAGGAGTGGCAACTCTGATTCACTGTTGTCATGAGGGGTCTTGTGGGGTGGAATAACAGAGGGAGGACATGGTCACTGTCCAGAAAGGACTTTAGGGAAGTAACAACAGTTAAGCCAGATTCTCTACAGATGACATAACCAGGGACAACAGCCTGAGAGTAAGGAATAATTTAGGTTATATCATTAGGAAAAGGTTCTTAGCTAGAAAAGCAATGGACATACAATACAATCCTAAGAGACATGCTCATTCATTGTGAGTGCAGAGTCCTGTGTAGACTAGCTATGGTATTATGAAAAGAAGGTAACAGAAAGCCCTGCGGACACTGTTGATGTGATAACCTGAGTGGTCTCTTCTGGGCCTTATTTTCTAAGATATGATCATTCATCCTCTTTCTCATCTCCACCCAGCAGCACATACATGAATATGGCTTTTTTACAAGACATTGCAAATCACTGCAGTAACAAAGCAGGGGAGAGATCTATCTTCTTACAGTATCCCAGGAGCTTGAGAAGAACATGCCAGGGAAAAAGCCAAACCATTTTACTTAGGTTATATAACCCTTCTCCCATGTTCCCCTTTTTTTGAGGATTCTCTCTATAAGCTTTGAAATGCATAAAAGACAGAAATAGCAGCAGTGTGGAAATTCCTAGAGGGGATCTCTGGAAATTAGCAAAAGACAGCAGCTGGAAATGCTCTAATATGAACAAATGTGAGAGTAAACAAAAGGAATAAAAAATGCTTTTTTACCTCCACACTGAAGCGACCAAAGAAACAGGAAGATGACTCTTAGATTAGAGGCCATGATAGGGTCAAGGGCTGTAAAAAAACGACCAGATATGAAGATCCAAAAGGCAAAAGAGATTGGGTTTTGTCAGGTATTTCCGCAACTGAGAAGCTGTTTGATTCCCTCCTGTTTGCAAAGGGACAGGCGGAATGGACACACACTGCTTTTGGCAAGCTGTTCCTGGCAGATGCAGGCTCTTCTGCTTTTCTGTTAGACTCCTCCCTGCACTGTGGTTCATTTCTCTGTACTATTATGATGGTGTTACACCTACCAGCGGGTGTCCAAAGATTAGACTGTAAGCTCTTTAGCGCACAGAGCTTTGTCTTCCAGTGACTGTAAAATATCACACACATTTAAAGCAAACTTTGTCGCCTTCCATAGTGACTGTAAACCTCCAAGTTGGCATATGGAAAAAAAAAAGAAGTGCTTTGATTGATGTAGTTTGTTCACGAGGCCATTTGAGGTGAACAGGGTCAAATTCAGTGAATGATCCCACTGACTCTGGACAGTAGACAAGCTTAAAAGTGGCATGTTGGGCTTTTTACTGTAATTGTGCCCAGATTTGTTCTCCTAGTTGTTATGGGACAGCTATTCCTGATTATGTCACTGCATGGACCATCTACATTTTGGAATAAGAACACCTTACTTCAAACTATCTTAATCAAGCAGTTTGTTTACATGTGGAAGCTACTGAGCAGTACCCTAGGGTGTGGGTTCATGGCAGAACAGCATGATCAAACTAACTCTTTATGTGAATACTCAAGGGTAGCATCACCTGTTTTGCCTTCAAAATGGAGAACAAGTACCTGCAGTACAGAGAAACAGTTCTACTGTACTTCTTACAGCAAAAAACTTCCCTCCACAGCCAACTCCTCGACTAGGTCACTTTGGAGGAAGGTGCTCATATTCCAGAACTGAGAACATCCAGACAGTGAATTCACCTGTAACAGCTGTGATGTTTCAGAGTCACATGATGCTGGCTCTGAACCAGCTTTGCAATGCAGGCAAGCCTTAAAGAAGTCTATTGTAGGGAAAACTAAGGAGAGCCATTTGAAGAAGAAAATCCTCTCTTTGTGGGAGGATCCTACCGCTTATACTCATGAAGAGTTTTTGATTTCAGTGAAAGCTTGTTTTTAGCTAAGACATCCGCAATGCAACAGCTGAGCAGTATCTGATTCAGAAAAGCCCCTGATGTCTGAGAGGTCTTACTTCTCTCTAGACTGCTTCCTCCTTTCACACTTCTTGTGAGCCAAATGCACTGTCCACAAGAAAGCACCTCACTGCACCACTGAGGGTGCCCACTCACACAGTGTGCTGGCTGTGGAGTCTGGTAGGAGATGGCTGTCTGGCTGTGCTGTTGTGCAGGGTGCGCTGGGAAAGGCCTAAGAAAGGAGATGAACCTGTAAATTGTGTGTAGTCAAAATCACTTTGTTAGTTGTTTTATCACTCTGGAGAGCTTTTATGAGTGAGGTTTGCAACAAAGCAACCTTTGGTTTATAGCATTTTTCCTGCTGCCCAGCCTAGGACAGGTCCCCAGGAGGAAGAGATCTCTGACATAGGAGGGCAGAGCACAGCTGTGGCCGCTGTGTTCCCCTGAGCCCAGAGATGGCTCCAGTACCTTGCTGAGAGCCCTGACAGATGGGGAGAGGAGCAAGTGGCTTTGTGCAGCTCTGTGAGGTTGGTGCAGCAGCTGCACTCCTCCAGGGAAGGTTTAGCTCAGATTAGCCAAAACAAACTCCTCTCCCAAAGACATGCTGATGTGAGCTGCACGGGGCTGGTCTCAGCTGGAAATTGCTCCTCACAGGTCTTAAGGCTGAGCAGCAGGGACAATCAAGAGCGGTAACAAGACACTTGGGGCCCACTTGGTATTTTAGATATGTAGGCACCGATCAGGTAGCTGTGGCTCTGGGGGCCTGTGGGGTCAACGATGCTCGGCAGCATTTCTCAGGCCTGAACTGCATTTCAAGATAGTTGGAGGAGGGAGGGAAAAGCGGGCAGGGGCTTTCTACCCTCCCGTGAAAGAACTCCACTGAACAGTGAGGGCTTCTTAAGCTCTTATATCACACTCGTCCCCATGGTAGCATGTGGCTTTGCAATTTCCAGCACTGATGTATTTCTAGAGCTGCTCCTGTCAGTGATGTGTTTTAACTGTTATCAGCATTTATCTGCTTCAGAAATTCAGAGCGATAAGTGGATTAAGTGCAGTAGGTTTGTAGGGCTGTTGGGTCAACATCCTCCTTTCGTCCTTTCCCTTCTCTTCCTATAAACAAGCCCATTGCCATTCTAAATGCCAAGGCCTAGAAATACCACTGTCTGGAATCAAAAAAAATATATAGATCTAGCATTTCAAAAGAGATCACAGATAAGACTCAGCTGTGGGATTAGAGGCACGCCAGGCCCGAAATACATTCACTCCTGGAATTTGCTATGGTAGAGCTTGCTGAAAAGAAATGGCTTTGAAATGACTACCCAGCAGCTATTAACTGCAAGACAGGATGACATTCTGTTCCTTAGAGCCTAAAAAGAGCCTGAATCTTTTAATGTTAAATTCTAATTCAATTTGGTTTGGGAATTTTGGACAGGGTTTTAACCTTAAAGACATAAATGGGAGAAAGATGAGGAAAAGCAGTGGAGTCATGTATTTCTGTAATCAGCCTGTAGTGGGGCTGGACTGTTCCTCCCTGAAACTTTGGTGGAACTCAACTAGGATACATGTGCCAAAGGATATAAATTACAAAGCTGATAAGGAATAGGCTGTTTTATGACCTTCAGCCATACATGATACAGTATGCTACTGCATGTGAGCTGGTCCCTGCAGCACAATGAGGAGGGAACTGCTTGTCCAGCTGTGTCTCAGCCACGGCACAGATTGGCCAGGATCTGTACGGCTTGGTCCTTCCTCTGATGCAGCAAACGTTGAACACTTTCTGAGACTAAATATAGGATTGGGCCAGGTGATAGCAACAGTTTCTGCCTGTAGCTGGAAAGTGTCCATTAATTTCACTCAAGCGCTATTAAAAGCCTGTGATAGTGGCCAGCATTCCCAACTGTGAGAAAAAACACATTGTTCTGGCACTCAAGAACAACAACAAGTTTGTGCAAGTGCTGAACCTACCAGAATTGCCTGTTCACAGCTGTGTCCAACGTACACCCACAAGCAAATGCACACACACGCACGTGCCCACACATGCCCCCACAGCCAACTCCAGGGAAAGTATTTATCCAAACAAAAAGACTGCTGCTAGCCAAGGCAAAAGCAATCTGCAGAGACCACAACAAAGCCTCTTTATTGCTGAAGCGTTTAACGCCACAACCATCCAAAAGAGAAACACCACTTGGCGCAGTGAAGAGCTGCAGCAGCTCAACAAGCCTGATTGCAGAGCCTGCCTGAGAGCATTTCAGAGCATTCCCCAGCACAGCAGCTCTGGATTTGCTGCCTTGTCAGAAACCAGCTCAATCCCCCGTCACTGAAAAACCAGCCAGCGGCAACACGCGCACCTCTGAGGATTCACAATCTCTTTGACTCCTCTAACCCCAGACTCTGAGGCTTACAATTTCCCTCTGGCTGGTGGTAAGAGCAATAGGAGAGCCAGTACAAGCAGGGCAGTACTTCTGCCAGCATTTTTACCACCGTTCTGTGTTGAGTGGCTCTCAGCAGGGCTGGATGATGCTGAGGTAAAAACTGCCAATGCCCTCTCTGCATTTCTACCAGTTGAACTGCTCTAGGGAGAGAACAATCAGCAACTAGAAGGGAAACCAGAAAAAGAAAGGTGTTGACTCTACCGTAGGGAAGGGAGGGGGCGCTTTTGTAATTCCCTTTCACCAACAAAATGAGCCTGCCTCAGAAATCACCCTGCTTCTGCTCTTTTTTTTCTGTTGATCTACTGGGAAGATTCTTGGGGACTAAATTATCATCACACGCCTGATACACTCTCAGGGGCTCATGCTCTGTGCCTGCGCTTCAGCCTCACAGCATTCCCCTACAGCTCCCCTTCACAGCCTTCCTTTTATAGCCTCTGTGTAACAAGCCGGGGAGGGAGCGGGATTCTGCCTCAAAGGACTTCTTTGACTTCTCAGGCTGACATCTTCCAGGAAAATTTCCACCTGGCTCAGCCCCAGAGCCCACAGGCGTGTGGGAAACATGGGGAGGAGGCAGGGGAAGGCAGAAGGAAAATGCCTTCCCCTCATGCTACAGCCCTCATCCTAAAATGCAGGAAATCCTTGTACAGAGCACCAGCATCAGGTCAAGCACCGTCCATATGTTTATTGGCCTTAGGTGCGTGCTCCTGTTTGCTTCCTCCAGTTGAGCACTCTTCACTGAAGCAGCAAAGTTGGGTATTGCCTTTCCCCTAACCAGCACACCATGTGAAGAGCTGCCTCAGGTCTTCCTCACGGGGAGGTCAGGAAGGACACCCCACAGACATGCACTGCACCATGCTGAATGAATCGCCAGCTCCTTTAGGCTTGCTTGTTATTAGGTAAAGGCTGGACCCTGGGGCTGCGGCATACTGTAGTGGGGAACATGGGGATTTGGGTGGGTAAGTTATCTTGCTGACAGCACCGTAAAGTGGGCCGCATTCGATCTTTTTGCAAGCAAGTGCGGGAAAGTTTCCAAGAGGAAACGACGCGCAGGACAGTTAAATGAAACCCGAGCAAACATCCTGCTTCTGCTAGCGTTGTTCAAACTGCGCCAGCGCCGCGACAGACCCTGGCTGGTGTCCCTGCCACTTGGGGCCCTGAACCAAGGCAGTGGCCACCACCAGAGCTCAGCCGGGTGAGGAGCAGGAGGGACAGGAGAGCCACCTCCAGCGAAGATGGAGGGGCCACCCGAACAGCCCCAGGGCCACAGAGGGGCGGCCCCCGGCTTTGCACGGCAGGGGGACCGGGCGGGGGTCGGGAGGAGGGCGACGCCGGTCGTGGGGCGGGGGCGGCCGCGGGGAGGCGGCCGTTACCCGCCTCACGCCGGCTGCGCCCTCACCCACAAGATGGCGCCGCAGCCCAGGCCGCGCGCCTGCTCCCGCCCCTCAGCGCGGGCCGCCGCCATCGCGGAGCCCAGCCGAGGGCTGCGGCGGCTCCGTCCCTCAGCGCCGGGGTCCCCACCGGCCGCGGAGGCGGTGTCGCAGCGCCGAGGGGCCGCCCCAGCCTCCCGTCATCGCGGCGCCGTCACACCGCTTCATCCCTGCTGCCGCACGCACTGCCCTCTCGCGCAGCCGGGGGGGGGGGGGGGGAAGCTGTAGTTATCCATCTGTCTCACCCATGTTCCCAGAAATCCTGAGGGGGTTATTCCTTGGAAGAGTAATTTTGCCCCTGGTCTTTTCTTTTGCAAGTGCTCTGAGGGCGAAGCACCCGCACCTGGCAGGTGTTAGCTGTGCTCCCCTGAAACTGCCAGCACCTGGCTCCTGGCACCTTGCAGCGTTTGGGAGGTCGTTTGAAGGCCAGCTCCTAGGGACACAGCGATGTGGAAATCTCAGCTTTCATTCATCCAAAAAAAAAAAAAAGGAATGAAAAGGATATTTAAAGCTTTCATGATCACAGAGAACAGCCTGCATGTTTGTTCAGTGCATATGTAAACATTCAGTGGCCAGAAGAGAAATAACCTGTTTTTTTTTTCCCTAATTCACAGATTGTAAGCTTGTCTCATGATCTTTAAACACTTGGGGTTGGGAATGCCACAGACAGCAAAAGAGAAGTGAAAGATAGATGAAATACACACACAGAAACCAAGGAAACTCCACTGAACCTACCCATGATTTGCACACTGCAGAGAAACTTGTGCTGCAATACCCACTAGCCGTGGTGCTCGGTGTATGGCGAAACCTCTTCTCTATAGGTGCCCAGGGTTTTTATGAGATCTCCCTCTGCAAGTAAAGCAGCATTTTCTCTCCATTTAAAACTGATGACTTGCAGAGTTTGGGAGTTTTTTTTTTTTTTTAATTCTACAAAGAAGTTACAATTCATGCAGTAAACAACAATGACGTTTTCTTTTCAAGGCAAATGAATACTCATCGTCTAGTTTTCTACACAAGCAAGATGTTCTGTCCATACAGTTAAAGGCTTTCTCATCTGCATTTTAGCTCATGTGAAATCCAGATACTGGGCCAAACTTGTATAGAACACTGAGAAAATAGTGTGTGTGAAAAGGTTAAGCTGTGCTGGTCTCGTCCTCTCCCTTTTCCCAACATGTTCCACCACCTCCCATCATTGCTCTTTGACCAATTTCAGTACCCCAGATCACTGGAGGAGACCTCCATATTTCACATTCAAAGCTGTATTAGAACAGAGCATCTCTGCTTAGCAGCACCAGAACTGTAACCCCAGAGAAAACAAGCACAACTAGAATCCATTTAAAGCAAAATTAATGCTAATTAGCTGTAATCAACAACACAAAGAACAACATTTACTCAGCAAGCTGTAGATATTGCAGTAGTGGTCCGCCTGTTAGGCGAGAGTAGGCAGAAGATGGGATATGGCAAAGGAAAATAAACCTTACTGCAGGCTCCGACAGACGCACTCTAGCAAAGCACACTGCAACAGTTTTAAGGCATCACCGCTCCTAGCTGCCTGCCTACCTGCCTTCTCACCCTTCCTCTGCTGCTAGAGGTGACTGTCCCTGTAGCAGCCTGCAGAGAGGAGCATGAACCTGTAATTCCCCACATACACACATACACCCCCCCCTTGGGCTGCTCTGTTCTCAGCACCAGTTCAAAGCCACCCTCAGTAGCAGTGCAAGCTTATACAGCAGAGTGGGAACTGCAGCAGCTGAGTCACTTCTGCTGAGCCTACGGGGGCAGCAACCTCCAGACAGGGGGCGAAGCGTGGGGAGCTGAGGGCAGCATTGCCTCAAAGCGCCCTGGCATGCTTTGCCATAACCTGCCTCTCGGAAGCCATCCCTCCTACGCTGAGGGCGCTCTGGAAACTCTTGCCAGTGCTGCTAAGGAGCAGAGTTTTATTATGAATGGTATTTCTCAGCTTGCAAAGGCCTTCTAACACAGAGTGTGGGCCCCTGGCCCTTCTCTAGGTACAGAAGGCGAGAAAACAGAGATGATCTGTACACTGATTTTTCCTGGGAAAGCTTTTTATGTACTTTCCACTACAAGCGAAGCCCAGACACATATTCTGTAGAGCCCTGCTCAGAATTACCAGAATTAACCAGTAGTGCTGTGCTAGCCTCCCTCAGCAAGTCAAGGCTCCAGTGATTGCATTTAGCTCAGCACAGCCACTTCGATGGAGGTAGGCTCAAATCAGTGCACTCACAGTTATGGGCATGCTGCTGCACCCCAAAGCCATGAGGCCTGCTCTGCACAGCTGTGCAGCGGCCGTGACAGCACAGTGCCTCGCCAGCCCCCAGTGGGAGTACGAGAGCAGGAGTCATACTCGCAGCACTCCCACGGCTGTCGGATTTGTCACCAGCACTGGGGTGCCACGGCTGGGCCCGTGCAAACTTTCTCGCATTATCAGCAGAGAGGCTGGCACCCTGATGCTGGGGCAGGAAAAGGGCATGCTGCTGAGAGCCCTCAGCCTCAGTGTGTAAAACATGAACTCCCCTCCTCCCCGCAGCGTACACAACCTTATCTTTAGGTGTTTAAATCATTCCTTGAAAACCTGTCTCTGAGTGAATGGCTGAACAACATCTCCGCAGAGAGAGTGGGGGTGGCAGGGCAGGGAGGTTTGGCAGGGGGTTGGATCCTGCACAGGGCAGACAAGGAGAGGATTATGTTGAACAAGATAACAGAGGTTGCAAGGGAGCTGCACAACCCATTCCTGCCAGCGACAGCCTCTCCAGATGGCCCTTCTGGCCTCGTCTACACAGCAAAGCTGCTTTGGCCTCGGCAAGTCCCATTTTGAGCCAGGCAGCTGTGCCAGACTCTGCTCCCCGCACCAGCACCTCCCTGGCAAGGTGCAGCCTCTAATTGCCTGCAGGTACCCAAAAGCAAACTGAGCTTTTTCGCTCCCCTGCCTCCGGCCCACATCAGCCCTTCCCCTTGCTTTTCTCTGTTTCTGTTAATGTCTTTTCTGCTTTTTTTCTTAGCTGGGACCTTATCATTGGCCTTACAACCTATGGCAACTTTCCAGCTAAGGGTGCAGGTTGGGCATGACCTGCAGCACAGCAATAGCAGCCTCTGGAACCAGCATGGCCCCCACTGAAAGCATATGTACAACCCCCCGCCCCGCTTCAGACCAGCACTGCTTTTCTCATGTACCCTGGGCCTCTGTTGACTCTTGGGAGGAAGGCTGGAAAGGTATTAAGTAGCTAAGTATCTCACTGGCAACTGAATATGGCTTTTTTTCTATTAATTCCTCAGCTTTGCTTTTATTGTGAACTGTGGAGAATATACAGGCTGATACAGCTGTCCTAGCAAACTCTCCTAGGATGGAAAAACATCCTTTAGCCACCAGACCCTATTCTGGCTATCCAAACTAAATAAACCATCCTGGCTAAAGCACTTTGCTGGAAGAATTGTCTCTTTGCAAGGATTTTTGCCAATATAGAAATGTGTTTCATTCTCTCTTCCCCCCACTCCAGTTTCCCACCTCTCATCTATATTCCTAGCTGACAGGCCTATAGGACAAGGATCTGTAGTTTTGGCCTAATGCAAGAGGATCATCACCAAGTTTTGATTTTTTTTTGTCAAGATTTCTGCCTGAAGTTAGAGAAGGATGATGAGAATACAGCTTAAAAACATAAAAGCATCGCCACTCACAAAGCCTTTTCGTAACAGGCAGTGCAGGCGCATAGAGGAGGATGTGTATTTCCTATGCACAGAGTCCAGCTGAGGAGGAAAGGGCAGAGCGCTGGCGATAACGGCCAGGTTGTCCTAATTGCCATGCAGCATGCTGAACACACTGCAAGCAGCTGAAGCTACTAAGGGGCAGAGGGGAGGCCTGGGAGGGATTTACTGAACCTCTCTGTGGGCCTGGAGGTTGAGAATGGAGCCAGAGCACACTCGAACTCTTCCAGTGAAACAGGTCTCTCCAGCTTTGAGAACTGTGCCGTGTTAGATGTAGATCCAACAGTGATGAGAAATAGGAAATGAGAAAAGCCCTAGAGTGCGAGAGGAAGTGTGTCCTGTGTGCACAGAAAAATAATTTGGTGAGAACAAGTGCATGGAGATGGGACTATGCAAATACCAAGGTGGGGTTCAAACCCCTTCTCCCATGGCTCGTATCTCCAAAGAGCACTCACACTTGCTCTTTACATATATATACACACACACACACACACACATATGTATATATATGTATGTGTATACACACACACACACATTTTTTATATAGCATAGCTACTAGTATTTGGTGCGGCTTTGGTTTCATTAAGGCAGCCCCCCCTGGGTTCCCCCTAGCCCCAGTAGCCATACGGAGACCTCTGTGCCGCAGCTGGGCCTCCGACTTCTCCCCCCACACCTCTCCCTCCCTGTTCTTCACCCGCTGGGGAGATCCTTCTCCACCCCACTACTGTTTCCTTTATTATCTCTGCCCAGCTGTGGTTTATAAGTTGTTTAAATCTTTTCTAGGAACAGATAGAGATCACAATTACCCAGAATCCAAAAACGCAGACGGCTTGAAATGTGGTTAGACTCTGCCCTACTTTCATTGAGTTAAGAGGAAGGCTCTCTATTGAGGTGTGCAGGGAGGAGGGGAGAGAAACAGAGGAGAGAGGGAGAAAAGAGAAAGACCTACCTCAGTAAACCACCTCCCCCTTCTCTCCCTCCCACCCCAAGGAACAAATCTGACCCCTGAAAACCTGCTGCATCTGTTCAAACCACATGGCCTGCTCCTCCTGGTTTGCCTGGGACCTCCAGGGGAGCAGAGCACAGCTTTCTGGAGCTGTGAAGCCTGAGAAAGAGGCTCTGGTGCACCATAACACTTCACACAGGCTTGTACATTGCTCCAAACAGAGCTAGGCATAAGTGTTTTGCTGAATTGGGGCAGATTGATGATGGTAATGTAGGGAGTGCTGCAGATTAAGAATGAGATATGTAATAGCAGAGTTTTTACCATCCACATACTCACTGATAGCTTTCCCCATACAAAGTTGCTCAGAGGCCAGGGCAGGGGAGCTGCAAAGTGGAAAAGCATTCTGGGACTTCCCTCCTGTGAGAAATCCCCTCCCGGGAAATCCACACTCAGTTACAGAGCTACTGCTGGGCTGTGTTGAGTCTCTAAGGCGAGCACAGCTCCATTATGCTATCAACTTCCTCCAAAGCCAATGCTCTCAGGTATCTGCAATGACCCAGGAATGGGTACAGCTGAAATAACTTTGGAAGACCTTTTTCCTTCTCTCTGTGATCCCTGCCCACAAGATCAAACTGCAAGGCTTTGGGAGCAAGGATGTGTGTTTTCCAAACACATTCTGCCCAGGGTATGATTTTGATAATCTTGTGCTTTTCTTACAAACTTTCACAGTGTTCAAAGGGGACGAGACTCGGGTGGGGGGAGAACACCCACTGACATGTGAAGTTATGTACCTCCAGCTCTGTGACGTTGTCTAAATTAGAGAATATTTGCTAAGTGATTCCAGTAAGAAATTTCAGGAGAAGAGTTTGCTGTAGTCAAGGCCAAAGAGAGATGCTAAAGAGCATCTCTGAAAGATCATCTGAAAGATGAGATAGTCCAAGATCGTTACAGTATTTATTAACACCATTTACACAGACTGACATGAACACCCTTGGAAGGAGGAATGAAAGAACACCAGCAAACACACTACATTCTCCAGCGAGAAGTTTTTTCATCCTATTGAAAAGCTTTGTTAGAAAGAATGATGAGAATGATAATAATAAGGCACTATAATTATACCTGATCCTTCTATAATCTCTCTCTCCACAGAGTTCAGGAGCACTTTGCTGCTATTATTGGATTTGAACAGCCCCATCTGGATAACATACGACTGATTTGTTTGCATGGCTTATTTGAGGCATTTCAGCACGTACATGAAAGCTGCAGTCTTACCTGGCCTATTCCCTGCAGGCAGTGAGAACAGGAAGTGATCCTGGATCCTGTTCTCCACCTCCCCTTTCCCACAGCCCCAGTCTTTGGAGAACTCTTCACAGAAATCCGAGGAGAAAAGGAGCCATCATCCCTTCCCGCCCAGCCTGGCACCACAGATCATGGGATACAACCTAGAGGCTGGATATCACTTGGAACATCTGGATTGGCACCTGTATTATATTAGGCGTGAGATTCAATGAGTCCCAATATGACTCTAGATGCACCTAAAGGTCTAGCTGCAAGGACCCAGCGCGTAACTTGCTGCGCCGTGCTAACACACACCCTGCACTGCCAGAATAGCTACCATCCTCTAGGCTGAAGCTTTTAAATGAGGGGGTCTGCTCTGTGTGTGTGTGTGTGTGTGTGTGTGTGTGTGTTCGGTGCATGCACAGAAACAGGAAAGGCATGAAGGATGATGGCATCTTTCTGGTCTCAGTGTGCTGGGGTTATTTGCAATGCCAGCTCAGGTGCAGTGGCACAGGCAAGCTCCAGGCATGGCTCCCTTTCATCATGGCATTTAACTGGGTGAGAAACTTCCTCAAAGTCAGGAACTTTGTTGGCCTCCTGCAGAAACTCTCGGGTGCAAAGCTGAGCACTTGCTACCTCACTGTGCCAGGGCCAGGAGAAAACAGACGCAACTCTAATTCACCCTATGTTTAAAAAAATTATTATAAAAATGGGATTTTTTAAATTAATAAAAGCATGATACAAAAAAAACAAAACAGTTTATATAAACCGAACTGTTTTCAGTCTGAAATCCACAGCAAGCTGTCACTAGCTTACAGCACAGAGAAGGGCCCTTTCACACTGAATCCCCATAAAACTTAACAAACACAAGTTGCTGAATTCTTTTGTGGCTATTACTGCTTTTTAAAGGAAAAAAGTATTTTTTCCTCCTGTGAACTGGAGCAAGGACTACTTCTACTGATGACCTGGAGGCAAGCCAGGGAGCAGCCAGCCTGTTTCCCTTCCCACTGCCACCCCACCTCCAGCATGGACAGGTGGGATTTCCAGAGCCTGCCCATTCTCAAGGCTGTGGGTCCATTTTCCTGAGTGAGTTAAAAGGGAACTGTTAGTTCTGCCTTAACTTTTTCCCCAAGTTCCTTTTTCCTTTTTGAAATATTACACCCAATTTCCTTGCTTTCATTCACTTAGAGCCTTCAGAGCCATCTTTGTCAATTTGTTTACTTCTGTTTTATTTTTGAAAGTCAAACCCCCAATGGATATAAGCTCTCAAGTCACTTTTGGAAATGCTGTCTTGTCTGTAAGTGCTTTGTTTGTGATCCTCTGCAATCCTTCAGGCTATTGTTTACGAGCTCGAAGGCATCTATGCTTGGGCTAATCATGCCGAATGCCAGCAATTCCCCCAGCATGATTTGTTGCTCATACCAGTGGGAGCATGGTTTGTTTTGATTAAGTTTATTGTGGAAAACCCACATTTGCTTACATCAGCCTGACAAAAGGGTAGGTCTAATCCCACCAACTGTTGTTCCAACGGGAACAACAGTCTGGTCACTGATTTCAACGGCATCAGGGACCAGCTCAAAGATCTAGACACCAAAACTGGTATCTTGGAAAGGCAGGTAGTGCAGGAGCCCAAAAAAATCCTCCTTTAAAAAAAGTGCACGTTGTCATTTGCTCTGGGCTGGATGAATCAAACGCAGACCTAGAGGCTGCCTCTGATGCATGGCATTTTCCTCTTCCTCTTTGATCAGCTTTTTTGAAGCTGTGCAGATCCCTTCTGAGGTGAAGGTAGTTGGGCTCAACCCACCCCCCCCAAGAGCAACACAGCTGGGCAGTGCCATTCCAGCTGTCACCTCAGGCTGATGCTGGCCTCAGCAGATGGCCTCAGCTGACAAGTCACACTCCTTCACTCCTTCTGGATGATGTTTTTCTCCTCAGCCTGTGCTGGTGCTTGCCTCCAGGAATCAGACTGATATCTGTATTTTTCTGTTCATAAAAGCTGTGAGGAAGCGGCCAAGGGCTGCTCTGCTACCGCAGAGTCTGGAATTGAAGCAGCGCTGGAGCATGCAGTAGCACGTGGTACATGGTCTCTGCAACTGCACTGCAATGTGCAGCTGCCCTGGCTATCTCAAAGCGACCCAGCACAGATACCAGGGGCTAGATGCACAACTAGAGTTCAGCACAAGTAGCCTCTGCTGAGAAGCTGAGTAAATTTGCCTGTTTTACACTTCATGCTGTTCAGGGTGTTCCCACACTCCTGCCATAATGGAGCTGTGCCCACCGAGGTGAAGAGCTCAAAGTCACATCTGGATCCCACCTCTCCCTTACTTCCTGGCTAAGCACTTCCTACCCCAGGGGTGGAGACTTTCCCACCATTAACTTGTCAGTTTTTGTACCCACAAAAATGTTAGCATCTCCCATGGCCTGTGGCAGAGACTGTAAATAGCTTAGCTATACGTTACATGAAGAAATATCTCCTTTTGTTTGGTTTGGGTCTGGCACTCGAGTATTTCATCGGATTCCTCCTTGTTCTTGTGTGAAAATAGACTCAGTCAGTCAGTCACCTACTCCATGCTGCTTTGGCTCTACAGCCCTCTGTCACAGAGACCTCAGTCGTCTCTTTTCCCGGCTGGAGAGTCCTAGTCTATTGAGTCAGCCCTTATATGGGAACCATTTGGAAGTACTCTGCTTTGCCTGAATCAAAACCTGCAGCTCTGTCAACCCCAGCTGAGATCACAGGGTAGCAGGGAGCGTGCAGAGACCCAGACAGCTCTGCGGGGAGGAAGCACGAGTCACAGAGCAGCTCTGCCACGTCTCCCTTTCCAGGTGACACCTGCTTTCTCTTTGACTGCCGTCCTTAACAACCCTGCCCTGCTTTTGCACCAGGCAATGGCACAGTGCAAACAGAGCACGCCGTTGCATACAATTATAATAACTCTAATAAGGCCAAACATCTAAGGAATTGGTGGAACTCAATTAGACAAACCCTCACATTCCACTAACCAGCGTATCCTTGCAAATTAAGATTTTTAGGACATTAAAAGGATAATGATGTGAACAGGTATTTTGGGAGGGACATCAGGGTAAGAGTCCAAAGCTGAGACACCGCTGTGTGTACACAGGTTTTGTTGTGAAGCTTGCCCACATAGGAGGAGCTCAGCTCCAAATGTTGAGCATGCCTAAATGTTAATAAAATTTTTGAAATGTGTTTGCACAAACTTGTGTTTTTCAGGGAATTTTGATCCACTGAGGCAGATCCATAATGGAATACAGACCCTTATGTCAGAGGTAATCATGTATTATTACAAGAGCTGCTGGCTGTGGGGCCCCTGCTGTGTACACACATGGGTACATATGGAAGTTATTAACTTATTAAGTTTCAGTGGAGGATTTTGGGAAATTAACCAGTGAGTCTCCAGAGCACTGCTAAAGGACAGCTTTTGGGGAGCAGATTAAGAGCAGTTTCTGCTGGATGCCTATGCCGTGCTGGGGCTGAAATCCAAGCCCTTTGCAGCCTGATAGAGGAAGCCTCTCTCGCAAGGACTAAACTTTTCAACTTTGGCTGTTAGGAAGAACAGTTGAAAAAAAACATCTGCAAGCCTGCATAAGTTTCCTCGACCCACTGAAATGAGTCAGCTGGAGAAATGTATAACATAACATATAAAAATGCAAACAATTTTCTCCTGTTCCCTGAATGGTGCTGAAGAGGTTCTGAGGAAGTTTGTAATTTCTTTATAAGTCCCTTTAGGAGCCACCAAAAGAAATGTTTGGATGCAGGCCACTAAGACCTGCTCCTACATTGAAGAGGGCCTAATTCAGAGTCAGGGTGTTTAAAATAAATATTTCACACTCATCGACAGCAGCAGTAGACCTTAGTTTGAAGTCACCCCTCAGAAGTAAAATCTTATGTTTTAACTTAGTACATTTTTTTAAAAAAGATTTTTATAAGTTTCTTTTCCAGAATCCAACCAAAAAATGAAGCACTGTTCTCTGTAAAATCCGCCACATCTGAATCATTGTTCACATTCTTCTTCTCCTCAAATAGGTTTCTTTGCTTGCACCAATCCTGATCTGAAAAGTGACCTCCCCTCTGGAATAATGCAGAGAGTCATCCATAATGCGCTTTAAACTTTCATAATATAACAAAACTTGGCAGTCACTCATTGCATTTCATCCACAGACCTCAAATCGATTTGCTACAGCCCTGCACGGAATTGACTTGCTTGTAAGACAGAGACAAGCACTTGCTGTGCAATTAAAAAAAAAGAATAAAAAAGAGCAGATTTTATTAAAATCCAAACAGTTTCCTCCCCACCTTAGTGTGATTTTTTCCTAAAGCACAATCCTGCCCACAAATGGAGCGCTTCCGCAGCCCTCGGCCATACAACCCACGATGCTCGCTTCAGGCCAAATAAGAGTGGTTCATAGCCAGGTCAGACCAATCCAGTTCGAAGGCTCTTCCCTCAGCGAGCTATAACCGCTGCCATAAAACAGAAGCATTCCTGTGCTCAGTTATAAACGTGAAAGAAATTAGCCCATTCCCTCCTGCCCCCCGCCCCCTGGTTTCTGAAGGGAACGTGGGAAGGCAGCCAACACGCCTCAGATACGACATCCCCAGAGGAGAAAAGAAGCGAGGAAATGGACACAGTGCTTGGGCAGGGAAGGTCGGGTCCCACCGCTCTCCTGGAGCGGGGTGAGACACCTCCCCCCAGCTAAGGAAGGAGCTGAGAGTTGGGGCACACGCCACGGCGCACAGGAAGAAAGCTCGGCTCCGTTTCTGAAATGCGGGTGCCCCGAGCCCCCTGAGATGCCCGCAGGGGCCGGCAGGGCGGGCACAGGAGCTACAGGAGACTCACGCTCTTCTGGAGTAGTAGCGCACCAAAGGGCATGTTGGGTGGGCAACGGAATGATGTCCAAGACCAGGCCCAACCCATGGCTGACGTAGCTATATGGGCAGGCAGCACCAAGCACACGTGTGCAGCCCAGGCTGGGCAGGAGGGCTCCATGTAGCATGGGGAAAGGAGGCAGGAAGTGCTTTTTCCCTTTACCAGGACACCCCACCACTTCACTGGCATTGCTGCCATCATGGGAACATGTGGCTGGTCTGGCACCCTGCCAACGCACTGCTGGTGCACATCCCATCCTTCCCACCAGAGGTGGCTTTCTAGCCACAGCCTCTGCAGCTGCAGCACATGCAACCCCTTTGCCCCACCATCCCCTCCGCAGTGTGTCCCACCTCCTGCTCTAAGCAAACACAGACTCACAGACTCATTCAGGCTGGGAGGGACCTCAGCAGATCTCCAGTCCAACCACCTGCTCAAAGCAGGGCCAGCTATGAGGCCTGACCAAGTTGCTAGGGGCTTTCCCCAGTCTGCTCTTGAAAACCTGTGAGCATGGAGACTGCATGACCTCTCTGGCAGCCTGCCCCACTACTGAACTGTCCTCATGGGGAAAATGTGTCTCCTTATATCCAGTCTAAACTTCTCTTGTTTCATCTTACACCTGTTGTGCCTTGCTCTCCCACCATGCACCACTGAGACTGGCTCCTTGTTGGCCTCCTCAAGGGTACTAGGGCTGCTGTTAGGTCCCCCTGAAGCCTTCTCCTCTCCGGGCTGAACAAGCCCTGGTCCCCCAGCCTCTTCTCACAGGGCAAGTGCTCTGGCCCCCTGAACACCTTGGAGGCTCTCTGCTGACCTTGCTCCAGTTTATTGCATTTTTCTTGTATTGGGGAAGGGCGGGGGGGGGGGGGGGTGGAAACTGGATGCAGTATTCTACATGGGGGTCTAATGAGGGCCAAGCACAGGGAGATAATCACTTCCGTCACCTACTGGCTATGCTCCTATTAATAAGGCCCTGGACGCTGCTGACCTTTGCTGCCAGGGCACACCGCAGGATCACAGTTGTCTTGCTCTCCGCCAAGACCCCAAGGCCTTGGGTTATAGTTTGAAGAGGAATGCTTCAGGAGCTGGAAATGCTCGTAACCCTGAGGGAAGGGGATTTCCTGAATAGGGGATGTACATGGCTATTCTCCCAGGGTGGGTCAGTCCTGAAACATCCCCCAAGAGATGCTGCATGGAGTAACACAGGACACACTGCCCCCTCACACAGGGCATTACAGCCTCATTCAGGTGCCCAAAAGCTCCAATTTAATACCTCTAATGGACCCAGCTATGTTAATGTCTGCAATTACCCGTTGATAATATGCTTTTTGCCATGCCCCTGACAGAGGTTACTGCTCCCACAGCAAGCAATACCATACCCGTGCCTCAGCTGCCACGGCACAGGCCCTGCTATATTGAGCAATCCCAGCTTGTGCTTTTGCTCTGGGCTGAAAACTGCAGCAGCTGCAGTGTTAGCAAGCTGCCCATGCCCTCCCTGAGCCGGCGAGGGAGCAGGCAGCTGGGAGGAGACAGCCACAGCTCCCGCACTCGTTTAACTAGCTCGGTTCAGAAGCCAGCGCCCCGAGACACGAGGCCAGGCACCTTCCCATCAGCAGAGCGACAGAGGCCCCTAGAGAATAATTCAGAGTGTCTAAGCCAGGCTCCTACGATGAATCATACCATGTATCTCTCTCTCTTCACTAACCACACACTTCGGTTCCTCAGATAAGATACATGAAGCCAAGAGAGCAAATATCTGCCACTGAATTCAGCAGGAACATCTCCCTGCATGCGTCTTTTTTTTTTTCCCCTCTTTTTTTCTTTTTTCTTTTCCTCCCTTGCAGCTCTGAAGGGGAAAGTCAGCATGAGCTCAGCAGACCACCCGCTTGGCTTTGGATGCACGATGGCCCAGCGATGGGAGCAGGCTTCTCTGTTCTCCCAGGAAACATTTTGGATCCGATTCACGGGTCACATTTTCCAGCAGCTGAACATGCTGAACTTCTTTCACAGGAGCTGTTTTCAGTTACTCGTTACAAAGACATCATACCTGCTGGCACCACTGAGATGACCCAAAATGCTAAGGTTTTTCTTAGCCCTGTTTAACTCCACTCCATTCATCTCACCTGTACTCAGCCTCACCAGCTATGGTTTGTCAGTGTTGTACTGTGCTGTAGGATTGTGAATTACCAGTGTTTCTTTCAAACTGCCAGTACAATTTTTAAGGTATTAAAAATACTTTTGAAAAACCTCACCCCTAAATTTTTAGGAAGTGTCTTATGCTTATAAAACTCCTTAGTTTATTACACTATAAATGATAAATTTAGCTTATTGTTCCTAGCTCAGACCATTCATTTATGTACTCCTTTTGGTCTTTATAAGAAATTCAGTTGTTCTAAGCTAAGTGCATTAAGTGTTCCAACACTGAAAGGGAATGAAAACATTTTCTCATGTATTCATTGACTTTTAAAAATAAGTATAAAATCCGTGTTTATTAAAATTTAAAAGGCTTATACAAAAATTCTTGCCTTTTTGGAGGCAAAAACAAAACCCCAAGAACATCCCTTTATCATCTGTAGGGGGCAGCAGCATACTATCAGATGAGCGTAAGAAAGGGCGCTGTACTCCCATCCGCACACACCCGCCCAGAGCAGACCTGGCTCTCCAAACCAGGATTCCCTTGGCAGGAATACAGTGCCCTTAGTATAAGGTAACTCATCTGCACTCCCAAAAATCTGCTCCAATAAGCAATGCAGAAGCCAGTGAAACTGCACACATTGTACATGGCTGCAGCGGTTTTACTCCAGTGCAAACGTTGACCTCTGAAGTGACAGGTATTGCATTTACGCTGCAAGGAGTGGAGCATGTCCTCACTTGGACATGGCTACCTGGGTATGCGGTCAGCACGGGGACTACGTCCTTCAACACCCAGTCAGCGCTGCTCAGAGACCGGACTCAGCCAGACCACTTCAGAAGGGCAGATTTTTAGCAGAAACTAGCTTAGGCACTTTTAGATAGAGGAGAAGCCAGGGCTGACCTGGGAGAACAGGCAGCTCACCCTGTGCTTAAGTTTATGAGTCACAACCGGAGTAAAGAGCAAGACTGGGGGGGTCTCTGCTCTTCAGCTTTGGCTTTACTCCAGGCATCTCAGGGAGAGGCCACACACACTGTGCACATACGAGGACACAGCTCTCGCAGTCAGTGGTATCAAGCTCTGCTCCCCCTGCCCTCCCCTTCCTCTCCAAGCAACCAGTCCAATCCCACCAGAGTGGTGTGAGTCCCACCAGCATACCCACGAAACAGGCACTTCCTTTCGTCTCCCACGTGCACTGCGTCATCTCCCAGCCTGGGCCAGAGAGGGACAGGGGACGACGTTCTGCTCTGAGCCTCCCCTCCCACTGGGGGGAGAAGCCACCTCCTCCCTCGAGCGCATCCCAGAGGAGCCTGCTCCTTGCCCTGTTGCAGCGGGCAGGCTCTGACAGCCCCCAGGCAGGCGCTGGCGGCACAGTTCTTGCAGCGTGGGCACTGTCTGGCGGCTCCGGCACAGGGGCTCGGAGAACACCAGGGGCGTCCCCCCCATCTCATCAAAGTGCAAGGGGTTGTTCCGGGTCCCCGCCACCACCAGCTCCAGGAGCCGGACCACACAGTCCGAAAACCAGTTCTTCAGGCGGAAATAGCCCTCCTGGAAAGAGATCCGAAGGCTGACAGGTCCCGTTGGCATCCGCACGCTCAGGCTGAACAGGTAGTTCCCCTGAGAGCTGTCCCGTACCAGGTAGGTGCCGACAGGCTCCCGCTGGAGCTTGGCGTGAGCCTCCCCCACTGACAAGGGGCCCCAGTAGAAGTCACTGGCCTGAAGGATATTGAGGGATCGCTCCAGTACCTCCCACTCGCAGCTGCGAAACATCCGGAAGCGAGCGGGCAAGCTGGATGGCGCAGGGCTGGGGAGGACGCTCCGATGCTGCCTTTGCGGACGAGAAACAGTCACGTGCGTGTTCTGTAGGTCATCTGGCCTCCCTCTGATCATCTCTCAAAGAGCCCATGGATCCTGGAAAGATGCTGTCTTTACCATGCTTCCCCCTTTGCATCCAGCCTGCAGGACAGAAGGAAAGTGAGGCAAAGCCTTTATGGTTGTCCAACTGGGCAAGCAAAGACTCTTCACAGGGAGGAAAAACAGCAGCGAGGGTACAGGGGAGTTACTGTAGGTCACAAACCCACAGCTGTAGGAATGACAGGGGAAATATGTGCAGGAATGGCTCCATCTGGCTCCCCCCACCAGCGCAATGTTACAGAGCTCTGCATGCACTGGGTTTATATGATTCCCAGTCAGGGGATCCCCAGCACAGCCTTCAGTATGCTGGTCTGAATCTAGCAGATTTCAGTATTTGCGATTTCCCTCTATTGGATGTTTGGGGAGGTTTTAGCATGGCCTTGAGACTGGTGAGAGGAAATGAAACCCAAAATTAGAAAGGAAAAACCTCCCAAGGCAGGAAAGTATCTTTATCATTCAGTGAAAGGTGCAAAGGACTCCTCACACCTGCCCAACCTTCTCTCTGTCTAAAGGACGTGACTTAGAGGAAACAGAAGATGGGAGCGAATCTTTCCCACCAAACCCCAGGAACCACTGCCTCATCCCAGGACACTCCTGTGCCAGGAGGCCTCAGACCAGGCCCCCTTCAAGAAATGCCTCGCCACCAGCAGCGCTAGGACTGCTGCAGATTAGACTGCTTATACTGACACCAGACCCTGCGACCATGTGAGGAACGATTCTGCTCAGGCCCTTCCAGGCCCTTAACTCCAGTTTCTGCCCTGGGCTCTCTGGGGGACAGCTCTGGACCACGGGCTCCTCCCTGCCAGGAGATGATCCTGCCTTCTCCCAAGCAGCAGTCATCTGCAGACTCCAAAGTGCCCTTCATTGCTGTCACAAGCCTGCTCTTGCCCTACTTGTTCTGCAGCTGGTGTTACTACCAGGCTCTGTGCATTTAGCAATGAGGATTCCCGCACCCAGCGTTGCCATCAGCCATCCATCCGAGTAATTTCAATTATTAAAAAGAAGTATATATTCTGTGTGTGTGTGTGTATATGTGTATATATATATATATATATGCATACATAAACATAAAAACCACAGCCCTAAGCCAGAGGCTCATTCTGTGTGAGAAGCTGAGCTGTTACATACCACTTCCCCAGGCCTGACAAGGCAGTAGCTCACCGCCAAACCCTGTCCTCGGTCCCTTGACATACTCCATTAACCCAGTCACACACACTGACAGCGAAGCCCCGCTTCGAGAGGTGCAGACTGCCGACATGCAGCCCACAGCAGAGGAAGGGATGCGTTTCCCCAGCTCCAGCAGTCCCTCCCCACAGCGGACTCAGCGGGGGGGAACATGGCACCCCCAGGGAACATGCAGGGACCCACAGAGGAGGGCTAATTCTGGAGGGAAAAGCTTTTCTCACTCTACAGCCTGGCTAGCTAGGCTCACATTGTTCACTGGCTACTCCAAAGCCTCGCACTCCTGTCAGTATTCGGGCTGGCCGCGCACAACGAAGTGTGCACGTGGGGAGATGACGCAGAGAGCCAAACTTCTTTCCCTCACGCCACCCTGCCCCAGCATTTTTCCTCCTGCCTAGGCACACGCTGCCAGGAGGCATAAAGCAATTCAGCCTCCACAGCCAGCTCAGTCCCTCTCTCCCCTAGGGCTCCTAACAAAAGACAGGCCCAGCTGGCACAGCGGTTTTGGAAAGGAGACATCCATCCAGCAAAGCCTTGTCCACAGCTACCCTTTCTCCCCTGTTGTCTCTCACAGTAGTTGCAGTAATATAGTTGCAGTAATATCAATAATGCAACCATCAGGCACTTCTCCACACATGGAGCCATAAGCATCTTTGTCCAAGAGCACCCTGGGAAGCTTTTCCAGGGGTGAATATACAGTTTCTCCTCCTGTGATTTGCAGGCCACAAAGTTGTTACCATCCTCTATCCTGCCCTTTAGATATGTGCCACTGTGGGAGGGAAATTCCACTCTTACAAAAAGGTGGGAGGGGTAGGAAGGAGTTAATCAAGTTGTTTTTTTTTTTTTTTCCATAAAAAAAAAAAGGCAGCAGTTGAGAGCTGCTCAGACGGTTCAGCAAGTCAGAGTAAATCTTAGGGGAGGCTGATTTAGTGAGCAGAACGCAAGTAAACACAGTCGACACGTGCAGTGATTAGAGCAATCTATCACCACACAAAGCTCAACACTGTAGGCACCACAAGAAGCTGCAGCATCTCTATCCCTTTCCTTTTCCTCTCTGCTGGGTGAGAAAGCTACAGAGCCCTTTGACATTAGTTATTATAGAAAAAGGAGGTTGTACTACTGTTAACTGCCTCCAAGGCTGCAGCTAAAGAGATGACAGGACTGAGAAGGAGCCTTGCTCCCACCAGCAGCTTCTCCTCCCAAACAGCAACTTCTCTTGGGTCCAAACTGAAATTTTGCCAATCTCACAGGTCTTGGTTGGGAAACAAATTCAAACAGGAAAACAGAAGCAGGCAGCTGTCTTTCATTTCCAGACTAGGTTTTAAAACAACAAATAGATAATTTGTTTAAGGCTCCAGATGCCATTTGACAAAAACACAACGGTTTGTCCCAGTTTTCAAGCTTGAGTCATTCTCCCAAGTCCTTTAAGAAAAATCCACTGCTACTAGAAGTCTGACTGAGTAAGAACTGAGACTGTGTCATCGTTTCGAATTCAAAGCAAATGTAAAAATAGCACCCTCACAATTTGTTCACTTGGTTTGAAATCTCCATATGGGTCAGATCCTCAGACAGCATGAATTTGTTTAGCTTCAGTGACCCATTTCCAACAGATGAGTGTCTGGCCTGCAATGCAGTGTTAGCTGGCCCTCTAGAAGTACTTTCTGATATTACCTTCACAGGTTCACTCTTAATGAATCAACAGACACTACGTGCACGTGGCCTCCCATTTCAAGCTAGGAAAAAGCAGACTCTTAGGATTAGAAATAAGCCAGACCAGGGGTGTACCGAAATACATATGCATAATTAGTTCTGCTTCCGACTTACCACACCGAGATTTGCTTTTTTTCCCCCTAAAAAGCCAAAAAAAACCCAACGCCCAAACACCCAAACACATTACTACCTCTCTGCTACAAAACAGTAAGAAGAGCATTTACAGCTAGAGCAACATGCTGCAAAAAGCCAGTGTCCCACTAATTAAAAGGCTGGATAAGTTTCCCTGGACCTTCTCTGATTTACTACAAGTTCAAGTGCTTTTCAAAGTAAGTGCTCTTGACACAGGGCATTTTGCTTGCCTCCCTGTTCGTTATCCAAGCAAAGCAGAGTATTTCATATAAGAAGACAACCCTAGTCAATTAGGTGACTGTATACAATCTGTGATGCCAACCAAGCCAGCTCTGCACCCTGGGGCTTGATAAATCTGGCATGTTCAACAGCAGTTTCAAGTACTCAGATCTGATTTGTTCGTGCACTTTTGCTTTAGGATACTTGAAAGAGCTTACCTCTTTAAATTTACTATCCATAAGGATGAGTTTCTGGACATCAGGCCTGGAACTGGTCCAAATTCAAGAGCTTCGATGCAGCATTTCCTAAATTTTGCAAGGCTTCACTTAAGAGCAAGTTCTTCCTTTGAAAAGAAAGAGATGTCCATCAAACTGGTGACTAAGTCCATCAGTTCCCCATAACACAGACCCAAAATGCAACAAATCCAGGGACAGGTTGTCTGTCTCAACCTCCTTGACCTATATTTCTGTAGAATCATGTATACAGCACTTCAGATAACAACAGAGACAAATGACAGCTTTATTATTATTTTTTTTGATGCTACTTCCAATGCTGTGACTTAACTTCCAAATAGCTCACAGGTGCCCTAAGGATGAATGCAAAGAGCTTAAAGTTGCCATCATCTTTTGGAAGTTGAACCATGAAAACCAAATGCTAAGAGATGATACAACAGGAATAAGGTTTAAGATTCTGAATGGCAAATTTAAACTTGCGCTGAATGCTACATATAACGTTGCGAGTATCTTATCTGAAACAGCATGCATAACAATTCGCTGCTGAATTATCTGAATTGGGCTCCAGTCAGTTCTGACACAAGCTCTTCTGCCCTGCCTCCCGCAGCTCTCGGGTTTTTCCTTTGCACCCCGTGGATGGCACATGAAATCTGCTGATCTGATGGAGCAGCAGAGCACCACTTGTGCAATCACATATCTGTCAGTGGGTCCATCAGCAAGCAGAAAAAGCAAATGCAGCCTCCTGCATGCCTTTCGGAGGCAGTCCCTTTAAGGCTTCGTTTATACCTAAGCTCCGTTACCCAACATTGCTTCCCTGCGCCGCTCCCAGACAGCCTCAGGCTGGGCATGCGCCCCATGAGCCACATTTACTCGCAGCTAGTTGAACTGCAGTTCTGGCCCATGGCTACGCTACCCACGCCATTCGGCTTCGGTACCTTCCCATTATAAATCCCACAGTTTCCAAGCAGTTAGATGGAAGCTGGGATAATTCGGAAAAGCTTTCCCGGAGATACCCTGCAAGCCCTCGCAGCAGAGTCCCCGTTTCAGGCAGCCCGGCCCGAGCAGCCGGCTCCTGCTTGCACGTCTGCATCCCACAGAAATGCGCTGCCTACTGATTTGTGGCTACAGAGGATGCCTCAAAGCAAAGCTCAAGCATGGGGCTGGATGAGAAACATCCCCAGCAAGCGCCAAGCGCACAACACTGTTTTAATGGTGGGCCAGCCTGGTCCTCGCAGCCGCAGCCATCCGCCAAGCGCGGGCATCATGTTCACTGGTGCCCAGCCGCAGCGAGCCCCCCAGCCGTGGCGATCCGGGCCCACGCGGAGGGGGCAGGGCCAGGCAGGAGCCGCGCAGAGGACCGCGCGCCAGCAAGCGCAGAGGGAGCTGCGGTTAGGCGAGGAATGCGGCACAGCTCAGCCAAGAGAGGACCGGCGTTCCTCGCAGCCAACTGCTCCAGCACAGGGCAGGCCTGGGAGACATCGCAGCTCCCTCTATCTTTTATGCCATGGCTATAAATAGAGTTTGATGCGAGCCTGCCATTGTGTCTGACATGTGAGGGAATACATGGAAAAAAAATATATATATACACACACCCCAAACCAAAGCTGTGTTTTGTGTTTCCCATGACCAGCATTCAACAAGGATGCAATATAAAAAAACCCTGTAAATTTGCTGCCTAGTATGAGGCAGCACACATACGACATTTGCTGTTTCCATGTATTACAGCTGTGCAGCAGAGCCACTCCGTGAGCTCAGGGAATCAGTTTCTAAAGATCCTGCACAAGGCCTGTTCTTATCAAACCCTTTTCATAACTTTAGGGTTGGAGAGCATCTCTCAAAACCCACAGACACCTCACCTTTCCATGGATTTGATGTTTCAGTTTTGTGTTTCTTGTCATACTTTTCCATGACATGTGCTTTCTGCTTTAGCGTGACACTTTGCTGATACAGGCTAAAAGGTTTTTTACCCAAAGAAAACCCACAAGATAGTTTGATGCGTTCCGAGTACTCTTCAAGGCAGGCAAGTCTGCAAGCATGGTTGGTTTCTGCATAACATGTTGAAAAAAAAGAATAAAGGTGGTGGTTTATAGGAGAGAGAATTGCTTTGACTAGACTAACTGATAGAGCTGGAAGACAGAACCCATTTTCAAGATCCCTTCATCACACCTTTAAAATACTCTGCAAATTCAAAACAATTATTTCCACATTAAACAGCTTGTTCCTCATAGAAATAGCCAGTGTGAAACTGTAATCCTGCCATTTCATAACAACAGAGATGCCACATCGCTTCCCCGAACTTGAAGGCTGCTGTGCAGTAAGAGCTGCAAGCAACTATAGCTTGTTTTATAGCAAGTAAAACTACCAACTGACTTCTGGCAAAGAAAACTTCTATTGGACTATTGAATTCTGGCTCAAGAGCCTGAATTTTTTTTCTCCCCATAAATGGGGAAAAGCAAAGAAAAACAAAAAAGTAGAAGGGAAATCAGTACTGGTTACTACCAAGTTTCAAAGCTGCAACTTAGGCGACCCTGCCAGGCTAAAGAGGAGCTGTTGCTTACCTTTCTGGCCAACACGAGGGCTTTTTCTGGAAAGCGAGCGAAGCCCAGCCGTGCCGTTCCCAACCCTGGCAATGCCCCAGCAAGCAGCAATCTCTGCTAACGGCAGGGCAGCAGTGGAACGTGAAGGGGCAGCCCCACGCTCTGCCAGGGCACGCACCCTCTGCATGACTGCCTGCCCTCCCTGTCCTGCCAGCCCGTCCCACCACATGCCCGCCAGCAAAGCGGCTGACCCTGCTGCTGCCTCCACTTTGGGTGCCGAAAGGAGGAGATGGGGAACAGATGGAGCAGAGAGCAAGAAGGGGAGGTAGGAAGAGGCCAAGACAACACGGAGCCCTTGGTGCTCCCTACTGAAACGTGCCGTTCCATCTCCCTCAAGTGAGTGGGAACAGCGGGAACGGGAGCAGTGACACCCAGCGTGGCATCCTCTCCCTCCGCCAGGGCACTGGGAGAACAGGGCTGCTTCCCAAACCCAGGAAGGGGAGCAGAGATCATGGGGAGGCATGGCAACATTGGCAGCACGCGGCCAGGCTGGCAGCTGTGGGGAGGCAAAGGGACAGCGCAGAGGGACCCAGGAGTCCAGGCAGAGCCGGGAGCCTGCACCGCTGCGCCTGGCAAGAGCCGGCTGCTCAAGCTGTCGACGCGGCTACCAGAGCACAGCCGAGATGGAGGACGCAGCTAAGGATGAAGTCCTCTCAGCTTCAGGCATACAAATCCTGAATTTTCACCGGCAAACCTGTGGCCTCCGCACACCTTGCCACGGCACTAGCACAAACCCACACGGGCAGAGGCGTGCTGAGCGGCGCGCTCCCCGCAGCCTTGCTTTCTGTCTGTCAGCTCTGCCTCCATCGGCAACGGCTCCTCTGCCTCCCCGACTCGTGCCATCCCCATGCCAGCCATACAGGTGCGTTTTCTCTGTGCCAGCCTTACTAAGCTGCACTGTCTTTTCTCAGCTGTCCTAGCATCCCGTTTGAGGAAATGAATCCTGAGAAGCAGTGGCTGTCGGCGGTCCCCACCATGACCGGCCTCATGTCAAAAGCATCACAGTTAGCAGGAAAGGAATTCAAGGAAGAAGCTAAGTCTGAGAAATGAACAGCATCTGCAGGAAAAGGTCTTAGAGAAAAGTCCCAGACGGTTTAACCAACGCGAGGCAGAGCCTACAGGCTCAGAGGAGATCCTCCCTTTGCTCTTGAGAAGGGCTGGTTTTAGGAGACGTGACGGGCCATTAAGCAGTATCAGTTATTGTATCTGCAGAGGAAGGGGGTGAGGGTCACAAAGCACAAATGCACCACAACACTTAAGTTTTATAATGGGGGATTTCCAACACACAAAATAAAGAAACTAGTTCTGAAAGTCAAAAGTGAAAAAAAAAATTTTTCAAAGTCATTAGAGGTTATTTAGGAAATCTTAAAGTGACAGGGCACACAGGCCTCCAGCAACCAAGGGAGCAGAAAGGGAAGAACAGGAGCTGCTCAGCTAAGGGCCCGGGCTCGGGGACACCGCAGGTCATGCAGCAAGTACTGGCTATAGGTATGATGTTTGCAAGGGCCTCCACCATGGATCAGAGGCACTGTACAAAAACACAACAAAACCATAGTCCCTGCCCAAATCTCTCTACAATCTCAGTAATCCTTCAGAAGATGAAAAGCTAACCTTGGCAGAGCCAATATAAAGGCATATGAATTACTGGCAGTAGGGAGCAAATTTACATTAGGATGGCTGTCATGAAACTGGGACAGCAGGTAGCCAAGATAAACAAAACAAACACCAGAAAACAAATGGCATTTTCAGGTTATCAAAAACAGAAAACCTCTGGGGGAATCATTTAGTTCACTGGGCTACAGCAAGTGGGAACAAGGATACTGCAGAGAAGCTAAGTAATTACCGGCAAGCAGATTATTGTCTTGCACAGGATGCTGAGGAGGTTCCCTAGTATTTAATGATGTTTAACCTGAAGACCTGGTGGGGAGGGAATGCTGGTGTATCACAAGAGGAGGGGAAAACTGAAATTCAAGAACAAAATGTCAATGGACGCAGTGGTCTATACCCAGGGTTTCTGAAGGAGTTGGGAAGTGGTCAGCTGAGGTGCAGAGAGAGGCACTCTCTCAATCAAATCATCTGCTACCACCAAGGGCCAGGGGGCTGCAAAGGCCATGAAGAGCCTTTTCTAAAACCATGCTGTGACACAGGAGCATGGCTGCTGCATGAGGCCACCTGACAACGAGGGACAGGCGATGCCCAGACCGAGATCCTCATCAGGAGGACGGGATCTAGAGGAGCAGCCATGGAGGGGACGTGCCTTGTGCTTCCCCAAAGCCTCTGTGCCAGAAGCTGGCTGAGACGTGAGCTGGGGGGGGCACAAGGTAAGGAACTAGCCACGCCAGATCTGTAAAGCAGACAGGCAGACGATGAGGAGCAGTCACTCCTCAGCATCACAGTGGGCTGGAGGAAAGGTGGCCGGAGGAAACAGGCGTGTCACCAGCTCCACACCTGAACTCCTCTCTGCTGCCTTCCTGACTGTGCCTACCTATCTCATCACCACCAGCTCTGCCCTCCATGTCTGCATGGACCCTGTCAGCCCCCTCCACTACTTTATACCCCTTTCCCTGGAGCCGAGGCACCACAGCAGGACCCTTGTCCCAGGCTGCTGGCTGCAGGCAGAGAGAGGAGCTGGGGAGCTGTTGCTCTCCGAGGACTGGCAGCACCAGGGAGGGAAGGACCCTGCGTGCTGCTTCTGCTCCTCTCCTCGAGCATCAGCTCCTGAAGGGAAAGGGGCACAGGGGCGGGC
Source organism: Apteryx mantelli (assembly GCF_036417845.1). Classification (NCBI taxonomy): domain Eukaryota; kingdom Metazoa; phylum Chordata; class Aves; order Apterygiformes; family Apterygidae; genus Apteryx; species Apteryx mantelli. The sequence goes on from NC_089978.1 coordinate 167,062,524, forward strand.
AGCCCGCTTTGCCCTCCCCAGCTGCGTGACCAGTCAGTAGGTGCAAAAGGAGCCCAAAGCGGCACCCAGCTCAGGCGTGACTTGTTCCCTTCCTCCTGCCCATGCAAAGACCCAGTCTGAGCCAGGTCACTTTCTAAATATCTTCTTCCCGGGCTGCAACCCGCCATTGCCCATGATATTTAAACACTGGCAATTTAATCCTGCACCCCAGAGGGTAGCTTCAAGCCTCACTTTGCTTAAATGTATGTAGCCACCTGGAAAAGCAAGCGAGCCCCCTCCTTTACCCTGCCTGGGTGACCAGTGCAAGGGACAAAAACACCTCTGGGACAGCCACAGAAGTCAGAGGTCACTCAAAATTGGGCAAGTTGGCACGCAGCAGGAGATCAGACAAGACACTGTCCAGATAAATGCAAGCGAATAAGGATTTGTAGGAGGAAGACAAACTCGTTCTGTGTTTTAAAGAGCTATGAATTCGCTGGGTCAGCTCAGGAATGAGCTGAATAGAACTGCTGAGGTTCATTAAGAAAAGCGTCCACTCAGAACGCAAAGGCAATAATTAAAAAAACAAGAAGCAAATACAAGCACGAGGATGCAAAATGGATGGGTGGGAATATAACGGTAATGTCACCAGCTGAAATAACCTATTCCGTTCCAGTCACCTTAAATAAAGACAGACAGATGAAATAAAGGGGAGAGGCCTAAATATGGGTGATGAGAAGTCATGTGAAAGTTTTCAGACAGTGAGAGACTGGAGAAACTCCATGCTTAGTTTAGAAGGCTGATAGTTATAAGGGTATGCAAAGAAACATACAATATAACCAGGCTGTTCTTTTTACCGTCTTTCATAAAACTAAGGGAGGAAGTTCAAAGGTAACTGAGATTGAAAAGTAACTAATTTTAAAACTCATAAAAGGAACAACCTCCCCAATCAGACACATTAAATGTTACTGGGGAAAGTGAGAGGGCTGATCTGAGGATTCTCATTTCTCTTCTTTCTCAAACTTCTCTGCTTGGTCTCTATAAAGTACCCATTGCTCTAGGAAGACTTTTATAAAGTCTGACTCACTATACCAAAATATAAGGCCCTTTTTTCCTAATTGATCTCTTTTTTGCAACTCAAGCTTTTATGTTTATTAGATTATGCTCTAGTTTAATTGAGCATTTTGACTGAAATGCTTTGACAGACTGTAAGTAGAGGAATCCAGCAGCAAAAGGGTTTTTAGCATCACCTTTTAAAGCCACTTCTTAGACATTCCAGCTTTACATAAAACTGCAGTGTAGCCCAGCAAAAGGCATAAACATCCTTTAGTCATCATGCAAAGCTAAAGGAGTAAACAAGAGTTTACAAAGTCACTATAAGGAATCAACTATTAACTATGGAGCTGCTGCAGAGCAGCTCCATAGCAATAGTTAAAGCAGCTTAGCCCACTTTTCCTCATTTTTATATGGATAAAAAGTATAGCACCTCTTGCTTATACGTGCTTCATTGACTACTGGTATGCACTTCACTTGGATACTGGTATGCACACTACAATTTCATTGCTTACTGCTAAACCAACTCCAAATCTGAAATGGCTGTGTCAGGCTAGAGCAAGCCATTCCCTCTGTCTTGGTTTTCCCTTGATTGTGGCTCTTTGTCCATTATGTCACTTAGCTGGGCTTTGGAAGATGAACATAATTTCCAATAGTGGGAATTGGAGACTGTTTCTCTAGCTCCAGCTTCCCTGCCTCCGCATCCCAAAATCTCTCATCAGAAAACAAAAGAGAATTGAAATATGGATGCAAAATAACACTGCCGGTCTGTCAAAAAGTATAATCAGACCATTCATGCAGGCATATATGCACATCACCACAATTCTGCTGTCACAAGCAAATGCGCGCAGAACCTCCCCTAACTTTAGCAAGGTGCTGTGCTGTATAGAAATCCAACTACATGGTCAGATTGAGGGAACAGGAGCCGAGATCTTTGACGTAATCGCTCTTATTTTCTTCCCTGACAGCCTGGGTGTAAGTTTCCAAGTAAACTTTGCTGCCCAGGAAGTAAGAAAGTAGTAACAAGCTGCTTCTGAGCTGCAGAATCGCAAACAAAAAAATTGCTGCACAAGTCAGAATCTGAAGTCAAAATTTTTCTTCAAAGTTTGCAGGGGGAAAAGGCAACAAAAACTCTCTGCTTAGACAAAGGCAGCTGAATACTGCCAGCTTAACCCAATTTTGCCAGCCACAGCTCCAACAGAGTCAATGTAAAGTTAAAACAGCCTATTTGCAAACTTAACATTGGCCCAATTTGATTCTTTCCCTTGTATTTCACATGTGTTTGCAAGCAAGCAGAAGCACAAAAAGTGCATGGGGAGCAGGAAGGGAGAAGACAGAGAGAATGTGCATTATCAAAATACCTTGAGAGCAGTTCTTGGAAATGTGCAGTCTGCAAGCTTGTATCAGACATTCATTTCCTGTGAAGTGCACACAGGCCTTTTCATTTCTCCACTGAAGAGGACGAAAATAAGGGGGCAGCTCTAAAGTCTCCAAAGACAACACAGAAAGCAGTATTTAGCAATTTTACAAAAACTGAGTTAATATTGTTAGGTTATTACAGAACTACTGAACACAACCTGAGAGTCAGAGCAGTTAAAATTTAGGACTTTCTACGCCTCTCACTGCTAAATCTTAGCTTGAAATCTTGCACTTGGCCAAGGGGGGAAATGAATTTTACCTGACTCATTTTGACCACTCATTAACACAAAGTCACCAAAACCTGCTGCACCAAACACCGCCGCACTTTTTTTTTCTTTCTTTTTAAGGGTCTGAGACTGAATTCAGCAAAATGATTAGCTCAGAGTTACCTTTTTGAGGCAGAAGGCTGTAGGATATGCACAAATGCAAAACAGGAGACTGGGCAGTAATGAAGTACACTGACAGCATAGAAGGGGGTGAGTTGACACCAGTGCCTGTCTTCAGCTTCCACCTCTAGTTACATGCAACCACGGATCAAATTAATCTAACATTTAGTTGCATTCTTCTAAGTAAATGTGTTGCTGCCTAACAACATACACATTGAATGTTTAGTACCTTTACTGTATAAAAAGATATTAACCCTGTTTGGCATACTCAGCTCTTGTACCATCCCTATTTCAATTTAAATCAAAAGCTACAGGTGTCCACCTCTCCTGGCTTGCAAGCTTTCGGCAAGCACAACTAGCCAAATTCTGCAATGACCCCCAAAAATGGCTCAAGAAAATGCAACCTCCCCAGAGCTTTTATTAATCTGACCACGGTGTCAACCCGACCCTAATGATGTTATATTTAAGTATAAGCACTATCTATTTATTGCTGACCAAACTGAAGTAGGAGCATGGTAGGAGAAACCAGGAAAAAAAAAAACTGCATTTGGTAGGGGAGACGGCTGGGGGAGAAGACGGTCATGAGGAATGCAAGGAAAGACTCAGAGGAAAGAAAGAAGAAAACTCCAGTGGGGATGGAGAGAAAGAGAAGCAAGGAAAGAAACAAAACTTAAAATGCAACTGTGGCAACATTTTCTCCTTTGTTTCTCAGCAATGTGACCGCAGTATTAATGACAGCAACTAAGAATTTACACTATGCAACTCATGCTCTACCCTTGCGCAAACTGACCACCAACTTCACAGGAATTCCAGTTGGATTAAGGGCAAGAGGCACTAGAGGCATGTTGGAAGCTCTCTTTCTGGAAACTGAATTTGGCCCTCTCCAAACAGGCATTACAGAGGCAGAGACACGAACCTGTGACCCTTTGCACAAGCTCAGCCCTTCCTCATTGTTCCTTCACGTCTGCTTTTCGGGACCCCCATGCAGTCTGGGCTCCTGCGGGCCAGAAAATTGCTGGAGTTTATCTACAGCTGCCAGTGCAATCTTAAACCAAAGCCTTGTGCTGCCTCTTGACACCACTACATTTAAGTAAGTGGTAAATGAGCCAGGTTATTGAAGGACATATAACATACAGCACAATGACAAGTAGCACAAAAATAACCATGGCCCAGATCCAAGTTTCGTTCAGGAGAAGATGGGAACCTGTGTAGGAGGCTGATATCTAAATAATTCTATGGATTTGTGCCCAAGAGCCTTCCACTCCAGAGGGGACAAAAATCTGTATTTCAAAAACTATGTTTGAAGTCGCATAGCCAGGAAAATCACTCATGAGCGCAGAAACAAAGCTTGGCTTCATCTGCAATGACTGGCCACATCTCGTCGTAACTTGATTCAACCAAGACCAACATTATGTGATAATAGAGCCTCAGTCCCACAAACTTATGTGCATGTGCATAATTTTAAGCACATGACCATAGCCCTGCTGCGACTGAATGGGCTATTTGATGTTTGCAGCAGCTAAACTGCAGTCACAATTGTTTGGAGAAAGCAGATATGTCTGCGTACCCTCTTAAGGGCACAGTCGCTAGAGAATGAAACATCAGGAAACTGCAGTTATTTTTGATCCCACCCCATTTTACAGAATTGAGCATGGTCAACATGTGACTGGATTTTCCTTTTAAGTTCTCTGAATGCTACAAGGAGGAGAACCAGCAGATTGCACTGCCTGGACCATATAATCCCCAAAGAGTAGTTTGCTAACAATACTCCTTACCCTAAATTTTCCAGAACAATGGACAAGTCACATCCCCCTCCTTCTTCCATTTAGAAAACAAGCAAACAAAAAAGCCCAGGATATTAATTTAACATCCTTGGGCTCTTCTCAGTTACCTCCAGGGCTCATTCAGGTCCTGTTTCCAAACTTTCATTGGACAGAGAGGAACACACATTTAAACTAAATTAAAATAAGATTAAATTAAAAAAATAAAATAAAAAAGATCCTAAGAATAACAGAAGCTGAGGTTTTAGGTAGTAACGATTCCAAAATTCTCAGTAAAAGTGTGTGTTAGTGGGAAAAAGTGAGTAGAGGATTCTGTATGGCTGCAAGTACCATGACTCAGACTGCACAAAGGACAAGGTCTTAGCGCTAACCTTTGACTGTGATGCTTTTCATGGGCACACAGCACTGATATTCTCAGAAAAGGCCGGTGTAAGGCTGCGCTCTGCCTCTATCAGATATGGGAAGACGGCGAGCTACGCTGCCTCCAGCTCCACCAGCGCCGGGGACAGCCTTGGTTCAAGGTTATCCTGTTTCCCAGTAACACCTTCCATTCTGGTGGGGAATTCACTTTTGAGAATTAAAAGCTAACATTAAAGCGAACATGCTGCCTAACGCTCCTCCAGCATCTTACGTTAGGTGAACAAGAGAAGCGGTAGGAAGACGAAGCTACTGCTCCCCAGGTCTGCGAGGCCGCCTTCCTGCAGACCCATCTGAGAGGTTACATAATACACAGGTTTCACTTCAAAATAAGCATCTTTGCACCCTGATGGTTTGGAGAACGCCTTGACTGGGGACCTGTCCCAAGGCCGCATGGAGACCCCAGGGCTGCCCCCAGCACCCTGCCACTGCCCGCACACGCCGCACGGCTCCCCGTCTGCTGCCGGCACCCCAAATCCTCCCCCGGGCCCCACCAGGAGAGGCACCCCAACCCGCGGCACGCTCCCCTCTTCCAGAGCCAGCGACAGCCCCAATTCCCGATGGAGCCAAGCCGCCAGGGGAAGGCAACCCCCAACTCCTGCCCCTGCGAAAAGCCAAGAAGGGGGGGAAAGGAGGAAAAAAAGAGAGAAACAACGCCCCCCTCCCCAAAACAGGCGGTTTTTCGTTAGCGCAGCGAGACTTACCCTGCTCCGGCCTCCCGACAGCAGGCGAAGAGGCTGCGGGCAAGCGGCGCTGCCGCGGGTGCGAGCGAGCGCTCAGTGCCGGGGCGACAGCGGTGCTGCCCGGCCCTGCCCCCGCCGGGCCGCCGCCGCCGCCGCCGCTCTCCCGCCCCGAAGTGAAACCGAGGCGGCCTCACGCTGCCGCCGGGCACCGCCGCGCATCCCCCCCCGCCCCCCCCCGGCCCCGAAAGGCACCGAAGGGCCGGGGCGCGGCTTACCGGGGGCGGCGCGGGCCGGGGGGGCGCCCGCCGGGCCCTCCTGGGCCGCGGGGCGGCTTCGGCTCCCGGGAGCGGAGGGGAGAGGAGGAAACCCCCCAAGTGTTTCTTTTCCGAGGAAGGAGCCACGGGGGAGGGGAAGAGGGAGGGGTTTCTCCCTCCTCCACCACCCCGTCTTTCCACGGCGTGGCTTTTGCAAAAAAAAAAAAAAAAAAAGTTCAAAAAAAAAAAGTTGGCCAGATTGGGAGGGGAAAAAAAAGAGAGAGAGAGCGAAGCTGTGAAAGCCCCTCCGCTGCGAACTTGCACAGGAACCGCAGCGGGACGGGGCCGCCAGCATCCGCCCCCCCGGGACCGCCGGAGCCACGCGCCGCCCCGGGGAGGCGGCCGCCCCGCGCCGCGCCGCGCCGCCGGCACCGGGGCTCGGGGGCACCGGGGCTGGCCCTGCTGCCAGCCACCGCCCTCTGCCCCTCAGCCCCGGGGGTCCCTGTGCACCGGGCTGGGGCCGCAGATCCTGCAAACACCGGCATGGGGGGATCCCTATGCAGAGGGCTGGGGCAGCATATCCAGCAGACATCGGGGCGGGGGGTCCCTATGCACCGGGCTGGGGTGTCGGATCCAGCAAACACCGGGGCCAGGGGTCCCTATGCAGAGGGCTGGGGCATCAGACCTGGCAAGCACTGTGGCCCTTTGCACAGTGCTGGGGCATCAGACCTAGCAAACAAGGGCTGTTTGCACCGGCAGAAATTGGGGAGGGTGTCCAGGCCTTTACCTTCGCTGCCGGAGTTCTCCAAGCCAGTCTCTTGCCCTACGGGAGCAGTTTGCTCCTGCTCCACTGGGCAATGTGGAAGGGCAGCATGCGTGGCAGCTAGCAGTTTAATGCATGCTTGAAGAGCATGCCTAAAAACGCACGCTGTTTTCTTGGCGGGTTCAAATTAAAATCCTGGAAACAGAAAAGGGGAAAACATGCAGTAATTTTATGACGTAAAATATAAATAGTACACCACGTGCTGCAGAGTGTAAACATATTATTGCTCAAAAAGAATAGACGCAATAGGACAAAAGACAAACTTTGTAATTCTGTACAAAAAAACACAGTTGCTAAGGCCTAATCTGCAATTACGCTGACTTGATTGCACCACAGGAGTTCTCATTCACCTCTATACGTTCACAGATCCCACAAAGACTGACGCATATATTCACTGCCACCTGTTTGCCAGGTGAATTGCCCTGCTGAAATAACAATATGCAAATGTAGAGCACAGACGTGTTCTGGCTGCTTTGCACCAGTCTAGCAATGCAAAGCAGCTGTAACTCAGGATTAAGCAGCAGAGCAAAAGAGTTTTACAGCTGCTTTGCATTGCTGGGGAAGGACAAAGCAGTCAGAAACACACCACTAAATCGGACCCGCAGTCTTGCCAGAAGTTCCACTGAGTATTGAGACATCAGTCCTTGTTTTTTCTTCCAACCAAGCATGAAGATGCTGCTGACCGCAGAAGAATTTCTGAACTTCCATAAGAGCCTGGGCAAAGCACTAATTCTTTCCCAGCGAGGCTTTGGTAGGAGGACCTTCCACTGGAACCCGAAATCACGGCCCAGAAGAAGTGCTCATCTGTTCCATTTTTGGTTTATAAGTAGGCTTGTCACACTTTTCTTTGTATTTTTGGATGGCAGCTTTGAAAATATCCTGCGGTTTGCTTTACAGTTGCCTAGTAGGGAGTCAGCTTCCCTCTGTGGATATTTATAGCGTTTATTGGGTAACTTCATAGACTGTATCAGCCATCTTGCCTTAATATTAAATGGACTAGTCTAATTCTTCCTTTTATTCTTCCTCTGTTTCTTCACTTGTGAAACGTAACAACCAGCCTCACCGCTCTTAGGTTGTTTGTTGGTCTCACTTTTCTCTCATCCACTTGAAACTGTGACCTCACAGCAGCTGCAGCTGACGCATATTGCCGCAATCCTCTTCAACAGCAAAAGCTTGAGAGACGTGTCACGATAGTGGTCTGGCACCGTGGCCCATAGTTTTCCAAAGTTCAGACTTCACTCACAAGGACCAAAATGTGTTCAGGATTGAGGCAACTGAGATGGCTTCATCTGGAAAACACCAGGATGCTGAAGTAGCTTTGTGTCCTGTGAGAAAGAGGAGGAGACAGCAGCCAAGCCCTGCTCAAGCACAGGCCTCATGAGTGCTGCATTTCTTTCTTGCTAGCCTGAAACCAAGACTGGATGTGTCCAAAGTGAGAAACAGACCCTGCCTTTAAGTGAATTTGCTTCCAAAAAAAAAAAAAAGGAATAACAAGCAAATTCCCTAGAACCAAGAGACTCCCCACTCTCTCATCTCTGGACTGATGCTTTTTACCCAACTGCTTTCAGTGCATAGATACCTACAAGAAAGGCTCTTTAATAAAAGTAAATACACAGGCAGGCTAATGGTCCTACCATGTGCAACCCACTTTGAACACCAGTCCAACAATGCAACTTTCTGGAGAAAGTTGGATCCATACTAAAGGCAGGGTTTCTGAAAAGTCCAGGATGCTGGTGACAGTGTGGAGAGGGATAAATCTCTAGAGGAGACCACAATTTATTATTATAAGCTACATGTTTTTATCGTACTCCTCATTTTTTCCTATGCCTGAGGACATGTATACCCCACTATCCCTGACACTGAAGCTTTAAAAGACATTAAGCATAAATGCATCAACTGATAGAGCTACTGACAGAATGACCCATTTCCAGAGAGTTTTGTCTGAAGTCCAGCTGCTGAGGACAGTAGGTCTGAGTGCATTATACCTTTGGCTTGTCATTCCACTTTGTGGCATATCTCTGCTTGTTTTTCAGCAGTCCCTGAAGTCTTCAGTTAAGTTTGAAAATGTTGATACCCAGCAGTCCCAGAGCACCCAAGAGCCAGTGACACTTCACCGCCTTCACTTTCTCAGAATGTCGCTTCCCTGTGGCCTGCACCGTGCCCAAAGAGCCACGTGCTGCCCATTTGCCTTCTCAATTTGGGAGAAAGAGAGGTGTTTTGGGGCAGATCGCTTCCAATCGGTGAATAAAGGTGGTTTCCTGGGAAAGTGAAAAGTGTGCAAGTCTGCAAGTGGGGCTGGAGCATCATCTCCAGATCATGTGGGACCAGCTTAGGGGCTCAGTGGTTTCCGGGACCCCCAGCTGTGCCCAAAGCTGCTGTTGCCTGACCGGCTGCACACAGCTCTGCGGACGGGAGGTGGGTGTGTGCTGGCACTCGCCTCTGCCCTGCAGATGAACGGAGCCGAGTGGCACCAGGGGGCTCGGGCCAGGTGGTAAAGGGCAGAAAGTGTGGGGCAAGCTTGGATAGCCTAGCGTGAGAGACGAGGTAAACAGGGCATAAGATTTTGGAAGAAGAGGTGGATGGAAGGATGGGGGGGGGAGCAGAAAACAACTGCCACGATCTCCTGATGCGTGCTGAGTCCAGCCTGCAAACAGTACACAATGTACAACCTTTTATTGCGTAAAATCTTACGTGTTTTTCCTTTTCAGCCCTTCCTCCCCTTTCTAGGTGGTCCCTCTCATAACTTTCTAAAAAGCCTCCTTTTGGGAGAAGCAAACAGCGAAGCATTATGAAAAGAAAAAAAGAAAAAAAAAGAAGAAGAACAAAAAGAGAAAACCAGGAGGACAAAACAAACACACACAAAAATCCCCCAGCCCCCTGCTTCCCCTCCCCCGATAAAAACCCAAAACAAAAACACCTTTCTGTGGTTTAGAGCAAGCGGAGGCTGAGTTGGTTCTACTCTTATGAGAAAGATTAGCACAAGCAGTGGCCCCTTTGAGCGAAGCTGTGGCCAGGCCCCTCCTTCCCCTCCCAGAGCAGGGCTCTTCTCAGTAATGAAGAGAAACTGCTTTCCAGGAAAGCGAAGGTACACGCGCTGCCCGGCGTGGAGGGACCCAGCGAGGCCGTGGTGAGCCGTGCACTGCTGCTTCCAGGCTGCCGGCCTCTGGCAAAGAGCCGGCGCCCTCCCACACCAAACCATGCTGTGTTTTCGCAGCGGGCAGGAGCCCCCGGCACGGCCAGGGCACCAGAGCGGGGAGGCATCACCGGCCGAGCACTGGGCAGCCGGAGCGAGCGGCACTGTGTGCCACGCCGCCGTTGTGCGTTACTTCTAGTCTGCAACACCCTCTGCTGTTCCCCACGGCGGCGGCGGCGGGGACACTCTCGCGGTCCTCTCTCGCGCCTCAGGCCCAGGCCTGCATCCCCAGCAGGGAAAGGGGCCCGCTCCCGTGCTGACGCCGAAGGGGAAGCGAAGCTCGGCAGCGGAGTCGGCCAGCGTGCTGCTGAGCCCCAGTGAGCAGCTGCTCTCGGAGGCTCCGAAGCACCGCAGGGTGATTTTGCAGGGTGGCCACTGTGGTGGGAAGTGACCCAGCCAGGGAGGCTGGCGCTGGCACTGGGCTGCAGGGAAGAGCTGCTGCAGCGCCGGGCAGAAGTAGCCCAGTGGGAAGGAGGGATGCTTTGCTGGTAGCTGTTCACACACTCCTTACGCATCCCTGGTTCATTTAAGAGAGGAAGACTCAACACTCAGTGACCTGCTAGGTTTTCAGAGAAAGCACCAGACTGAATAGTCTGAAAGGTATTTAGGTCAGATTTAAGTAGCTGCAGAGAAAACAAAAAGCCTATTATAAACATATAGCAAACTGCTCCCTTGCCTCTCAATCTGGCCTATATGTAAAACACTTTAGAGCAGTAAGAGAAGAAGATCTGGCACAGAGACCAGGAATTATCAGCCCACGGCACCAATGGGCGCAGGTGAACCCCATTGGAGCTCTGTGGCCCCACAAATCCATGAGCACCTCAACAAACTCCTCCTAACATTGACCCCTCTCAGACACAGAAGAAGAGCCTCAGTAAAAGATTTTGTTGCACCTGTGAGAGCTACTGCTGCTTCCGTTATCCCACATTTTCAGGCCGAGTTCCTAGGAGTGCCGCCCTGAGGTGGTGGACCTTGCCTGGAGTCCTCTGCTCTGGATCCCTCACCTGGCTTCACTCCTGCACATGCTTCCCCAGCCTTGTCCGCCACTGAGATGGGAGGCAATGATGAACCCCACTTACAAAAGACAGGCACCAACTTCTGACCTATGCCCACCTGCTTCAGGATTTTTCCCCAAAGCAAACAAAAACAGCTACAAGAGGCCATCCCAAAGGAGTGCAGGGAGCTACCTGAGACACAGACCCCCCTTAAGAAAAGGCCCTAAGTCACTGCCAGACCTGGAAGCAAGGGGTTCCTCAGCTGAATAAACTGACCCTTTAAGTAAAGAAAAACAAGGTAGAAGGCAAAAATGCTTATAAAACTATGGGCAAATAATTTTTTAGGTTTTGTAGCAGAAATACTGTGAGCTGGTACAGTCTGACAGGGGTGTCTGTTGCACTAGACTAATTTCCAGACTATAAAACTAGAGGAGACTATTGTGATCATCTGGTCTGCTTTCCTGACTATTACAGGCCAAAGGGCTCTGTTACATTAATTGTTGTCATCATTTCGTAAAACAACCCATCTTAGTTCAAAAATTGCCAACGGTAGAAAATCGGACATATTCTAAACTGTCCAAGTATTTAACAGTTTTATCCACTGTCAAATGTGTACTTTATTTCTAAACTGTTTTTTTCTTGTGCCATTGTTGGCCAGAGTATCTATCAGAGGAGCAAAATTTTAATTCCCCTATAGGTATATTTCAACTTTGATCATTTCAGTCCTAAACTCTTCTCCCTCATAAGGTTTGTCTTCCAACCCCTTAACAGTCCTTAGAGCTCTTCAAGGAAGCCTCTCCAGATTGCTAACTTCCACCTTGAGCTGTAGATGTCAAAACTGGGAATTCTTTTACACCAATAGTCACATCCATGGGATTAGCAGATGCAATACAATCTCATGCAATACAATCTCATTACATCCGCTCCGCATTCCTGGCTCACACATCCATGGATCAAATCAGCCTTTCTGACTGCAGTGCTGTGCTGGGAGCTCACATGTGGCTGCTTCTCTACCAGGAGTCCAGCCTTCACTGGAGCCCCTTCTTCCAAGGACACAGCTGCGAGCCTGGAAGTGTGGCCCACACTCCTTGAGTGACTTACCATTGGGCTGCTTGAAAACACACATTACATGCCTGTACCTACTTTAACATTTTGATACTTGTTAGTTAGCCAACTTTCAATGCACTTAGTACAAACGTTGTTAATTTGGAATGATGTCAGGTTTTTTTACATCAAAACACAATGTAGAACTATATCAAATCCCTTGCTGGAGCCCTATTATATCAACAGTTTTATATTTATCAGCCAGATCATAACCCAAATGTATAACTTCTCCAGAAGTTACCTAATTAGCTTTATGGATTCTTTTCCATAAACACATGACACTTGGCATTAACTAGCACTCTTCTCTTCATTTTAATGATTCTTGTATGTACCATTTCCTTATTTTGTCTGAGGTCAATAAGGAGCTGGTAGGCCTGTAATTACAAGTGTCAGATTACTTCTGGTTTTTGCTATTACTTTGTCTCCACCTATGGGGAATCTGCCAGATCTTGGAAGTGAAGGAAGGTTAAGTCTAGACAAGAGCAGGGTAGAGACGCCTCTCCTTCCCCCACTGCTCCTCAATTAAATACATTAAAATAGGTGCTTAATCTAACAGTGTGTATAGGGTTTTTTAAAGACCTAGAAGGTAGCTTGGCTCTCTAGTTAACCAAAACAGGCCCAGGGGATGGGAACCAGCAGAGACTCCTGAACCTGGACCCCAAATGTAAAAGATTTTCTGATTAAGGAGGAAATGGAGAGCTGAGATATGAAAGACTTTATTTGTATGATGGGTACTCATATATAATTTATATTCAATAAATGTTTCTAGCTATTTCATTAGTTGCAAATAAAAATAATACAAATGTGCACCACTTGCAGCTGATGCATGGTGTGTGCCTGAGGCTGCTTCCAGCTGAACAGCGGTGATTCACGTGGGGATGATTTAACATGCCAGTGTCCCCAACTATCCAAATTCTGCTGCAGGTTAATCCCCAGAGCAGATCCGTGCCATTTTTCCATCCATTCATAGCTTGTCTTATTAACTTAAACTGCTAAAGATTTACAGTTAAACTATCCCACTGGCCCTTGACTGTGGTGGGTGAGGCACCAGCGTGCATTTGTCTCTCCCACCTTTCTACAGGGGTGGAGAGCCCTGAGACAAGGAGTGCAACAGGAGCGTGCTGGGAGCAAGGGGAGAAAAACCATCTTAAACCAGCAGAACATTTATTGACCTTAACATGTCAGGGGATATCCCAGGCATCAGAAACTCATTCATATCAGTGAAATTCAATAGGAAATTAAGGAAAACAAAGGGAGAAGCTCCCTGCACCAGGTCAGAGTCCCAGTTACCTGGATGGGTCTGTGGTTGCCCAGCAAAGCCTGGGGATGGCAGATCCCCTTAGCCTGCAAGACATTCACATCCTACCTCAATTCTTCCCACGTGGGCAGCACATTTAGACCCTTGTGACCCCCAGGGACCTTCTTCCAGGCAGGCAAGGTCTGAGGATGGGGCCCAAGGGAGGAAGTACCCACTGGGAAATATCTGCAGGGTGCAGATCTGCAGTGCAGCCCCTTGCTGGGGCCTCCCCTGCCCATCAGTCCGAGGTATGTCCCTCTGCAGTCTTGTGCAGGAGGCAGGGAGGAAAGGGGACCTTTCCTGGGGTGGGGGTATTCAGTGCCTCTCTGCTTCCCCCAGCCCCACCGCAAGCGGCACAGGCAGTGCCTGAACCCAACATCAGCAGCTCAGCACTCATCGGCTTTCTCCACTCTCCTTGCAGGCATCCTTGCCCCACTCAGGGCTGCTGGAGTAGAGGAGGAACTGGTCCCTGGCCTGAACCTCTGGGGAGGAGCCGGACCACTCTGCAGGCCCTGTCAGCACCTTGGGCCGCTGCTGTCTGCTGCCCACAGACCAAAAGCCAGGGAGCTGGGATGCTGGGGCTGGTCTGGGATACGTTTTGCCCCGTGATGACTTTTGTTTTCCTGCCTATTGTAGATTGCAGCATACACTGGTAACGTAGGGCTTTATATAGAGGTTGTGCTATCCTTTGAAAGGAATGGCTTAGCATAGCAAAGGAATAGCATGCATTTTTACTTGTATAACTGCATGAGAACATTTGGGGTACGGGGCTATTACTAATAAATCACCATAAATAGATCAATATGTCAGCACTTTAGAGCTTGAATCCAACCAGCTATGGTGAATTTGTCCCTTGGTAGCAATCAATCCGCCGTACTTAAAGTTTCCTGACCAGATCTGCAGCTAAGACAAACTGATCAATGTTGTTCCAAGTCAGCAGAGCATAAGAGCTTTACATGTCCCCATGTTCACTCTTGCAAGTCTCCTCCTCCTTTGCAAGGACATGGAGGTTAAATTATCCTTTGTTAAGTACACGGGACATCTCAGACTAACTCCCAGTTCTTTATGCAAAACCAGCCTCTCTTACGACCAGCCCAGCGCAGCCCAGGCAACACCCAGCACCTTGCCAGGTGGAAACCAATTTTGTCCTCTCCAGGCACTTAGAAGTAGACACAGCCAAATGAATTCTGTGAGGCTGTTCTTTCGGAGGGGCTAAGAAGCATTACTAGAGAGGAGAGAGGACATGAGAGACCTGAAGAAGATCTCAACAGCTTGGCTTTGGTTTATAGCACAACAGTATGGCTGCTGAGAGAGAATCAAGGGCTGCATCCCACTGTGTTGTAAAACCTTCTCCGCTTTGACCTCAGGCTTTGAGAGACGGAGAGAAAAAAAAGAGGTCCTCTCTGGAAGGGCTGTCTTTGGGAAAGGTGTTGTCTCTGTGCTGCTCCCAAGGACAATTCTGTTTCTGAATCATAGATTCGACTGTGGTGTGCCACATGCCTACCTCCTAGTCTGGAGGCTGCTGTGGAGGCAGGAGAGCTAGGGAGGGAATGAAAGACAGGTGAAAACATCTCTCCCTGGCAAACCAGGAATGCGGTTTTATTGCTGATTTCTGTGACAATTTTTCCCTTTTCTATGAGGTTCCTGCTGATGGCGCCTCCGACCAGAAGTGACCTGGGGTGCAAGACGGAGGAGACAGAATTCACTAGAAAAAACATCCTTCTCACCCAAGCCCTGGAGGTGGTTTGTGGGACTCAAAGCAAAAAAGATACCAGGTCCATCAGGCCGCTTGTGAGTGGGGCAGGGGCGAGAGTCCAAGACCTGTGAGTGGTGAGGCACATAGCACTGGGGCAAGCATTTACAGCAGGACCTCAGGGTTACCCCAAACCAGCCTTGAACCTGAAAACTGGTATTAATTAAGTGTAGGTAAGGGCTACTAGGTAGATACCAGGCAAATTTGCTAACTACCACACACCTACAAGCTTTCTCCAGAGCTCTGGGCTGTTAACAAGCTCCCTGGGACCTGCTCTGAGCATGTGACTCTCTGGGGACATTGCTTGTGGGTGCTCTATTTCACACACTTTCTCAGAGGTGAAGTTGCCCATGCCCAGGGGCCACATGACCACAAAGGCCTGGGAATCTCCGGAGGAGCACCCCATGCTGTGCTTGCATGGCTGGCTCAATAACGCCAACACCTTTGATGGGCTCATTTCTCTGCCCCCTAAAGATGGGTCTAGCACACAAGGATAGGCCATGTGTCATGCTCCCAGTCTGCATGCCAGATGCTCTCTCCCTTTCAGATGGCAGCTCTGTAGTAACAAATTTTCCTGGCCGTGGTCTGTTTTCCCACCAACCTTAGAGGAGGTTTGTGCCACATCACTCCTGCTCCTGACACGGGATCCCCTTCCTCAGGACCCATGTCATAGGCATAGAAGAACTGCCAGCCTAGCAGCTGCTACCTATGAGCAGCCCCCTGCAGCACCACCTCAGCAATTACACTGCTTTCTGATGGCTTCTTATGATCAAACCCTGGAAATTCACAGGAAGGCCCTGCCCTGCCCTTCTTAACAGCCACAGTGATTGATTATCCGGTGTGTCTTACGAATCTGTTCTGTCAGGCTGTCTCTTGCTTTTCACCTTTTGTAATCAGACACCCACCTCTGACTGTTGTGGGGAAAAAAACTGTAGCTTATACACTGGTTTATTTTCAGAGCAGCCTGTGAAGCTTGAAATGTATTGTGTAATTTAGGAACCTGATGTACTGAACTGAGCACAGGAGATTTCAATTACCAAGGTAAAAACAACTCCCTAAGAACAGGGATTCCTTCTGTTCTTTCTAACTGTTCCAACAAGGAGTCCCCACCACTCACAGCCCATCCAGATTGCATTGTTCAACTGCCTGAGTCCCTGACTGAAGGAGAATGGCTGTGGTCTGTGTTAGGCCTGATAGGTTCCAAGTGCTGCAGGGAATGGCTAGGCACCAGCAAGCAGTATTCACAAGCACATTCAGGTATTGACTGCCTTGTGATTTCTTTTTCTTCAAGCCCGGCCTATGGAGCCACCCCATTTCTGGACAACTAATGAGTAAAACTGTGTAGAAATCTCTCCAGCTGTGAGGGGGTCTGTTTTTGCAGAGGAGGAGTGGAGCTGCTCATGCAATGCCGTCGGCTGTTTATCTGCTGCGCCACTTAGCCCTGCAGTAGAGTCAGTTCACTATGATGGGTCACAGTATGGGTAAGTGACTCTTGTCTCTGGAGCAATGCGATTCCAGCAAACGTTAGAGTTCAGAATACTTTCTGCATCAGAAAATGATAGAAGTTCAGCATTGGTGTCAAGCACTGAGCTTGTCTGATGTCACCACGATGCTCCGGGGGCACATTTAAAACAGCTCACACTGCAATGTTGCAGTACAAGCAGTTTCTATTACCAGTAATGTGTCTGCTAGAGGTAGTCAAGGATCAACAGTACCTCCATGATGGGTGCTACTCATAGATCCCTACATACCTGGTAGGTTGATTGCCGCTTCAGACCCTATGGACATCATAGGTTCCTTGCTACCAGATCAGAAAACAGCCTATGAACCTGATGGCTTATACCTTATTTAGAGAGAGAGAGAGAGAGAGAGAGAGACCTTCCAGCAAATAGAAATCAGGGTTTCCCACCTCTGGTTTAAGCAGACTGAGGAAGCCAAAACTGCACCTCATTTCTCAACTTCCAGCACATCTTCTCATTTCCCCTGGAGTCTCTAACAGCAACGCAGGAGCTAAAGGAAACAGAGCCCTGCACATCTTGCCCTCCAAGGAGAAGGGGAAAATGCAGAGAATGATGCAGAGAGCTAGCAACCTGCCACTGCTGGTGGGGCTCTGTGCAAGTCACTGGCCACCTCCCCCTGCAGCTCCTCCCTGCTCAGGGCACCAAAAGAGAGCGCATGAAGGAGCTGAGTCAGGATGGGGGCTCCAGAACTAGCAGGAGGAGGTGGAGGCTGTGATGGGTTTACCCATTTGTGTAGGCAAAGGGGTTTCAAAGCCCAGAGCAGCAGGCAGGTTGGCTCACTGCAACTGGGGGAAGGGAGGCCATGAGGAAAGTAAGTAGGAGTGAAGCTGTGAAGAGTCACGTGTTTGCCAGGATCTTCCTTTGCTGTATGGCCAAGGGATGGGAAGCTGCGGGAAGGCAGCGTGAAAGAGTGACTGTGGGGAGGACAGGGCAGGCCAGGCATTTCCTCAGTCAGCCTTACACCAGGGAGGCCCAGCCTGCAAGCACAGCACCAGGGCAAGAGGAGGCTGTGCTGGCTCATCTGTGCGTGCTCCAGGAGCCTGCCCAGCCCAGCGCAGTCAGGGGCATGGGGAAATGCTGCTCCTGTGGGAGGCAGCGCTGTCACGCCAACCTGACCCAGGAGGAGCTGGGTGGCTGCTGCAGAGGAGGGGGTGGTGGAGGACTCCCTGCTAACCTTTGTCCCCTCCACCCAGGGGACAGCCAGAGCTGGCTTTGCTTGTGTTGCACTCACAGGATGATGAGAACGCGGTCCTGGATCTTCTGCAGGAGCTTCACACACTGCTCCACCGTGAGGGACTCTTGACTCTGCTGTGGGTGCAAAGGTCAGGGACAGCAGCTGGGGGAGAGGGGTGTCCCTGACCCCTACCGCACTGGTGGCTCTGAGCGCAGAAGGGGCTGGTGCCCCAAGGCTGCCATGCGGGGACAGGGCAAATGGCTCGCACGAGTGGCTGCCTCCTCGACGGCTCCTTCTGCCTGGCCGCACTTCAGCACCGCCCAAGCGGCCTCGGCCCACGGCCGCTGGTGGGACACGCCACACCGCGTGGCTGAGGCGGTTGGAAGGAGGGCACAAGCGGCAGATGGGGCAGATGGAGAAGCCCCCTTGCCGCGAGGGCAACGCGCAGGGCAGAGACCGGGCGAGCCTCGCACCCGGCTACAGCGGGCGCCGCCAGGCCGGGCCGGGCCTTCGCGCTGCGGCGCCGAGCCCAAAATGGCGGCGCGAGGCCCGGCACCCCTCGCGGGCCGCCGCCGCGGCGGCAGCAGCAGCCCCCTCGCCGCCCCCCCCGCCGCCGCCGCGGGCCCGGCGCTGCCCGCGAGGCGCCGGCGCAGCCGCGGGGCCCTTTAAGGGCGGCGCGCAGCGGCCGGTTCCGCCCCCCGGCTCCGCCGCCGCCGCCACCTGTCGCCGGGGCGCCTCCGTGCCGGGCCCCTCCTCGTCCTCCTCCTGCTCCTTTTCCCCCCGCCGCCGGCGGCCGCCTCGGGGTCCCCGCTGCCTTTCTCCGCCGTCCCGGAAACGCAGAGCGGTAGGAGGGGGCCGGGCGCCCTGTCCCGCCGGCGGCAGCCCGCGGCCCCGGCCGGGGACGGCGGGCAAAGTCCGGGGCGAGCGAGGCGCTGCGGCCCCGGCCCGGCCTGGCCCGGCCCGCTCCGCGGCGCCCCCCAGCCCTGCTAGGCCCGTCGCGGGGCGGGGCGGGGGCTGAGGGCCCCGGCTGGGCCGAGCTGAGCTGGGGGCCTGGGGCTGGGGGAGGCCCGGGGAGGTGGGCACGGGCGGTCAGGCCCCTGAGTGCCCTCCGGGTCTGGCAGCCGTGACCTGCAGAGCCAGCAAAGCAATGCAGCGGGTGCCCGCGGGCTGTGGGTCCTGCCTCGCGTGGGTCCCTGGGCTGCCCCGGCCGGGGGGCAGCAGCAGCGGGTCCTGCTGCAGGGCTCGTAGCCAGCTGCTCTCCAGGAGGTGCTGACAGGTGTTGTCAAAGAGAAGGAGAAGGCGGCAGTGATGTAGTGCTGGAGACAACATCCTTATTCCTGGCATTGCTTGGTCCGAGACAGGTGCCTGGTTCGCTGCAGCTGGCTGGGGGAAATCTGCTTGGTTCCCTCTTGCCAGATTTCCTGCCTGTCGGGTTGGGGCTGCTGTGGAGATGTAGAGAGGAGGCTGTCTCCTCCCAAGCAGGGAAAGCTGGTTTTGTCCTAGGAGCATCATGAGTACATGCTGGGAGGGGGTATCCCCAGACAGGCAGGCAGGGGCTGCAGCTTGGGATGCCAAATGGGGAAATGGAAATCAGCAAGCTGCTAATTAGTAACTCGCCAGCCTTCTGTGGTTTTAAAGACCTGTATTACTCTTTCCAGAGCTCTGGGCCATTCACGAGCTCCCTGGGACCTGCTCTGAGCACGTGGGACGTCGCTTGCAGGCACCCTGCTTCCAGTCATGTTCTCAGAGGTGAAGTTCCCCGTGCCCTGGGGCCACGTGGCAGCCAAGGCCTGGGGTCCCCCGCAGGGGCGCCCCGTGCTGTGCTTGCATGGCTGGCTCGACAATGCCAACACCTTCGACAGGCTCATCCCACTGCTGCCCAAAGGTGGGTCTGGCTTGGGGGGGAAGGCCCCTGTGCTGTGCTGCAGGGCCGCATGCCTGATACTCTCTCCCTTTCAGATTGCTGTTATGTGGCGATGGATTTTTCTGGCCACGGCCTGTCGTCCCACCGACCTGCAGGCTTGCCCTACCACTTTCTGGATTACGTGAGCGAGGTATGCCGGGTGGCAGCAGGTGAGCAGTTGAAAGGACCCCCAAGGGGATGTGTGCAAGGGGTGCCATATCACTTCTGCTCCTTGAAATGACAGAGGTCAGTCACTGCTGGGAAGTGGGCTCAGTTCCCCTCTGCTTCCGCCCAGCCTGATGTTATGACCGCAGGCTGAATAAGCATCCCTCTTTCTCACTATTTTGTGAGAGGAAGAAACAGTAAACCCTGTGAAGGAAAAGTTTCTGACAAGAAAAACAGTAGTGGTTGAGTGGTGGATGCAACTAAATAGTTTAGTTCTGCCAGACTGATGTTTTGTAAGCAGCCAGAAATCTCTGGCCAGTGTTAGGTATAAGTTGGAAACTCTTCTGGTGCCCGTTTCTCCCTGGATGGCAGCTTGGCGCTTGCTTTAGTATAATACAAATAGATCTGAAAGCCAAGATATCTTGGGCTCCTAGTAACTCCTGGTCTGACTGCCTATCTGCATGCTGGTCTTGGGGGAGTGTGTGATATGTGCAGTTTTGTATCCCTCATTCAGTAGACAAAGATCCCCTAGAACTTCTATTTGACATGCCAGAGGGTAAAACACCTCTTTCAATGAGGTATATTTCAGAAGGCAGCATTGATGAAGCAGTATTTTCCCATAAGCCTCTTGGGTTGCCCTAAAAATGGACCAAAGAGCTTCATGTGCTGAATGGTGCGAAGACCTTTCACTTGGAATAATCATGCTTTCCCAAAGGCAGCGGACCTGGATCTGCATCTGTATGGCTCTCACTGAACACCCTGCAACAGGGTACTCTATCAAGGTGCCTGTCTTCAAGCATACGCTGCCCGGTCAGGTTCCTTTGCTTCTTGCCAGTCTTGTGTCTGGCAATGAGTGGGAACTGGCTGTAGTCCTTTTGCCATACGGAGAGAGCTTGAAAGCTGCATGACCTCACTACCAAGAAAATGAAGTGGTGGATGTTCTTTTTCTTTAAAGTTGGCCTACTTAGCCACCTCATTTCTGGATGAGGAATCAAATGAAGCGGCGAAGAAGCCCTTCTGGGGGAAGGGTCCTGTGCTGGTGGAGAAGCAGCATGATGCCCGCTGCTCTGGTTTCTAATGCGGTGCTGTCTGTTTTTGTCTGTTGCCACTTAGCCTTGCAGTGGAGACGGTTCACCCTGATGGGTCACAGTATGGGTAAGTAGCTCTTGTCCTTGTAAGCTGTGAGATTCATGGAAACACGAGTGGGTAATTGACTTACAAGACATGCTTCTAGGAACTGGGTTGGAATATTTATTATATCATGTAAAGTACAAGGCTCCTGACTGAGAAATTCAAAAATTTGCACCCTTGTTTAAAGTGCCTTTCAAGACCCTGTAGTACCAGCAGTGGGAACTGTTCCTGTGTACCTCTCCCCCCCAGGAGGAAACAGTGCTGGACAAAGAGGGACGGTCTAAGGCAGGAGTGTTTGCAACAGGCCTTTCTGCTGCCCCAGGCTTTGTTGCCGTGTGGGGGACAGGCTGGGCCCTTCTTGGTGGGTCACAGAGCTTGCTGAGGGGAGCCAGGACTCCAGACTCTGTCCTTTCATCCTTGGCACGTGATTGGGTTTTGTCATGATTTGAGTTTTGCTCCCCAGGGCTGCTCTGTTCGCAGCTCGCAGTACCTGCACACCATAGTGTTTTAACTAGTAACTCCTCCCTGGCCTGCGCTGCCTGTGAGGGAGATAGGGCTGGGGCTGCCCAGGGAGTCTGGCTGGCTGATAGCCCTGCGTCCTCCCTGCTGGGAGAGCTCTGCTCTGTAGCTTTGTCCCTTGGTACAAGATGCATTTGTGCTTTTAAGGCAGCTCTGGCTGTGGGGAAGGGGAGCTGCTACCACCACAGATTGTCCTGTGCATAACTGAGCACCCTTCTTTCCTTTGCAGGTGGGTCTGTGGCAGGAATGGTGAGTAAAGCATTCTCTCTTCATGGGGTTTTTGATTTCTGCAGCTGGAACAACAAAAGGGAGAGGAATAAAGGGACAGACTGTGTGGGACTTGGATCTCAGGGAAGGGGAGGCCCTTCCTTTACTCCCTCTCAGGTGCAGCAGGGTGAAGACAGCACTCAGTACTGTTTTTCTCTTCCACTCATAATGTTTCTTCTCTCCTCAGTTCTGTCTCCTTTATCCTGAGATGGTGGACAAGCTGATCCTGCTGGAAAATCTTGGCTTTCTGCTAGCTCCAGAGGTTAGATTTAATGTCCCCTCCCCTTCCTTTTCTTAAAATAAAGAAAAAAGGAGATGGAATGGGCTTTTCCCCTCCATTTATTCAAAAAAAACCACGGATGTGACCAGTTCCTGGCAGGGCACACAACTCTCAGCACTCTTCATTTTTGGCAAGCACAGATCGGCTCCCTTGCACACAGAGAGAGGTCCCTGCTTAAAGAGCCGCCCTTGTAGGACACTTGGTAGTCCTCAGCATCCTGCAGTCACATAGCACCAAGATTTGCTCATCTGTGTCAGGCCCTTGTACAAAGGGAACTGGAACGTCTGCCAGAGCAACCCCTTGCCAAGGTTGTATTTTTGCCAACAGCTTGGGTGACCTGGGTGCAAGATTGGTGGATGTATTTTTTTGTTCTTGGCAGGACATAAAGCTACATTCCCAAACTGCCATTGTCACTACCAGATGCTGGGACTTTGGTTGGCAGGAGTGGGGACAGAAACCTAGAGTCAGAGACACAAAAGATGCCAAACTTCCCTTGTTATTTTGAACAGTTGTCCTTAAATCAAAAGTGAGGTAGGAGGGAGTGGAAATAGGCTGCAAGGATAAGGTTGATAACTTCTATACAGCAATGTTTAGTTTTCTGCTCCTGCCTTGCCTGCTTGTATTGCTGTTCCTTTGCCCCTAACTGATACCAGTTCTGAGAGATGCTGGAGGGTTAACTTCTGCCCCTGAGAAGGGGTAAAATGACCTAGAAATGAGGGGTCACTCCTGTGTCCTGCATCTCTGTTTCAGGAAACTGAGGAGTGGCTGAAATCAAAACGGATGGTGATTGACAGATTACTGAGTCTAGAGGCGAAGCAGCGACCTCCCAAAGCACGTAGCCCCGAAGCAGCATTGCAGAGGTAGGTCCCTGTCTGTCCCCTTCATTCGTGGCCTGCCCTCACCCTGGATGGAGTTACAGACTGCATGAACCAGAAGGGAAAATTCTATGTCCCTGTACTGCCCACTTCAAGTCCTCCCCTGGAATCTATACAAGACCTTTTGCTTCCCTTTGCCAGCTTCCTACTGTTTTCTGAAGCAGCCTGAGAGCTTGCTGTCACCTTGTCATGTCACTTTTGCTTCACTGCCTCCCTTTTCCAGCAGTACAACCTCTCTGCCATGTCTCCTCCAGGCTCTTAGAAGCAAACAGACATCTGACAGCAGAGGGTGGGGCAATCCTACTGCAGCGAGGAGCGACTGTGACGCCCGCTGGTAAGGGGCCTGTGCTGCTTGAAGATAGGGCTGATCACAGCGGTGGCCCAAGGCTGGTGTGGGAAGAGAGCAGTGCCAACAGCCATTGCCTTTCAAAGGGTACAGGGTGCCCTGGCTGTGAGTTTGTACAGCCTGAATGGGAGTAATTACCTCTGGAGGCAGAGCTCCCCAGTCCCAGCAACTGCTGGTGCTTGAGGCCTCGAATGGCTAAAGAAGAGAAATCAAAAAAGGAGAAACCTGAATTCATCCCTTCCCTCTTGTCTGAGAAAGTTTTGGGCTGTTCCCAAAGGTGAGGGGAGGCAGAGGCATGAAAACCTTCTACAAGATGTGAAGACCTTCTCTTGTTTCATTCCAGGACTGGTGTATAACAGAGACATGAGAGTCCGTACGGTGAGCATTGCTGTTCTGACTTGCCCCCTGCTGCCTCTGAGCTTGCAGAAAACACAAAGAAAGTTGAGGCCCACTCACTGAGCCCAGGCCCTGCCTTCACCCAACCTTTAACTGACTGCTTTCCTAATTCCCACACATCTTTTAAGTGTTGCTGTTAAAAGAGCCTTCACTTGATCATTAACTGGCTCAGCTTAGAGTCACTGGAAAATATTACTGAACTTTTTAGCAGTTCCTCTGTGCCAGGGCCTCCCAGCCACATTTTCCTGCTGTTATAACTCTCCAGGCAGCAGATGGATGGAGGCTCCCGGTCAGCTTCTCAAACAGATCATGCTTGTAAGAAGTGGGGGAGGGAACAGAGCAAAGTCCTCATGGCTGATAATTGGATAATTTTGTGCCACTTTTCAACAAGTAGGGCCTCCTCTACCTGTGCTACTGCCAGAACATGAAAACCACACCATTTACTTGTCTCTTTTCTAGCAAAAAGATTTTTAAAGCCTTTCTCTGTTGTGAGATTATTCCCATTTGTGCTGCATCCCAGCAGGCAGTGTTGGCAGCGCTGAAATACAGCTGGACAGAAGAAGCTCTTGCAGAGCCAGCCACTCTTGTGAGCAGCCCATCCTGTCCCAGCACAGCAGTCTTGGGGCATCAGCCCCTTCTGTGTTCAGAGCCACCAGTGTGGTAGGGGTCAGGGACACCCCTCTCCCCCAGCTGCTGTCCCTGACATTTGCTGTTCTCCCTGCCTTTGCACCCACAGCAGAGTCAAGAGTCCCTCACAGTGGAGCAGTGTGTGAAGCTCCTGCAGAAGATCCAGGACCGCGTTCTCATCATCCTGTGAGTGCAACACAAGCAAAGCCAGCTCTGGCTGTCCCCTGGGTGGAGGGGACAAAGGTTAGCAGGGAGTCCTCCACCACCCCCTCCTCTGCAGCAGCCACCCAGCTCCTCCTGGGTCAGGTTGGCGTGACAGCGCTGCCTCCCACAGGAGCAGCATTTCCCCATGCCCCTGACTGCGCTGGGCTGGGCAGGCTCCTGGAGCACGCACAGATGAGCCAGCACAGCCTCCTCTTGCCCTGGTGCTGTGCTTGCAGGCTGGGCCTCCCTGGTGTAAGGCTGACTGAGGAAATGCCTGGCCTGCCCTGTCCTCCCCACAGTCACTCTTTCACGCTGCCTTCCCGCAGCTTCCCATCCCTTGGCCATACAGCAAAGGAAGATCCTGGCAAACACGTGACTCTTCACAGCTTCACTCCTACTTACTTTCCTCATGGCCTCCCTTCCCCCAGTTGCAGTGAGCCAACCTGCCTGCTGCTCTGGGCTTTGAAACCCCTTTGCCTACACAAATGGGTAAACCCATCACAGCCTCCACCTCCTCCTGCTAGTTCTGGAGCCCCCATCCTGACTCAGCTCCTTCATGCGCTCTCTTTTGGTGCCCTGAGCAGGGAGGAGCTGCAGGGGGAGGTGGCCAGTGACTTGCACAGAGCCCCACCAGCAGTGGCAGGTTGCTAGCTCTCTGCATCATTCTCTGCATTTTCCCCTTCTCCTTGGAGGGCAAGATGTGCAGGGCTCTGTTTCCTTTAGCTCCTGTGTCGCTGTTAGAGACTCCAGGGGAAATGAGAAGATGTGCTGGAAGTTGAGAAATGAGGTGCAGTTTTGGCTTCTTTAATCCACTTAACTCACAGGAGGCTTCACCTGTGTATTTAAGGATTGTTCTCCTGTGTCCAGAACAGAGAGAAGCAACATCACTGTGGGGGCAGGTCTGCTAGACCATACAGAGTATGTCCCTTTGAGCCTGGGACTTCACCTTGTTCCATCACATGCAGCACAGTAGGCAACATCATGATCTTAACTCTGCAGGAGGTCTAATGCTGGGTTCTCAAAGACAGCTGCCCTGGTACCTTCCTCCCCTCTGTGCAGGGCACAACTTGGGATTCATGTTTAAAGAGCAGCATGGGGAAGGAACAGAGAAGAGATGTAGAAGCTGGCTAGAAGGAAAAAAGGAGCAGAAGACAGGGTGGAGGTGGGGAGCAATGTGCTCAAACAAGTTAAGGAGCCAGCCCGAGAGGGGGGGAGGCAGGGGGGTGCTAATATTTAACCAGTCTCCACTCTGATACTACTAGGCAGATACCCAGGATTTTAAAAAGATAGTTTGATTAGATAATAATTGCTTAGCTGAGCTGTGCCTTGCTCCTTTGACTGCCATGTATGAACCTGTACTCCTGCTGTTTACAAGCAGCCCTAGTCTGGCCCTGACTTACAGTTTCATGGATCTGGAAGAAAGGAGTTAGGTCTAGTGTCCCACTCTGTCTTGAAAACACCCCTTCTAGCCAGGACAGCAAGAAAGACAGACATCATCATGTGTTGTGCTGAGCCTCGCTCCTGATTTTCAGAGCACAAGATGGACTCCTGATTCCACGCAAGCTAGGCAGCAGGAATGCTGTTGTGAAACTGCTACAGGAGGCATTCGAGTCTATCCTGAAAGAGGTGAGAGCAAACCATCCTTGCATTTCCACTCCATGGGGCATTGGGAGCAGCTGCTAGAAAGCAGCTCACCCTGATGGACACCACCCCCCCCCACTAGGGAATTTGTCCTAAACAGCCCAACTCTCATGCAGGGAGGAGAAATCCAGCTTTACTCCTGCTGCCAAAGTCCCACTCAACACTACCCTCTGGGCCCACATCTTCTCTTCTCCCCCATCACTGTTCTGCCTCCCTCACTCCACTGGACTGTAATCTCATTTTATGTGATGGGTTTGTGTGTGCCTGGCACCTTTGCAGCCATATGACAACATAATGCCCAGCCCTTCTTTGAGATCCCATCTTTGTATTGTCTCCTCTGGCTTCATGCTCCAGTGAGTGCCACACAATAAGCACAGCTTCCCTGAGGGAATGCTTTCCCAGTCTACATCTTGTGTCCTCTCTTTTTTTCCCAGCACATCCAGCTAGTAGAGGTGCCTGGGAGCCACTTTGTGCACCTGAATGAGCCTGAGGTGGTGTCTGGGATCATCAGCAACTTCCTGACAGCACAGGACACCAGAGCCAGGCTCTAAACGGGGTCTCTGCAGCAGCAGTCCAGGAGAACAGGGAGCTAAGGAGCAGGCTCTGGAGCAACCAGCACTATTCCTGCCTCATGTTCAACATCAGTTTCGTGATACTCTTTCCTAAGCTTAGCTTGCTGCAGTGATGGAAGCGTTTCCCTGGAGGAGAGCTGAGCAAAGTGTCTCAGTTATCAAAGGGAGAAAGAATCCTTCTTCCCTTCCAGCTCTGGGAGTGCAGGGATAACCCACAGGAACCCTCACGCAGAGGGACGTGGCCTTCCACTTGCTCCTGCCTAACTTCTGTATCCTGAAATGGAGCAGGAATACAGGCATTCTTTGTGGAAGCAGCAGTGACAAGTTGTAGTATTGCAGGAGATACATGGCTCCTTCTCACCTGCTCTCTCAGGATGGTGCAGCCAGTCTCCTCCCAGGGTCAAATCCAGCGAAAAAAACAGAAGTGTTCTGCTTCTCTCCATGGGTGCCTGAGCTCAGAGGGCCTCAGCATCTCTGTTCT
This sequence comes from Apteryx mantelli, assembly GCF_036417845.1. Classification (NCBI taxonomy): domain Eukaryota; kingdom Metazoa; phylum Chordata; class Aves; order Apterygiformes; family Apterygidae; genus Apteryx; species Apteryx mantelli. The sequence continues at coordinate 167,089,762 of NC_089978.1, forward strand.
ACTGTCAGAGCTGCTGCCTTTTTTAAACCAGCTTAATGAGAGCTCACTTGGGCATGGAAGGCCATTTCAAAGAACTCCTAGGGTATGAGTCATTAATCCTCCAGCCAAAGCAGCTGGGAGAACTATTAGCACTGGGAAAATTGGTAGAGATGATTTCTGTTCCTCTAAATAAAGATTGATCTCTCAATGTTAATACTGTCTTCTTGACTACATAGGAGAGTGACCCTCTGTTCTTTTGGGATGCTCACCCAAGCAGCTAAAATGGCAATCTAAAGGGGAAGCAGTGATTCTACATGCATTCTGCTTCAGATGTTGCATGTTAAGTTTCCATCTGCTTCCTAAACTGATGCAAAACCAATTGAAGCAAGCAGGCCTGACGGACTCCCCATGACATGGAAGCTGCATTTTTGTCTGTTTTCTGCAGGAGGGTCAATGCATTTTGACATAGCTCTGTGAACTTTATCAACATTTCCTTCTTGCACTGTTCACCCCTTTATTCAGGCTACAGGCAGTGAGGTAGGTGTGTATAAGCCTGGGGGTAGGGGAGTTACCGTGCCTTTCTGATCACAGCAGATGCAGTCACAGAGTGTGATGGGGTGACCAGTCTTTAAGGCCCAACACTGCACAAGTGTTACATGGACAGTAGCAGAAGCATTGCCCTGCAACTGGATGTCCCCCTCACCATCCTTATCTGCCTCTTGTAGACTGGTGACAGGTTAAGTGGAATATCACAGAATCACAGAATCGCTGAGGTTGGAAGGGACCTCTGGAGATCATCTAGTCCAACCCCCCTGCTCAAGCAGGGTCACCTAGAGCACATTGCACAGGATTGCATTCAGGCGCGTTTTGAATATCTCCAGAGAAGGAGACTCCACCACCTCTCGGGGCAACCTGTTCCAGTGCTCTGTCACCCTCACAGTGAAAAAGTTTTTCCTCATGTTCAGATGGAAGTGTCTGTGTTTCAGTTTGTGCCCATTGCCTCACGTCCTGTCGCTCAGCACCACTGAAAAGAGACTGGTCCCATCCTCTTGACACCCTCCCTTCAGATACTTGTACACGTTGATAAGATCCCCTCTCAGCCTTCTCTTCTCCAGGCTAAACAGGCCCAGCTCTCTCAGCCTTTCCTCATAAGAGAGATGCTCCAGTCCCCTAATCATCTTTGTAGCCCTTTGCTGGACTTGCTCCAGTAGTGCCACATCCCTCTTGTACTGGGGAGCCCAGAACTGGACACAGTACTCCAGATGGGGCCTCACCAGGGCTGAGTAGAGGGGGAGAATCACCTCCCTCGACCTGCTGGCAACACTCTTCCTGATGCACCCCAGGATACCATTGGCCTTCTTGGCCACAAGGGCACATTGCTGCCTCATGCTTAACTTGGTGTCCACCAGCACTCCCAGGTCCTTCTCCGCAGAGCTGCTTTCCAGCAGGTCAACCCCCAACCTGTACTGGTGCATGGGGTTATTCCTCCCTAGGTGCAGGACCCTGCACTTGCCTTTGTTGAACTTCATGAGGTTCCTCTCTGCCCACCTCTCCAGCCTGTCCAAGTCTCTCTGAATGGCAGCACAGCCCTCTGGCGTATCAGCCACTCCTCCCAGTTTTGTATCGTCAGCAAACTTGCTGAGGGTGCACTCTGTCCCTTCATCCAGGTCATTGATGAAGAAGTTGAACAAGACTGGACCCAGTACTGACCCCTGGGGGACACCGCTAGCTACAGGCCTCCAGCTAGACTCTGCACCGCTGATCACAACTCTCTGAGCTCTGCCATTCAGCCGGTTCTCAATCCACCTCACTGTCCACTCATCTAACCCACACTTCCTGAGCTTGTCTATGAGGATGCTATGGGAGACAGTGTCAAAAGCCTTGCTGAAGTCTAGGTAGACAACATCCACTGCTCTCCCCTCATCTACCCAGCCAGTCATTCCATCATAGAAGGCTATCAGGTTGGTTAGGCATGATTTCCCCTTGGTGAAGCCATGCTGACTACTCCTGATCACCTTCTTTTCCTCCACATGCTTGGAAATGGCCTCCAGGATGAGCTGCTCCATCACCTTTCCAGGGATGGAGGTGAGGCTGACTGGCCTGTAGTTCCCTGGGTCCTCCTTCTTGCCCTTTTTGAAGACTTGGGGTGACACTGGCTTTCTTCCAGTCCTCAGGCATATGGAATCTGGTTTCTCACTCCAAAGCCAGGCTGCCATCTCACCTTGTTCTTGTGAACATGCCAAGCAGCAGAAACTCCCATAGCCCAGGCCAGACCTAGCTGTAGAGGTACAGATGCAGCTGTAGGACTGGGGCCTTCAAGATCTGTTCAAAGGGGGAGGTGCCTGAGCAGGAAATGCTGGGGGAAAGGGCAGTGCTCTATCAAACCACTGAACTCTGCTTGGGACAACTGATTTGGAAACATCCCAGCTTAGCTTTTCCCAAGCTCACATTCTTCTTTTTCTTCTTACCCACCCTCAGATAACATCAGCCTGACCTGTGCAAAGGACAACCAGCATACAAGCCATGCCTGTTATTACCACTACACCATGCAAGGAGCTGTGTCCCAGAGCAGAGCCAGGGAGCGAGAGAGAGAGGCATTTCCATGTTTTAGGATCATAGTAGCAGTTTATTTACAGTTCTTCAGTCATTCCCTGTCCCTGCAGATGCTGTGCTGCATGAATTCTGGCTCTCACCAAGGCTTAGGAGGGTCTTGGGTGACAGGACGATACAGTTTGTCACAGGGAGGGCTTCAGTCCCCTCTGGCCTGTGCATTCTGGAAGTGGTGCCTTGGGTCTGGACAACGGCAGTGCAGGCATGGCCAGGAGAACAGGAGATACCAGTGCAGGTGAAGCCAGCTCCCCCTCAGCTGTGGGTGCTGGGATCTCCCACCTCAGATCCAATGGCAGGGGCAACCTGAAATTGCCTCTGTTCCTTGAAACCCTTTGGCACATGGAGTCTGTACCTGCCTGTTCCTCCCTCTCCAGCACAGGCAGCTGAGGAAACAGTCCGGCATGGCTTAGTATGGCCGAAACTTGCGCTGGGCTCGCATCAGTGCGATTCTCTGCTTGTCCTCCTCAAACTTCTTCCTCAGCTGGGCAATGTCTGAAACAGGCAGAAGGAGGGAGAGGGCAGGTCACACAGGGGAGCAGCAGATTTCCATCTCCCTAGAGAGCTTCACCCCAGCTGCTCTCAACAGCCCTGTACACACTGGGAAGTGGTTCAGTCCTGACACGTGCAGACACACCCTTCCCAGAGTTGATCCTTTCGGGCCAGGGCACAGTGCAGGGCTGTGGCTCTAGCCACTCATCTCCTGCAGTGCTGCAGCTCCCTCTTGAGGAAGGGAACAGGTTAGTTTTCCCCTTCAATTGCTGTATCTGTGCTGACTGAAGAAACGCCTACTAGAAAGCCACGTTCTTCCAACTCTCCCACAAAACATGCAAACAGCCCCTACAAGGCCAGGGAGTGGCATGGGGCCCACAAGAACTGGAGAGGCCATTCACACAACACAGCAACTGGTCGCCTGCAGCAACCATTGAAAGAAAACTGGTGCTCTTAGGGCCACAATATGAAAGACAAGAGACATGGGAAGGGGTAGGAGACAGGCACTCACGCTCTCTCTTGGTCTCACGATGCTGCCAGGCATAGAAGTTGAGCAGCTCTTTGCGGGCCCTTTTCCGCCTCTCCCTCTCCAGAACACGCAGGTTGGCAGCCTCTGTCCGGGGCAGGCCAGGCTTCCGGCCCTTCCGCGTTACCTTCACCCAGCCCTCCTCATCTGGAACGCCTTCCTCCTCCACTGCTTTGGCTTCCTCCTATAAATACAAAAGGGAGAGGCTGAGTGGAAATGTGCTGCCAGCCAGCCAGGTGCTTAGCTCCCCCAAAGCCCCCCTTACACACACGCACAGTTACAGCTCTTGCTTCTGCACAAGATTTGAAGGAGAGCACAGGTCAGAGCACCTGGGACCAAGCACAGGACCAGGCATTCAAGTCTCAGCCCCAATAGCCCATGCCAGACAGGACCCAGTGCATTTGTGGGTACCTCCTGTAAGCCTTGGGTGAAGGGTCAGGTGTTACAAGCCAAACTAGGACCTGGTCTCCAGGCACCATCCACCAGCAACTAGGAGTAAACCACCCTGCCAGACAGTGTGTTCCCCCTGTGCTATTTCCAATAGGGCCTGGGCAGTGAGAGACCCTCTCTTTTCCTTTCGCCCTGAAAACTGCTTTGCTGGGCTCCTTCCCCAGCCTGGCCTCACCTCTGCTATCTGTTTGTCATAGTCTTGCATGAAGGCATCCACCTCAGCCTTCAGTTCTTCACGATCCACCACTGAAGCTGCATAGCTGGTGATCCACTCTGAGACAGAGAGGACAGAAGTCAGCAGTAACCTCTGTTAGAAGCAAGCCCTAGTGTGATGCCTTTGAGCAGCTGTAGGGGAAACTGCTATAGGGACAGTTCTCATTTCTGTCCACCCTCAGCCTCCCCACTGAATTGGTTCACAAACAATCAACTTGTGGCCCAGGCCATGGCCAGCAAACAGCTAAGCAATGGGAAAAGCTTGCAACTGTTCCCAAACAAGACTGGGGTATCCTCAAGCCCAACATTCAAAGCTGTGTCCCTGCAAAGGGGTCGCATCCGAAGTCCTGTCATCTTGACAAACACCTTGTGCCCATTAATGAGTCTGGTTCCCATCCTCAGGGCAAGCCACAACCAGCTTCTCTACACGATACTGAAGAGACAAGCAGAGAAACTGCCCCTCCATCGTACCAAGTAAGCCTTTCCTCCCATGGGGCACAGGACCATATTCCACAACTTTCAGTAGAATAAGATAACTACCTTAAGAGTAAGAAAAGGACAACAAAACACTAGATGTCTCCCAGCTCAGTCTCAGTACAAAGTGGTGGGAATTCATTTGGGATACACAGGTAGGATTCACTAAGGAATGGGCATAGCTTTCCCCTACTCCGGTTAACAGGGAGATAGCTAGGAGTGACTTACTGCTAATGCCAGTTTTCACAGGATGACTCTCTGTTGATATCAGCAAGGGACCTCTCTGCGACAGGGCTTTGGCTGCCTGGACACCAGCTGGGCTCCTGAACACCACATATGCTACTCGGAAACCCTAAAAGAAAGGGGCCCTCAGGCCGGTCAGATACATCTAGGGAACTGGAGACACTGCAAGGAGCTGCAGTACAATAAATAAATAAATAAATTAAATCAAACCACAGATTGCACTAGAATAGCAAAAAAGATAACATAAATTTAAGTAAGTAATCACACTGGCAAATCCCCCAAAATGATTTTCCCACATCTTGTGCTCCAAACAGCACCATCCAACACTTGAGATCGCTTCCCATTCTCACTACTAAAGCATCAGTCTCTTCCCCCCAAGCTTTACCTTTGTGGTTTTGAGGTTGAAGAATTTGGACTTGAGTGTTTCTGTTTTCTCTCCTATTTCTGGCTTGTCACAGATGTCCACAGACTGAACAGGCCCACAACTAAAGAACAGCCTGGACAGAGACTCCTTGATACAGACATTAAAAGAGAAAAAATAATACAAAAATACAGATTTCTTTCCTGCACCTGCAGAAAGCATTAGAGGGCTCTCCAACAAAACCCACAGACCCTTTTGCCCACTACTCCCACCTGGCAGTGCATTACCTTCCAGCTACACAGACACATCCTCTGCAGCCCGTTCAGCTCGTTCAGCCCATGCCGCCACGCTAGTCCCACAGGGTGACCTGCCCACGGCATGGCACACAGCCGCTGGGCTTTGGCCTGCTAGCTCACCCCGGGGAAACCTTTGGCGAGCACCAGCAGCAAAAGCGCTGAGAGCACTCCAACTGCCCTGGCTAGAAACCTGAGGGGACACATTTCCAGGGGGCACAAACCCCGAGGGGGGCAGAGACCCAAGGGAGGAGGGAGGCAATGATACCTCAAGACACAGACCCCCGGGGGGGCAGAGCCCCAGGGGGGACACACAGCCCTCGGGGGACAGACCCCAGGGGTGGGGGGGCCAGACCCCGAGGCGATGCCTGTGCCTTCCCACTGCCCCAAACACCAGCCCAAACCCTGCAGCGGCCTCTCTGTCCCTCTTGCCGCCCTGCCCCCCGGCGGCCCCACTCACCCGGCCGCAGTACGGGGGGACGTTGAGCACGAAGAGGGTGCGGCGGGGCGGGTGCGCGGCGCCGGGCCCTTCCCGCACCCGGTGCTCCTTCACCAAGAGGCAGTGGGGCGAGCGCTGCCGCGGCCCGAACTTCACCGCCAGCGCTGTGGGCGACGCACCGGTTAGAGACCCTCTCCATCGCCGCCCCGGCCCGGCCCGCCGCTCCCGGCCCCACGAGGCCCCGCACCCGCCTCACCCGTGTATCCCGCCGGCGCCCCTCCAGCCACACGCTCCGCGGCGGCCGCCATCTTAGCTCCGCGGGAAGTGCCGGGCCGCGAGGGCCGCCGGGAGCTGTAGTCCCTCGCGCGCTCGCTGTCTCGCTAATGGCGGCGGGTGGCGGAGCGGGGGCGTCGGACCGTCACCTCGCCTCGCCCCCGCCCCGACATCGCCCCGCCGGAGACGGGGCGGCAGAGAGGAGAGACAGCGGTTAAAGCACGGCGGAGGCAAACGCGGATAAAATCCTGCGCCCAGCCTGCCCACGGCCCCTTCTTACGGGAGTCCACGAAGCCCGCGCCTCGGTGTATTTGCGGGTCCGCGGGGCAGGGGCGCGGGCAGGCTGATACACACTGTTTATTTTACAGGCATAACCGTTGCCTGCAATAGCCATCCAGGCTCTGGCCCACTCCTGCTGTCCAGCTTCTGTTTACACAGCCTGGCTCTAAAAATACAGTTTAGATCAAGCCACTTCCACCTGAAGTCACTGTCACATCTCTCCTGCTGCAACTCTATGACTGATGCAACTTCTCCCCTCACCACATATAACCAAATCATTAAAAGGCACTTTTAAGTGACAACTACTACCCAGGGCAGATGGAAGCGGTGGTGGCTTACAGGAGATGGAGCCCGTTGGCTGAACTCCCTTGTGTTTGCAAAGACACCCCCAACTGTCTGGGCAAGTGCCATAGCCTTAGAAAGAAAATCTGCCACATAAGCACACAAGGCAGCGTGACAAGCAGATCACTTAACTTCTCCATAACGCACATGCTATGGCCCCAACAACCTCTCAGTACACTGTAAGCCAAATCACAAGCAACTCCTCCACACCTTGGAGAGGAGTCTTTTAAAGGGAAGACTATTTTAAGGTAAGTCGAAAACTGATTTGCTAAGGAAGACATCATTACGGCCATAACAGGTACAAGGAGGCTTTAGGCAAAGCAAGCAAGGCGGATGTTCAGGGAGGCTATGTTGTCCAGTGATTTGCTGGTAGAGATGTATTTCTACATTCACAAGTTCCTCTGGAAATTCTTGGCTAAGGAACATGGAAATATAGTCTGTTATGGCAAGTGCCACCTGGTAAGGCCTCTGCAGGACAGTGTGTTCTGTAAGGAAGCTTATTACATACAATCATTTAGTTGAATTAGAGTTCTGAAAGTGAAGACCTTAACAGTGGGAACGCAGTGTAAAAAGGCAGCAAGTTTGCTTAATTCTAGACAGGCAAATAAAAGAAGAAATGTTTAAGATGTGTAAAAACATTCAAAGACAACTATAAGAGTAACTTGTTCCTAAAGGCTCTTGTTAATCAGGGAAAGCAACAGAGACCTCTACAGAGAAAGCTGTATTTATGACTGAATAGAACAAAAAGGATCACTCCAAAAATAAAGGAAGATATTGAAGCAAGACATATGTACAAGGTGAACAAAAAGTTAGTGAAAGTGAGTAAGAAATGATATGGAGAGCTGACTCACAGAATAGATATCTAAGTTAAGGAACATGATCAGAAGGAATGGTATATGCAAAATCTGTAAATGTATACCAGGCAAACTTGCAAATTGTGGCATCACATTAGAAATCATTAAGTTTTTGAAAAAGCAAAGAGAAAAGAGAAACACTATTACAAATTACTTACCACCTGTTCTGGACAACCAAATTGAATAGTCCTGGCAATCAGTGTGTTTTGTATGCAAATTTATGATCTCAAACCACTCCCCAAAATTAAAAAAAAGGGGGGGGGCCCCCCAAAGATAACCATGCTGAATCAAGGCAAATGTGCACAGATGTTAGGTCAGAAGGTGGTAGGTGAGCTCAGTGAAATGCAAACAAGACTAGCATGAATATTCCAGGCCAGTGAGAAGAAACTTCAGAACTGCAAGGTGAATTGCTTGAAAAAAGTCTGTGAATTACTGAAACGTTACTCTTCTTTCAGTGCCCACTGAAACAATGAATTATACTAGGAAGAACTAGCTAAGTAAACTTTATCTAAGAGACCTAACCAACGTTAGACTGCAGGACAAATTGTAGAGTGGTATTTAGACAATCATCATTGACTTCAATGATAGATTTAAAAAAAAAAAATTACTACACAGATCACAGCAGTACACAGAACAGAGCAGTAGTTCTTCCAAGGAAGTACGTTAATGTCCTTGTAACTTATCACAGATCACCTAAACACAATGCCCAACTTAACAGCAAATTACAGTTCTTTCTATTTGGTTTTTGGAATGGACATGAATGTACTAAGAAAAGAGTATGATCAAATCATTCTTTCAGAAGAGAAAAGATATGTAGCCACAATACATGTCTTCACATTTTCATACTTTATGTAGTTGCTAAAGTATCCTAATTCCTCTAAACAGATACCTTAATTTCACAGCTCCACTCTTTTTTCCTGAGTTATTTTTTAAACCCACTAGGCTGTCTGTAACAAGGGCCACTGTTTTCCTTTTTTGTGACACCAATGGAATTGAAACTAGCTGTAGACACAAATTGCTCCCACTTTAACAGCAACACTCTGTATAACAAACGTTTATTCAGAAACAGATAATACATTATTTTCTCCAACCCCTAACATTTCCTCCCCCTCCCCTGACTCTTATTAAAACACAGGTGTTTGATGGGCAGTCTAAAAAAGGGGAACAATAGCTGTCATAAGTCTCCTCCCCTACAAACACCTGCTGTTCACAAGAAGCACCCTACCAATAATGATGTGGTTGGTTTCCAAACCAAAGAGTACTCCAGGAAAAAACAAGTCCTGCCAAGTCCTCATTATTTCCATGGCTAAAAGGGATACAGTGAAATAGACCAATGGTTTGCACCCAACAGATAGAGCAAAGAGTTTGTACAGAACAAGAAAGCAAAAGAAACATAGGGTTGACCAAGAAATGGAGTCTGGACCTACAATGGTTACAGCAAGTTCACTAAAGAAGTTCAGCAGTGCTGAACAGAATGGTTAGGTTACTCTCCTAGCTAGAAGGATCAAGTTCAAACCCCAACCAGATTCTGGAAGTGGCTCTTACCTTTCCTCTCTTCTTATAATACAATTTGAACTAATACAAACAAATGCAGCTACTGGGACTTCAAATATCCATTGCAATAATGGTGTACTAACAAAGGAAGTACTGGAAGTGCCACCTAATGGCCAGTGGCTGGTCGCAGATGCTCACTCTCTGAAGGTAAATCCTTCTTGCTGCTCTGCATGGCACTTGCCAGTATCTAAACTCTCCAATGAATTCCCTAGAGTGTTAACTGTTTCCCCCCACCACCCCAAACCTCTCCCCGCAGCCATGAAGTGATCACCCTCCAAGCCCATATATGGGAGCAGCAGGCCTGCACAGCAGCCAAACATTACCCAAATTAAATCTCTCAAGTGATTTCTCAGGGGTAGAAGACTGCTTCTGATGTGTTAGTGCCTGAAAGAGGCCCCAGCTCCTTCCTTTCGTAACAGGAGACTGGGTAAGTTAGAAGTTAAGAAAGCACTTCATGTCCCTGTCCAGATACCAGGAGAATGCAATACTAACAGGAGTGAAACACTTGGATTTTCTCTAGCTCTAAACACAATCCTGGTTCTTATTTTTAAGTCCATAGAAAGGGAGGAGAGAGCAACTCATCCTGACCCTACAGGGCAAATATATTCATTGTAGAAATGCCAGAGCCTTTTTCTCCACCTCTGTGCCTTACCAGAGTTGAAACATCCCTCCCATAGCACGATGGGTGCTACTCTTGTACATGTCCTTTCTCCCTGATGCCTCCATTGGCTGGCATACACACTGGGGAGCTCAGTTTTTCTTACATCTTCTCAGTGTCACAGCTTTTGAGGAGAAAGATATCCAACCACCAGGCTGAAGTAGTATGCTACTGAATGCATGAGTCAAAGATGCAAGATGGTGCTTACTGTATGGAGCCACACCTTTGTACTTGATGCAGCAATTTTAGAAACCATATGTTGTCTTGCCTGCTGATAATCAAGGGGATGCACCTTTTAGTTTAAAGGTAGGTCAGAAGAGAAAAGGAGATTACCACTCCTTCCCTTAGAGTCTATGTGCACTTTTAATGGCCACTAGGGGCTTTGGAGTAAAGGAGGGAATTACATCATATATGCTTGGTAATATATTACGGGCAGAAGGGGGAGGTTATTCTCTTGGAAAAAAAAAATTGTGGAAGAAAACTCCAACTATGGAAACAGAAAATACACACACAAGAGGAAACACTATTGTACAGTAAGGTAGCGATCATAGAAAACAAAAACTTCCAGGCAGGCAAATGCAAATAACATCTGCACTCCTGCACTTTTCTCATTCTCCAACTTGAGTTTTCCAGTCCACTACTTGCTCTCCCTTCTCAGAGTTTGATTTTGAATTCTGTGGGCTGCACAGAGGCAGAGACCCCTGAGGATTTGAAGAGTGCCTTCAAGATGGTGTCAGGGTCTACCTCAGCAGGGGGATTTGAGGAGGCGCTTGCACTTGACCGGCGTGGTTCTCCCTCCTTCTTCACTGAAGGAGTATCACTCAATCGGCTGGAAAATTAAAAGAAACAAAACAAAAACAAGTAGTATTAAACCTCACATTTTCAAACAAATTTTACACAATGTCTGCACTGTTTTCAATATCTTCTCTTGTCAATCTTGAACACAGTTTAAGATGTGCTTTCAGACAAGAAAACTCCCTGATCTCAGACTCATTTTGAATCCACAGGGCTGGGAACACTATGGAAGCATACTATTTTGAATTCAGCTCAACACAGAGAGCTTCCAGAAAGCAAGAGAAAGGATATTCATGGGAAAACAATTTACCAACATGTTTTCCTCCTTTCCCATAGGTTCTCCTCAAAACAGAACCTGCAAACACTTTTGGTTCTTCCCCTCATGGGGCACTTACAGCAATATAGGCTGGTCTGAGGTGATGACATTCCCATTCATGTGAAGATTGCATTTCATCGGTTGACCTAAACAAAGTAATTAAAAAAAAAAACCTCTATCTCAGAATTCCAGTAAGGCAAGACCCTCAAAACACCACACAACAGTGCAAGCAGTAGTAGAGCTCCACATGATGGGGAAGCCACGAGAAGGAGCAGCTGATACATCTTTTGTTGCAAGATCATAGCACTTCCAAGCAACTGAAGTGTGACTGAAACAGTCAGTAGGAGTATGAAATTTGAAATTCAATTTAGGTAGACAACCCTTAGCAAAGGCATAGAGATTCTCCCATTCTGAGCTGTTTGCTCCTCATCTGACATTAGCAGTGTCACTCATCCAGGGAAAGAAACATCTATTTTCAGCTAGAGAGCTTACACTTGTTAAAATTGCATTGGGCTTCACACAAGGGTAAGAAGATAAGCTAGAAATCAGCAGCTAATTTCAGCCTATAACAGGCAGATAGATCCTGATCAAAAACTGCATTGTTCAAAGTCTGTAAAGAAGCTGATACTGTTGTACAGGTCTGATTCAGAACGTCTTTGTCAAGCCCCAAGACCTCTGCAAATACTAGTTTTACTTATGCTGTGCAAACAGCTACTCTGTAAGCATTTAATGCCTTCCTAAGGACTATCTGGCTTTGGCTTCTTGGTTAGAGACAACAGAAAATTCATCTGGAAGTTAGATCAGAGGAATTAGTGGAAGTCTGCTTCTACCTTTGAGGTCTCTCTTCCTGGGAAAACATATTTCTGAATACCACTTAAATGAACTATGCCTATATCCAACAAGTTACACAAAAGCCTGTAACATTGTCCAGCTCTTAAAGCAGCTTTCTGGCATTTATTCTTTTGGTAACATATAAGCATCTGAGATGCTTTTAAACTCTCTGCTGAGGTGAAAAACTGTTGATTCATCTATCCTAAATGCAACTCCGGCCTCAAACTTACCATCTAAGCATCTGTTGTTGTATTTCTTATATGCTGTGATAGCATCTTCTTTCTTCACAAAGACTACCTCAGCCACTCCTGGGTGCACCAGCCGGGCTCGCTTCAGAGCGCCACACACACAGAATAACTCCTGAGGGCAGAGAGCAAGTCATGACTGTGATCACATCAGAGTTATCACTTGAACCAGACAGACACACTGAGTGGGAAAGGCTTAGTTTCCTAATTACATCACCCCATCTGCTTAGAAAACACATGCCAGAATCTGGCAGTAGCCATTTATCTTAATGTGTTTGCTATGGTACAAACAAGTACTTGGTACTAGTAATACAGGTGGCACAAAACTCCGTACTGTCAACAACTCAAGCAGAAGAGTTCAAGGTTAATGCTCTATACAGTTATGCATGAAGACCAGCTTCGTTCTCAGTCTGCCTAGATAATTTGGATGGGGCATAAGTTAGAGAACACCAAGCATCATTTGGCATGAACTCTTCTAAGTGATGTCTGGTATCTCAGCACAGCCTAGAAATGGGATTTTGTCCAGTGTTTTTGAGCCCACAATTTAAAAAAAAAAAAAAAAACAAGACCCAAAACAAAAATCTAGGAAAATTCTCGGAATCCTCCCAAGGAAAGCAAACCCACACCATACCCCGAGGAAAGCAAACCCACACCATAGAAAAGTGAATTATCAAAAGAAGCAGGATGAGGGATGGAAGCTTCAATCACCCAGAGTTCAGCGGTAAGCAACACTCACAACAATGTCTTCCTCTGTGACTCGAGGATGCAGATTGTTTACGGTCATCTTTGTGCCTTCCAAAGGACTGAACACCAGCTGCCGACACAAACAAATGTATTACGTGCAGAAAGTCAGAAACACAGCAGGCAAGACAGCATAGCAGAGAAAGCATGAAAAAAAAAGACTAAAGGGACACCTGGGAAAGTCTGTACACACACATGAAGGGAAAATAAAACTAGTAATAGGGAGTATCAATGTTCGCAAAAGCCCATCTCATCTGAGGTGAAAAGGAGCCCATTTTTCATGCTAATTTCTCTCTGAAGTAACTCTCCTCTTCCATTCCCAGATACAACACTAACTTAATCTGCATACATATGCAACGTTCACCTAGCCATGCCTACACTGCCTTTCATGAGCAGGTCTGGGCTGCATTCAGGACCAGCCAGCAAACCCCATGGTTCCAGCCCCTCTAGAACCAGTCAACTCAATATGCCTGGGAGCGTCTGGTGGCTTACTGTACCCAGCACTGGGCAGTTTGGCAAAGCAGTTCCAGGCAGGTTGTTTACAAATTGCCCTGTGTGGACACCAGGTAGCCAAATTTGGGAGCATCCTGCTATTCTTCCTAACAGCAGGGGACAAAAAACAACACAACTAGTAGTATTAAAACACTACTCTTAGCAACATACAAGCCACCAAGTGCTGTCCAAGTAACAGCTGCCACCTCCCTATAACACAGATTCCTCCAGGACCATGTGCTCCAGTTTTGGAAAGGAAAAACAGAGAAGCAAAATGGAGAGTCTGGGAATTCCCAGCCTCTCAAAATACATTAGAGAAGAGGATGTTCATACGGGTTTCAAGTTCTTGGGACATGGGCTGCAGTTATCAGAATAAGCTTGACAGAGGTCCAGAGACAGTGGTAGGAGGCAGACAGAAATAACTTGCTCACATAACCAATCAACAGCAGTTTTGCACATCTCTGCAGAGATTTCTCTAATGAGCATGTCCCATTTCCCTAGACTCACCTCAACAGGTGCTGGCTCTTTTGGAGGCTCCTCCTTTGTCACCAAGGTCCGGGACATGTTTGTCAAGGCCTTTGTCCGCATTGGGGAGGGAGGTGCAGGAGGAGCTGTGTAAGTGTCATTCTGGACCACTTTAGTCAGGGGAACAGTCTTGGACAAAGAGAATTTATTGCCACTCAGCCCAGTCTACAGGAAGAGAGAAGAAAGCATCCCTGAGAGATGCAGCCTACAAAAGTAGGTCCTCTTTTCTAAGCACCAACAGCAGGAGAGCATTACTGGCATGTATTAAGAACTTTCATGTCCTTCCCAGTGTCAAAACCACTACAGTGCTGGAGACATTCAGCTTTGAGACAAAAATCAGCTGAAGCTTCTGGGCATATGTTTACCCAAAAAGACGCCAAAAGTGCTTTTTACAAGCACCTTTAATTTTCATACTCCTCTTAAACCCTACCAGTGCAATTTGAAAAGCACCCTCTATCTGAAAATTCAAGTACTATACAAAGTATACACAAAGATAACTCATTTACAGCAAAATTGAGCTGTCTTAGTATTTCTGAAGAATGCCTGTTCACACTACACTAGCACACAAGACATGAAGAGTAACTTTTCTAGTTGAAGCTACCTGGGGAATTTAAAGCCAAAAGAATAAAAGTTCTTGATATCTGCTGTGAACACAGGAGACAAACATTTACTCCTGCAAAGAAATAAGGCCATTTTTAAGGATAACAAATGGCCAGGGGCTCTATTTGCCTGAATACCAACATACGAAAAAACATGGGATACTCATTGCACTAGACTGCCTGTGTGATGAAAAAGACACATTAAATTGATTGCTTAGAATCACAGAATAATTTAGGGTGAACCCATGTCCAACTCCCTGCCTGAAGCAGGGTTAGCTTGAAAGACATCAAGCTGACTCTGACAGGGCCTCGTTCAGTCCAACTCTGAATATCTCTGAGAACAGAGACTCCACAGCCTCTCTGGGCCCCTGTGTCAGAGTCTGACCACTACCTAAGAATCTTCCCACCCCTTACATCTAAATACAATTTCTTTTGCTGCAACATGCGAGCTGGCTCTTGTTCTTTCCCTGTTCACCTCTGGAAAGTGTTTTTTGTCTTTTCTATAACCACCTTTTAGGCAGCAAAAGACAGGAGTCAGATCTCGCTACAGCCTTCTCTTCTCTGGCCTGAACAAACCCCGCTCTTGGTCTCCTCTTGTACATCGTATGCTGCAGCCCCCTAACCACCCTAGCAGCCCTTTGCCAGACTCGCTCTGGTTTGTCAATGTCTGTCTTGTACTGTGGAACCCCAAACTGGGCACAGTACTCCAAGTGCAGTCTCACAGATGCCAGATAAAGGGGAATAATTATCTCCCTTGACTTGGTGGCTACGCTCTTACTAATATAGCCCAATATGCAGTTAGCTTTCCTTGCTGCAAGGATGCACTGCTGATTCATTACTATATGTCATCCAGCAGGTCCTTTTCTGCAAGACTGCTTTCTAGCCAGTCAGTCCTCAGCTTATGTTGCAGAGGATTATCCCATTCCAAGTGCAGGACCTCGCATTTGTCTGTGTTGAACTTCCATCTTCTCCAGAGTATCAGTACTCCCCAACAAGCTGCCAACTAAGATTTTGCATGGCAAGAGATTTCCTGCTTTGATGTCCAGTCTCTAGGAGCAGCAGAAAGCTTCCCTTGCTTGCCTGCTCAAACAATAACGAGATAGATTCAAAGAACTTTCCCAAAAAGGAGAAAAAAGTCAAGAGCTAACATGCAGTAGCCTGCCAGCAAAGGAGAAAAGCACACATTCTGGCTGCAAAGGCCTACAAAGCCACAGTTAGCCTACAAGGGACTCTGTCCCCAAATAATGCTAGAAGCATTGACACAAAGGGAAGGATGGGGTAGAGAACAAACATTCCAGGGGAAATCATCGTTTACACACTTTAAAAGAACATAAGCCCTTTAAAGCCGCAGCCTGTGCATCCACCCAATGCGAGCATGGCGAGGTGGGGGCTGTTCAGATAATCCCTTACCGCGTTGTGCAGGAAACTGTTTGTGGTGGTGATTTTCATCTGTTTGCTAGGAAGGGGGGAGAGACTTTCATCATCATCTTCCATGTCGTATAGACCCTAAAGAAAGGCAAGGTAATGATTTACAAGCAGATATATTTAATATAGGCATCATTCCCAAAATAAGTCATCCTCCCCTGCCTTTAGCCTTCTTCGAAACACATGCAGTAACATTAGGTAATGAACATTACTACTTTGGACTTCTGGCCTCACAGCTTGGTGACAGACAGCTGAATGTAGGCAAGGCCATTTCAAAATGTCAGTGTAAGAACTCTCAAACTTCTTTTCCAGAAACGTCAGAGCAAAACTATTTCCCTAGATGTATGAAACCCCATATAGGTTTCTCTTTAAACTCTGGATCACATCAGGACTCATGAGACCACATTAATGCAATAAAGCCTCAAAGCCTTCCTTTTTAGCACCCTGCTAGCTTTAAAGTTTAAGCCTATGCATTTGATTTTCTTTAGTAAGCAGATGGCTGCCAAATACATCTGAACCCAACGTTCCTTTTGAATAGCCTGCTTTCTTCAGCATAGCACAGCACATGTCCGTCTGGCACTAGAAAACACTGCACTAGGAGGTTTGCTGAATAATTCATTTCCCAGTTCCACTTAAATGCTCATAGCCTTGCCTCAAAATACTGAGGTTAACTCCTACACAAACATTTTTTCATAGACTGTAAGTGACAATGTTTCTTAGAAAAAGCCTATACGCATATGGTACTGCCCAGAACATAAGAAGTCACAACTCAGTTTCCCATTAATTCAACAGGAAGATAAAGAAAGATTCAGAAAATGGAGGGATTAGCAATGACAGCTTGAAAAATAAGTAGGTTTTCATGGTCAGCAAGATTCTGGCTTACAAACAGGAAGGTTGTTCCAAGCACGAAGATGTTAAAGGAAAAAAGCATCAGGAACGATAGGCACAGAGGAGAACTCTGTAGAAAAAAAGAATTGTGAAAAATACCAGCCATCAAGACAAGGGACTTAAGTTTGAGACAAAGAAAAAGTGAAAGGGATCCAAGTCTTATAACAATGAGGTCAGAACATGATGCTTCCTTAAGTGACAGCATCATGGATAAATGAGGGTGGCAGGTGAATGCAGAGGTAAAGCACTCAAGAAGCTAAAGTTACTGTAATCAAGGCAAAAGATAAACAAGACAATATTGTGGATGTCAGTTTTCCAATATTTCATATTATATTTTAACATGCATATACACACATATATACATGTACGTACGTATAAAGCACCCCCACATATTTTATATTTTGTATATTTCTTCTCTGAAAGAACCCAAGGTGGTAAGATAACTGAATGCTTGACTGGGCAATGGCTTTTAAAGTCAATCCAGAAGAGATGGCAAAAACTCAAGGGTTTTCCTCATACCTTCACAGAAAATCTGTTTGATAAAGGATATGGCAATTTTGATGCAACATCAAAACACCAGTTATCAGTCAACACGAGGTTTCCAGGGGGGACACAAAGCTGGGTTTCATGGGAAGGTAATAACCTCTCCTACCTCACCATAGCACATTTGACAATGGGGAATCATATCCAGTCTCTGAGGAGGCAGGCAGGATGTTGAATCAAAAAGACCAACAACTCGATCTAACGTAGTATCACCAAAGAATTTATAGAAAGAGCTTAGAGCAAAAGGTTGCAGCTGCTAGAAAGAATAGTTAACTCATACAGACAAAAACTGGAAATACCTACTTTGTGTTCATACAACACATAAGGAGTCAAGTTCAGTTAGGCTAAAGGAAAACCTCAACAACCATGAAAGTATCTTCTATGTATGAATAGAGTGCCAAGTTGGTAGAGAACTTCCAAATTCTTTCTTCTTTCCTACTTTAACTTCCTTTTGCACCTGCCAATGTTTGTGGACACCGCATGTCCTTGTGCCATACTCTCCCTACCCCCAAAAAGAGCAGAGTGGGTAACAGCGGTCCTATTGCTAATGGCACACACCTGCTTGTGTGTATGGTTGTTCACCACATTGATCCTCATTCCTGCTGGATGAGAGTGTCCAGGAATTGGAGCTTTCTGCTGCAGTTAGAGGGAAAGAACCAAAGCATTAAACACTACAATCCACCAGCTCCCCATTTCAGAAGATAGGAGCTCTTATTTCCTACCCTGAGACCACTTAAGTGAAACTCACTCTCCCGCTCTTGAAATGTTATAACACAATATGCTAACATCTGTGTTTCCTGTAATATGTTCGGTATGAGATACCTGCACTTAATCAAAGAAATTAAAACTTAAGGCCAAGCAGTGGAATTCAGATTCAATCTACTTGAGTTTTAGTCCAAGATTAGTTGAAAGTGGACTTAATTCTGGCCCTGCCAGCACTGATTAGATTTACATTTCTACAAATATGAAACTGTCAATGGTATAAATCAATAAGCAAGCTTCTCATCTCTCATGCTACAGGGAACCAGAGAAGATATCTACTTCCATCAAACTCAACAAGTAGGACACAATGCAATTTATTTGTACAGTTCCATTTTAAAGGAAAAACATACACTGTCCCTTCACCCTAGACCTGGGATAAGCTGTACTAGGATTAAATGGTGCATGGGGTAGTGCAACTGGCCCTCCTCTCTGGTTTATTATCCTGTGAAACAAGGAAACAACAGCAGAAGTCAAGGAATGCAGTTTCACTAATCAGCAACCAAAATCAACCATTCAGCAACTCCTTCAAAAACATCCTTTTGGTTTTTGAAAAAGCTAGAAGTTGCCCATCACAAAAATGATTGTGTCTTCTTACAAAAATACTCCATACAAACAGTCAGAACTTCAGGTTTGTGTTTTCTCTACAAGACCATTACTTACACCATAGCACCTTCATGCTTCAAATTGCTAATAAATTCAGGAACAATAATGCCTGTCCTACTGAAACACCAGCAGAGCTATAGAATTTCTTTGGGTCTCAAAGACATTTTTCCTTCCTTTGTAAGATATAAGACCACAGTCCAGGGCATTAGAGCTCTGTGCTGTATCTTGGATCAAGATACTTTAGTTTGATTCTGCTCCCATATTTGGGAGCAGAGAGGAAGAAATAAATTGAAGGAGGGCCATGAGAAGTTTGGAATTTCAGTAAAAATCTTGAAAAAAATCACAGCTGTGCCCACAGTTTCAGTCACACTATAGTGATATAATATAATCATTCTGTATTTTTTATTGCAATATGTTGTCTACCAATGAGAAAGTACTGTAGGTCAAATTAAGTCTTACCAAAAAAACCCCAAACCAAAACAAAAAAAACAGGTCAGAGCAAACTGCTGCTGGATCAAGTCTCCAGAAACTATTTTAACTCCTAGAAACTGTGTAGCAAATATTCAACTCCTAATGGCTGATGTCACTTTGATTTGGCTGTGAAGGACAGTATGAGTATTAATTACCCTACTAATTAGAGACTACTGAACAGACCGCTCCATTGCTCTGTGATTTGCCCTTCTAACTGTCACAAGAGAGTCAGATTCCCTTTCTTAGGCCATTCTTTCACATCCAACCTAGCAGAAGACCTGAAGAGGTAATAGGCTATATCCTAGGCTAATTTAAGGAAGAAACATGCTTGATGCTCTTGAGCAAAACAACTGAGTAGAAAGACTGACCTAGATTTTCAAACTGATGAGGACCAGAGATTTTTCTGGGTATGTACAAACACATTGTTAAACCTCAGGAAGAGGGAAATGAAAGAGGTAGGTTAGGAACTACAGTTACATGCTTGTCACATACTTAAAGTGAGGAACAAAGCCACTCCTCAAAAAACAATCCCGACAGTCTGGCAACTTCTCTTCTAGCTCTACCCTCTGTACCACACACACACAAGCAGTTGCCACTCAAAGTTAGCTAAGAATCAAGTTACTGCGCACACAACAAAATGAAATTTGAAAACTGGTGAAGAAAATCAGCAGGTTAGGATGATCAACTGATGATACTGAAACTAGAATAAAGCTTGAGCCTCAGCAGGAATGGGTCAAATAATCAGGCAATTCCCTGGAAAGGGGGGAGGGCAGAAATGTAGAAAAAGGCAGATCAAGTTTTATAGGAAGATGAAAAAAGTTTTAGGTCTGCTACAAGATACCAATAACTGCATATTATAATTTGGATATAAACAGTTATCTAGACAGGACAATCCACAACACACTCTTGCAATGAGCAGTGGTATAAGAATGACAAAAAAACCAAACCAACAAAAGTTTCCTTGGATTTTGGGGGGGGGGGGGGGGCGCCCCGCAGGCAGAGAGAGACTATTTAACACTTCCAGATAATTACTTTAGCATTGAGAAGATTATGTTGCTTTAGTCATTTATCAGGCCCAAAGTTCTTTTCTTTAAAAGAAAGCTTGGATTCTACAAAAGCCCCAAACTCCAAATAGCTGAAGGACACTGAAAAACCAAAAAGACTCTAAATCTTGCCCTACAAACTGGGATCAACTGCATCTCCATGGCTTCTATTGCAATCTTGTGACACATTCATGGCAAGTATTATCATTTCCACTGGATTGCAGTAGAATAACTAAGGGGCTTAGAGGTGGCTTGCTTGACCTACCTGGATAGTTTTGGTGATTTTCATGGCTGGATTTACTGTCCCCATAGCTGGGCTGATAGCAGCAGTAGTAGCAGGAGTGCTCCTTTTCAAGCTGATCTTCTCTCTGGCATCCACCACTTTGGTCACCTTTTCAGCAGCAACGCTTTGCTGCTTACGGGAATTCAGCATCTCTCGAGCATCCTGTACTTTCCCTTTGATTTTGAACCGAGCGTCCTTTTGAACCAGTTTTTCACGGGCATCTTTAACTCCCAGTTTGTGTCGGGCATCAGTGAGGCCAATCTTCTGTCGGGCATCAAATGTCCGCTGGAAGCTGACAGCTGGTGAGGATCTACTGAGAAGATTTTGCTGGATCCCAGTGCGAGATCTTACACCTCCAAACACTGGCCTTGTGTTAAGCCTAGAAAGAGAGTTTCAGACATTGTAAGATGTGATTTACTATCGGTAAAAGTATTTGTGGTACTGCAAACAAAAGGTCACTATTACTACACAGAACCCTACCCAGGTTAGATGCTCAAATAGAACAGTAGAGAACATAAGCTGTTTTAACATTAGCTATTTATTTACAAAGTAAAGTATAAAGAACCAATTTCTAAAATCGGTCCTTAAGCTCACATTTACAAACCTAAGTAACAGGCTTGACTTTAACTGTGCTAAATTCATACTACACCCATATGAAATTTAACAAAAACTTAGGTACTTCAGGGAACCCTCTGAAGACAAAGAAGAACAGAAACAGATACTCCAGCTTAAGGACTGAGCAGGTCCTCTAAAACATCTTTTGTAATACAGTATGTCCTGGTACAAAGAAAACCTGGAACTACATGCAACTTCAAGAATTCTGGACAGCAAGTTCAGATTTTTGGAAGTGCAGAGGCTTTGATTTTAGGTTGTGCAAGTACCAGTACAAATCTCAGCCGAAGGCTGAGACTGCCAGCAAGGATTTGCTAGTCAAATCACTTGCTAACATCACTGCCTCTTATCTAATCTACTAACACCAATGCTGCACTCATTGGCTTATATTTTGAAGCACATCACCATCGCAATACTCAGTACGGAAGGATAACAGTCAGTCTCAGACAGAGAACAGCATTTGTAGCTGGGGTTGGCAGGGAGTTCTAGAGAGAATCTGCTCCAACCACCCTACTCAAACAGGTTGTCCAGGACCATGTTCAGCTGGGTTTTGAATCTCTCCAAGGATGGAGAGTCCGCAACCTCTCTGGGCAACCTGTTCCACTGTTCATCCAGTGAAGAAGTGTTTTCTTACATTCAGATGGAAATATTACTAAGAAGCAGCCCATTCTGTACTGAAAACAGCTTCTCATTACAGATTGGATCTACTTTTTCAAAACTTCTCCTAAAAGGAATAAGCTTGTCTGAATTTTTAGTAGAATTCCTCTTTTAAATATATAATTTTTTAAGTTTCGGACTTTTTCATTGGGTTTCCTTTTTGTAAAAAGATAACAAAGTTGTAGGAGAAATTTTAGAGTTAACACACTGAAAAATATTCTTGCCATTGGCTTTTTTATTCATAAAAAGAGCTAGAGCACTACAGTGTTTATTTGCTTTAATAAAAGTATTGCACAGTATTATAAAATCTAAAATTCAATAAAATATCTAGGATTTGTTGTGATACTCAAAAGGCTAACATCATCACAGATTCAAACAACAATGCAAGTCAACTTCTTCATAGAGTTTTATACCAGTACTTCTTGATTTATCTAACACTACAATTTTAACTGCTACTTACAGTCATACATTTACAGTGAAGAGGTCTGTGGAAAAGAAGTAGAAAAGAGATGGAAAAGACTGAGCATCAGCCTCTGTGTCTGGATAAAGCAAGAATGAAAGACAACTGAAAAATTAGGCCTGGGGTCCCCTTTTGTTATCTAGTTAAGAATCCTATGGCAATGCTCTCTCATTCAAACAGAGCATACCAATTAAGAGATAAGAATATTAAGTCCATTTGTTAAAACATATCCAAAAGTATATGAAAGAGGAACAGTACCTGTAAAGCAATAGCCACAAAACAAAACTTCCCTTGTAATTTTAAAATCTATTAACCTAACAATGCTGCAAGCATTTGGTTAGAGTGCTACAGACAGATTGATGAGTGGTTCTTTCTAATCAGTATAAAAGAGAGGTCAAAGTAAAATCAGAAATATATGTAATCAGCACTTAAGCCAGACTTAGTTAGAATGGTAAGGATGCATATTGATGAAATCAGTTCGGAAACTGTACAGACGATTACACCTCCTCAGAAAATGAGTTTTATCTTAGTAAGCAGCTTTTTTTTTTTTTTGCTTATCCTACCACAAACAACATGAACTGTTTAGGCATTATGCACCCATTTCATGCCACGATACCTGAAATACAAGGAAATCTCAAACACTGCAATTCCACAAAATTAAATTTAAATTACTCTAAGTTCTAACTAACTTATCCATGGCACATTATAATAGTTTGTGTGTTAGCACATTTTATAGCTGAAGATTTTTATTTTACCATTTTGCTTGGACTACTAAAGAGCATGTGTAAAATGATAAAAGTTTACTCAGCTTGTCCAACATTCACAAAGGCACATTAGCTACCTCAGAAATCTTATAAAGTAAGCTAAAGATGACAAAAAAGAGAAATGCAAGGCACATTCTAATAGTGCTGCTGAGATATTATTGTTTAGCAGATAAAAGCTGGAAGGATTCCTGGAAAAAATGAGAGTTAAGGAGGGATTTGAAAAAGGAGAGGAGGTGCTTGGCATATCAAGCAGTATAAGACTGTTCCAAACACGCAGCGTAACATGAATGAAAGCACAAAGCCAAGGCCTTGTCTAGACTAGGATTTAGAGGTGCGTTTGAATTTTTCAGTTAGTACCTGTTAGCAGAGAACGTTCAAAATACTACTGTAGACACGGAAGTGTATATATTCACAGTTAAAGCCCAAGACTCCTCAGTGACCACAGAGCACCAAACCAGAGGCAAACTTAGCTAACATGGAGTGGAGAGATCCGTGGACAGGACTTTGAGAAACATCAAGGGACTAAAGCAAAGGGGAGGATGAAAAGCTATCAAAGGAAAACCCAAACGAGAACCTACCAACAGCTGCACTAACAAATAAATGGCCCAGCCTGCACTGGAGGCATCTGCCGTGCAAAGCACGAGTCTAATCTTGTTGCTAACGTGTAACACACTCCACATCCACGCAAGCGCTTCAAACGGTCCGCCCGGGTATTGTTAACCGTGCTACAGAGGCCGTGATTTCCAAGGGCCAGGCATCAGTGCTAGTGAAGCCACCGCTGCCCGAAGCTCTGCCTGCGCAGATGCCGGTTGTCGCAGCTACCGTTAGGGCTCCCGGTGGCACACCCACACCTCCCACGGCCATACCGCAGTGCACCGCGCCGCTCCTCCACGCCTCCAGCCCGGGGGATCCCCCGAGGGCCCTGCCCGGGCCCGCAGCCCAGCGGCTGCTTCTGCTGCGGGCCCAAGGCAGCCCGGCCGCCGAGGGGGCTCGAGGCGCTGCCCAGACGGCGCGGAGCCCCGGCTTCGGGGTGGAAGGGCACAACCAGGTTAACCGGCGGAGGGACCGGCTGTGCCAGGAGCCTCGCGAGCAATAAGAAGGCCCCGACCGGGGAAGGAGAGAGGCGACGAGCGGAGCCCCCAGTCCCAGAGCAACCCCGCGCCAGGGGCACCGCCAGGCACTGGGGGGACCGGGGGGGAGGGCGACCCCCGCTCCGTCCCCACCCCTGAGCGACGGCTCGCCCCACCAATCAGCGCCAAAAACGACGCCCCACGGGCCAACGCCTAAGCCAATGGGAAGGCGAGAGCACGGAAAGGGGCCGGGCCGCGCTGAGGCAGGCTGCGGCCCGAGGCCCCCGGAGCGGAGAGACTAAAAGGGAGGACGAAGGAGCCACCGGGGGAAGCCCGGCCTCAGGCGCTGCCCTCCCGGCCGCCTACCTCCCTTTCACAGTAACGCCACGTTTCCGTATGAGCTCGTCCAGGGAGAGATCCGCCATCTTGTCGCGGGGCCCAGAGATAAGACGCAGCGAGCGAGACCCGGACATGACATCAAGCGACTTCCGCTCCTCGCCCCGCCTCCAGAAGTAAGCGCGCACCCCTCCCCCCCGGGCTCCGCCCGAGTGCGCCTCAGGGGCGGGGGGGAGAAGGGCGCGCGCGAGCCCGGCGGTCCCAGAACCCCCAGCGCCGCCCCGGTCCCTCATTTACATACGGCTGCCCGCACGTCCCGTCCTGGTCCGGTCCGCCGCCGCATTTGCACAGCGCGGCGAGGGGTCGAAACAGGGCAGAAGAATGGGGACGGTGGAGACGCTGCTTGTACTGTGCAGGGCGGTGCAGCGCCATGCTCGCCCTGACCTCTAAAGCTAACGCGCAGGGCCCCCATGGCGGGGCCGAAAAAGGACGGTTATGCCTTAAACTTATGAGTAAGGAAAATAACGACTCGGGGTGACGCCCGGGTCCTCACTGCTAATGTGAGAGGAATTTTTGTGCGGGTACAGGTCGTCCCCGGGTGACCCGCTTACTTCGCGGGATGCTCGGGTGCCGTGATCTGCCCGACCCTCCCATGCCGCCCGTCCCAAAGAGAGATCCGGGGGGGCTGACCCTGTTTGCTGCACACCCTTCCGCCCACGGCGCCGCCAGTAACGGTCTCCGCCGGACTGCGACGCGCCTCGGCGGGGCGGTGCCTTCCCCCGGCTCGGGGGCGGGGGAGCGAGGCGGGGTGGGTTTTGCGTCGCTCGGGGTTTCGCCCTTTTCCACCTTGAGCTGTGAGAGCCGTTGGTAAACTTCCCCAGTCAATCTTATAAAGAATAACTTGATGAAACTTCTTAAACAAAAACAAAAAAGCCCTGCCCTAGCTGGTTGATTTGCAATGCAAGTCTTTCCAAGCTGGCCTCAAGGATTTCACAATAGTTAGAGATACATTACCAAAACCACTGTAACGCCTCCCGTTTCTTTAGGAAACGATTTTTAAAATGTTTTTGTGGGAGGGGTTGCTCGATTTAAAAGCAGACTCCCTAAAAAAGGAATCTGTGGAAAAGAAAGGCCTTGTGCAGACGCAGGTGACGTGGACTTCCTGGTGCTAAGTGACTGCAGAGCTGTCCCCTGCAGCTCACCGGCCTTGGCAGCAGTGGCCCGTGGGGGAGACGGCTGCGGCTTTCCCCACAGGGCCCCGGTGCTGCTGGGCCTCCCTCAGAGCGACCTGCCCGGGCACAGCGCGGTGCTGTGACCCCGCAGCGTGGGGTTTCTTTCCTTCGTTAGAAGACAGGAGATCTCAGAAGCACAGATACCGCCGCATGGCAGCTCCCTGGCACGAAGGGGACCTCATTCCCTCCACACCTTCGTCATGTGCCTCCTGCTGTCTCCCCGCAGCACCGCCCCGAGTTGCGGTGGCCCTGGTATGCACCTGCTCCGGATCAAGGGTGGCACGTGACTGCATTGCTGTCAAACTAGCACACACAGTCGTGAGTTTATGCCCTCCTGCTTTTGCACTGGCTTTCTGCAGCAGTGGAGGGGCAGATACTTGATCAAACTAATGTGGTGGGGACAGATGGTGTGTGACCAGCCATACAGCCTGCTGATACAAAACTAATAGTCACCCTTTTTTGAGCAAATTTGACTGAACATAAGAGCAGTGGAGACTAAGGGTCCTTCTACCCAGTATTCAATTTCCAGGCTGCAGAGAGACGACAGCATCAGGAAGGTGGCTTCCTCAGTGTGAGGTTCACTCCGGTGTGCCGCCCCCTGCAGTTTCCCCAAACGTGAGAAACAACTGCATCATTTGTGGGAGAAGGGGGTGAAAATCCAAACTAACCAAACAGTAGCCATAAGGGCACGCACCAAGGAAGAGGAAGAAGAGGACAAGCCTATATGATACTTCCCGAGTGTGCTACCGGCTACTCATGCTATTCTGATGATTTCCCAAGCCTAATGTGCAGTATTTTAGTAACTCCTAATTGCAGGCCTGTTCCAGATGCCTGTCCAGATTCCTCTTGAGCCCAGCAATATTTTTGCATCCACACTGTGCTTTGGCAAGGAGTGCGACAGGTCTGCTCCCTGCTGTGGGGAGAGCCATCTTCCCCTTGTTTTTTTAAATCTGGCTCCCACCAGCCTAGTTGTTGTAATTAAGGCAGGGAGTGCACATGTGGCCTCTGCGGTCTATGCCTTAAACTAATAAGCAGCATGACAGTGTTGCAGGTGATTCTTATTTTCTCACGAGTTTTGTCACACAGGCGCCAGACAGGTCCCCAGAACATAGAGGTACAGGAGTGTTCAAGCCTCTGCAGGGCTCCTACATCTACAGGAGTGCTGGCTCCTTCCTCCTCCTCCAAACCCATGGAGGGAGCAGGAGAGAGAAAGGGCTGTTCCCAATACTGGCTCACACTAATCCCATGCAGGACTTGGGACTGAACCTGGGACAGGGCTGCCTGGTTTCTCCTGCCTCCAGGGTGCTGGGAATGGATTAGTCCCCTGGATCACAGTTTAGGAGGGAAAATCCTTTAGCTCCACAATAATTGAAGAAAAAAAAATATTGCCCTATTTGTTCAAATGCTGGGTCAGGTCCCAGCTTTCCAAAATGGCCCCATCCAGCCTGAGACATGAGACCACCTGCGTGCTCAGAGCTGGTGTGCAGGACTTGTCTGAGGGACGGTTTGGACATATTGGCTCAGCCCCATTGGCATTGCTCCATCTCCCTTACCTCTACAGGCACCTGCATTTCCCATGTTAAAGTCTCTGTGGGATGTTGGTTAGTGGGAATTAGCTTTGCTACTTCAGGAAGGGAGAGTTTAAACCCCAGGCTCTCCCATTCCCTAGGTTTTACCTTGGCTGTGGGACAAGGCAAGCTGCAGCTCAGCTTTCACAGGTCTCTCCCAGCTCCTCCCTTACGTGTTTGCTGAGGGAAGGGCGCAGGGTGCAGCTTCCCTTCTCATGGCTGAGAGAGGGAAGAAGGTGCAAGCAGCACCCGAGACCTCCCTGCACCCTGGGAGAGCTCACACTGCTTCCACCAGAGGATCGTTGTAAAAATGTAATTTTCAGGCCTGCCCTTGAGCCAGGGTCTGTTTTTGGAAAAGCAGACTCCTAGAAGGTGTCTACCTCAGCAGCAGGCGGCTGAGAGCCGGGGTACAGAAGTCAGAACAGATGAGACCATTTCCCCGTCTCACACCACGTTTCTTTTTCTAAACATTCGTTAGGAAATTATGTGAAGGGCGTCACAATACCTTGGGGCAGTACGTGGCACAGCATCTCAGTTATGTTATCTGCACTGAATCTTACAGCAGCACAGGAAGCAGCTAAAGGCACAGTGACATGGCCAGAGAAAATATCTGATAAATTGCCGGGGAACAAGAGCAAATAATTTCTTAGTCCAGATAAAGTGCCTTCATCTCAATGAGCGTAGTGTTAGAAGTGTTTCCTCACTTTTCAAAGGACAAACCCCCGGATGCCTGGTGTGGCAGAAGTCAAACAACCTTTCTAGCTGACACCAGTTAGGAGAGCTTCTAACTATCTAGGCTGTTAGAAACCTTAATTTTTCTCTATTAATTATAACAAAACTATTAACAATTTAATATGAAGGCAGTAAGTTCCCCCTTGATGGCAGTAATACCATCATCATAATTATTACCTTGACACAGAAACATTTTGTATGAAAATGATTAAATGATTTTGTAATTAAACTCAAGAGGGAATTAGCTGCTGTTGGGGTAATTTTTCTATGTCAGGTTTTTCACACTGAAGTAGGATCCTAATAATTACAATAACAATTCCCTGACCTATCACATATTCTTTTTGTATTTTTTTCAGATTTAAGCCATAGAGGCAATAACTTTTTGGAATATTGTATTAAAAATGTGCATTAACGTAGGTTTTGGTTGAGTTCTATTGCTTGTTCACATCTATAAACTGAGATTTTTTGTTATTGTATTAATTAAGATGCATGTTTCCCAGTGGGAAAATTTTTCATTTTTAAAAATAAGAACAGAAAAAAAAAGTGACTAAGTCTGGGGTTGACTTGGAATAAAAAAAACATTCTAACGTTCTTCTAATTTCTTCGCTGGAGTACTTCTGTTATTTGTATTGGACGTAATACAGAATAGAACAGGATCTGCTTTGTTGCTGTTGCTTTTTTTTGGGTTAGAAATGGGATTTGCTGTTTAAAAGGCAGACTGTCAGATCCTGAGTGTGGATCCTGGGTTCTCTAAATGGGAGTTTTCTTGTCCTGCACCACTAGAGGAGGTACGTGCACGCTTCTTGCTAAATATTAGCTTTCAGGAGACCTCCCAGGCATCCAACAGCCCGTTGGGTTTATGTGTTTGTCCTGTGATCAAACACTGGCAGTGCCACTGCGAGTGTGCCACTCAAATGTTAGAAAAGAGACTCCAGCCTGGGATAAGGCATTACACTTTAGAGATCTACTTAATTTTAAGGCATTTTGTGATACAATGTTGAGCAAAGAACTTCATTTTTCCATGCCACCAGCACCTTCCCTGGCATCCCGTCCCCAGCAGCTGGCAGAGGCATGCAGGTGCCCCCCATACCCTGTGCCATGTCCCTGGGGACGCGAATCGGTAGGGAAAGCCACACAACTGCACCGTGTCATGGGGAACTCCCCGATGTCTGCGGGGAGGCTGGTGCTGGCAGCTGTGACTGGGGCCAGGCTTGTGTCCTCTGAGGGGAGGCACAGTGGTGGGGCTGGAGTTTCTGCTGCATCTTACAAAGTATTTGCTCTGCCCGCCTCCCAGCAAGTTTGTCTTACAAGACCCCCAGGTTTAACTATCACTAAATTAACTTTCTACACCAAAAAGCCCAAGACGCTAAGAGCACTACTAGCAGCACTGACCAGGGATTTCTAATGATCTGCTAGACGGGGTCCGCTGGATGATCACAAAGCTGCCTTGCTCCTTCTTCCAAGAGCTGAGCCTCCTGGGTACCAGCCCCAGTGCTTTCTTGCCTTCTGCGCTTGCTGCCACCACCAAGCAGGTCCTCTGTCCCCTCACCCTGCTCTCTCTGCAGCTATCAGTGATGAGCTGCAGGGAGCAGCACCTGTCTTTGTGGTTCAAGGACTTTACATGGGTTAATCAGTGAACCTTAGTCTGACCCCAGATGCAAATGTCCCCAGCTGTGAAAAGTCCCCAGTGAGAAGATATTAATGTTTCATCCTTGGCTGTCCCTTCTTTCAAAAGTTTGGCTAAAGGAAAGCAAAAGAGCCAGTGTCAGCAGGCTTTGGGCAGAACAGGGTGCAGCAGTAAGAAATCAAAGATGGGCTCTATCAGAGGAGGAAATGCATGAGAGGCCTGTTAGACCATTACATACTACAACCCATGAACCTTCCTTCTTTGGGTGGGGACTGTTTTTGCCTGTTGCCGGGAAAGCCAGGGCAGGAGGGCTCGCTGGGAGCCACAAGCATCTCCTTTCACTTTCTCTCTCCAGACGCCTGAGCCCATGAACTGAGCCCTGTGCGGCTGTCAGACAGTAAGAGGCTGAGTGACAAGAGACAGATCCAAGGGTTCACTGTGCTCACAGTGTGCACTTCCTTTAGCCTGCCCTCACTGCTATTGTGTTGAGTGCATGAGGCATTTCTGCTTTAACCAGTGAGTCGCATCAAGGTCCAGAACGTGAGAGAATCTGTGAGTGACATCCCAGGGCAGCTTTACCCCCATCTCACACACACCTGCAGGGCTGTCAGGCTGTCAGAAGTCAGTCCTTCAGTACTGAGAATAATGGAGGAGATACCCAGATGACTGGACATATGGAAAGGCATAGGTAAGGCAACTTATCTGACCTCGGCTCTCTTCTGCAGAGTTTATTGTGACCCTGCCCCTTGTGCTCCAGAAAGTCAAGCTGATTGCCAGTTGATTTTGATTTGAATGTGTTCAGCATGACAAGGCACTGCAGACATCTCTAATGCATGTGAATAGGAGCTGTGGCTCACTGACCAGGCTGTTCTCTCACCAAAGCTTCCCAAATGTGTGAAATAAATGGGAGTTGTGCAGAGACAGGAAAGGTCAAACCCCAGTGAATAGCTAAGCAGACATCTGTGGAGTATAACTACTGGCATACTTTGATAGAAAATATTCCACCCTCCAGAAACTGGGGCTCTTTGTGTTATGGAGCAATAGATGGCAGCTCTGCACAAGATTATGAGACATCAGACATGGGCTGCGTGCCTTCCAAATTACTTAGCCTGTGCAAAGCAAGATCAGTTCACCAGGAGCACTGAGGGTTACTGAGGGAGTTATGGAGGGTCACATGGAGTTAGGTTGCTGCTGCAGAGACTGGAAGGTAAAGAGCAGGCTCAGCAATTCTCTGAGTCAGAACAGTTACAGACTTGTGCAGGAGAGGCAATAGAAGCCAAACGCAGGATAGTTTCAGTTTACCTGGTTCAGTTGGCCTTGCACTTTGCTAACATGTAATGTGCATGACCAGGTCCATACAGTAGCCTGAAAGGAGACCCCTCATTAGTACCCCAAAAGTTGGGGGAAGCCTCATTCTGCTGCTAATATTTATATTACCGTTCAACTCTCAGTGGTATGGCCTAACCTTTACCCTTTCATTTAATGCTAGTTCATGTCAATGAGGATACTAGCAAAATGTTTTCTTAGACAAGTGGAGCACTAAGTGGCTGTTGATGTTTCCGATAATGTATCTACCAGGATATGAGTAATATTTTCAAATTCCACTGGGAACAGGCTCTTTCTCCCTCTCAGGACAGTGGGGATGGCAGAAAGGCAGAGAACACCTGGGCTGGGTCTTTGGTGGGAGCAGACAGACAGATCTTCCATCAAAGGCTGATAGCTTGAGATAGCAATCAGCTGCATCCTATGGTGCTGAAGAACATGTCATTGTGTATCAGCTGCAGGTGATTATGCTGCATTGCTGGTAGGATGATAGCATAGTATGGGGAAAATCTTTCCTCATGCCAGGCTGAGGATCTAACCCACTTGACTATGTGAATTCATCTATCCAGAGCTCTTGTCCTGCAGAAGACGATGTCTCTGGCAGGAGATGAGCAAACTGATGGCCATTCTTTGCTATCCATCTGTGAGAGGTAAGGTGTACAAATATGGGTTAACTGGCTTCCCCCCAGCCTAGATGCAGAGCTTATGAGCAGGTAAAGGGTCCCAGGGCCTCCACTGAAATTTGGACAAAGTCTAAATCAGAACT
Organism: Apteryx mantelli; assembly: GCF_036417845.1. Taxonomy (NCBI): domain Eukaryota; kingdom Metazoa; phylum Chordata; class Aves; order Apterygiformes; family Apterygidae; genus Apteryx; species Apteryx mantelli. The sequence goes on from NC_089978.1 coordinate 167,121,508, forward strand.
GTCTTAGCTTGGTCTAGCTGGCAAATGAGACCAAGTGAGGGGGAGGCTCTTACATGTTTGTGTTGACACACAAAAGGGAAAAGGGAGGAGAGGAGATGCTGGGGAATAGATTTCTCAATCAGGCCATCAAAAAATATGCTTGTCCCCAAGAGGTGGAAGATGCTATGGGGGGGGGCTAGGTTTCCCTTCAGGCTGCAGTGACATTTTCTCCAAGCCTCTTAACAATGGCATAGAGCCAGAGAAGGAAGGGAAGACAACAGTAGGATATTTCATAGCTGCATCCCACTGTGAAATGGGAGAAGGGAGGGGATATTTGTGTGGCTCACCTTGTTCCTCTTCAGGGAATATGCTGATATTCTTGTTCAGACGCTGAACACTAACTCAGGACAGAGCAGCAACAGCGACAGCTCGTATTTCCTTTCCCCCAGTGACCTTTCTAGGACAACAGAGTATTGCTGATTGTTCCAAAGTACTTAGACTTAGGCGGAATGTATTCGAAACCCAAATTCGGCACCTTGCTTTGCTGATAGGACTAATTTAAGGAATGCAAGTCACACCAAATGTGTAGCCTGATTCACCACACTGGTACACTGGATGTTCAGCCCAGTTGAAGTTTCACTCTCAGATGTCAAGAATCAGGAAAAAAAGCTCATTTTGAATCACCGGCTAGATGTTGTCCTTTGCACCAGGAGATATGAGAATAGGGAAATTTCATGCACAGAGACATGTTGTGGCAATCAGTAGACCTTTGTTCCTAGCTGATGAAATACCTGGTGTTTTGTGAGTGGATAAAAGTCCTGTAGCTAGGCAGGAAAGAAGCAGCTCCTTCATTGTGTCCTGCCTATTGCACTCTGGGCCAAATGAAACGTTTTGCATGGAGGGGGAAATTTCTGTGCCTTCAAGACCAGCTGTGCATGTGCAATGGGGAGAAGATATTTCAGCAGTGCCTCAGAGCCCAAGTTTGCTAGGTTCTGCTAGGTGCTGTACAAACAGAGCATAAAGACTGCTCCTGCTGTTAAGAGAGACTAGGAAGTGTGTGCAAAGCATGCTAGGAGGAGTGCAGCAGTGCTAGTAGCCCTTTTGAATCAGCCTTTGAAATAGAAAGCTTTGTAACTTGAATGCTTTAGCATAAAGCCCCCCTCCCCCCCCCCAAAAAAAAAAAGTCAAGAAAAGAATAATCAAGAAAGGACCATAGGTGAGAAGCTGAAGAAGCAATGAGCTTCAGAGGTAACATTAATCTGCAGAACAGGACCGGACTGACCCAGGGATACACAGGGTCTTAAAAAGCAGGCTAACTAAACTGTTAAGCAGTTAACAAATGGAGCATAGCAGCTTGCCATATTTGTACTACTCCACCTTTATAATTACGTGGCATTAGGCCCAGGGTTGTGCTGAAGGTCCTACTTGCTGGTACAGGACAACTTCCCTGTGATTTACCTTCTAAAGCTTGGACAAGATGAAGTGTTTATGGGCTGCTCACCTTAGTCTGCAACACCTTTAGAAGTATGAAAACCTTATTATTGTGGTTCTTTCTTCTTGCTAAGTTTATAGGAAATATAATGCATATGTAATTTTCATTCACCTGCTCTAGTCCATAATAAATATTTCCAGTAAAGATCTTTTACAATCAGTTCTTCAGAGTACTCTGGTTTTCTGAAAGCCAGGTTTTTTGAACACACCTGGTTCCCAGCTCATGTTGCGGAGGTCAGCAACCTGCAACATGCTCACAAAATGGAGGATCTCTGAGAGGTACAAAGGAATTTGCCTGCTACAGAGAGCTGCACAGGAAGAAAGTTTGCTTTCTGGAGCCCTACAGAAAATGACAGAGAGTTTGTGCAACCCAGGAAGCCACTGCAACTTGCTGGACTAGAAAGCAGAACTTGAGTAAAGGACTCAGTGGGCAAGCAGCAGGTTTTCTAGCCGTTTTTATTTGGTGAATCTCAATTTTCTCACTAAAAGGAGTCTTGTCACACAAGCACATAAACATGTATTTGCCTCTCTGCATCCCCCAGTATGCTGCAAAATACAGCTTCTAGGGTACTTCAGTCAAGAGCTGTGATGGGTGTAGGACTGGCACAGTAAATTGCACAGACATGGGAGTACTAGCAGGCAGGCCGTATTTGTGTGGGCACCAGTGAGTGGCCTTTTTGCATAGAAGAACGGGCTTCAGTGTCTGTGTCTGCATGCACACAGTCTTATGAGAGTCTGTAGCCTTTGCGAGCACAGGTTTCCTTGTCTTTTAGTGCCTTGTCCTCTTTCTCAACAGCATTTTTATCCAAGCAGGATTCTTGCTTCTTAACAGAAGTGAACAGGACTTCTGTGAACAGGTCATCTTTGTGCTCACTATCCATTCATTAGCAAAATGTACGAGCCTGCAGTTTGTGCCCCTGCTGTAGACACAGTGGAGATTAGTGATACCACTGCTGTTAGGGTAAGGTGCAATTCAGAGCTTCTCAGAGTAGGAGCCCACATGCTGTTGGTGAGGAGGCAGGTGCTTCATGGGATGGGTGAGATCCCCAATGTTGTCTGTCTAAAATTAGCCCACAATGCCATAAGCATCTGTGAAGAACACAAAAGGTAGGCTAGAAGCACAGACTCTCCTTCCATACAAATGCTGCTTAGAGACGGTGAGGAACAAAAGTTACATAATATGTGTGCATGCTGCCAAGTCAAACATCTTCAGTTTTTAATACCTTGTTTGTAAATAACAATGTGTCCAAGGTGTCCCAAGCCAGGGGTGTCTAACTCACTAGGTCTGGAAAGCAGGCAGTTCATGGGAGAAAGAAAAGCAGCATATTGCACAGCAGCTGATTCATCTCCCAATGGTCATATAAGTAACTTGACTCCAAAGTCATGTTACTTTTTATCATAGATTACACCTTTCCTAATGACTTGTTCCCCACTTTTCAAAAGGGGCCACGGAAGTGCTACTTTTTTTCTGCAGTGCTCCAAGCCTTTCTTGTCCCCATGCTCTAAATATTTTTCTGAATGTTCCTCTAGGCACCACTCAGCTTTAATGGGTGAGTCCTGAAGACGCAGCAAACAATAAACTTTGCAGCACTCCATCATAAAGCATGTTTGAATGTAATTTCTCTGATCACAGTCACTGACCTGAAAATCAAGTAAAATCAGTTTTACAAGCTTTGCAATGTTGCTTTGATGACCTGCTCTGATTCTGTGCAGCTCCTCCACATGAACTAAGCATTAAAGAATTTCATCTGTCAGAGCTGCTGACGCTTTTTGAGTGGGACAGACAGGGGTCCCAGAGTCACTTTAAAGGCTCTTTTATTTATGGAGTCTTGCCTTCTGGACCATTCCAGTGGCCAACAGCTGTCTGTATCTCCTCATATCCAACAGAGGCCTGTAAAGAGCTTGACAAGCCTGAGCTTTTGGAAAGGTCCAGGAAGCTGCAAGTGGATGAAGTTGCTCTTTGGAAGCTTTATATATAATTTCCTGGAAAAAAACTAGATTATAGCCCACTTGGACAGCAAGTGTCAGGGTCCTGAATGAACCAACAGTCTCTGTAGCCTTTCCCCACCCTCCCCAGACATTTGGCTACCTGTGATCAAACTCAGCTCTGATATGGCATGGCCATGTAACCTCGGATCAGATCGCTGCAAAAACAGCTAAGCTGGCAGAAAGAGTGGTGTGAGAAGGAGGTGCTAGAAGCCTCATCTGGGGACTCCATCCGTGCACCCTCTGCCCCTTGACTCAGGAGCTAGTTTAAGCTCAGGATTGCCTGGGTGCTTGCCTGAGCTATGCTGTTGGGATGCCTGTGCTCAGCCCTGTACCTTGCTGACCCCAACCAATGGACTGATTTCCCAGCTTGACCTCAAGCTGCCTCATCGGTACAGGCTTGCCTGGCGATCATTGGGCTGTGGCTGACCCTGATGATCATCACCTGGCCTGCTCTGCTCACCTTGCTTGGGTGCTGTGGGGCTGTGCTCGTTGGTGAAAGCACTGCCCTGCTTGTCCTGCTGTCCCCTGTGGCTCCCAGGTCCCCTGCCATTGAGGAGCAGCCTCATACTCACTGCTCCCCAATGGCAAGCTGTCAGATGCTTGCTAGGGCTCTAACTAAATTAGACAGCTGCTCTGCTGCCTCCCCATGCAGCTCACCTCCAAGCCAGTCTCCTGTTCACACACCATCCTCCAGCAGATGGGGGCAACACTGTGACATGGAGCCATAGGAAGAGCTGGAGGAGCTTCTCAGCCAGAGGAGGATGTTCCCAGGTGCAGCTTTGGGGAGATACAAGGGTACACGTACCTCTGTGTGTGCCTGTGAGAGTATATGGGCTGTAAAACCCTCTCTACAAGTGGAAAACAACCCCAAGCAGAAGGGAGGCCTCTCCTGTTTTATACCAAGCTGCATACACGTCAGAAAATTGACCCCTTCCCCTTCTCCTGGGCTGTATTTTTACTCACCACATCACTGTAAAACTTTAGGTTGTTTTGGGAATAGGCATATTTTAAGATGTCCCTCATCTGTTGTGTCAGCCCCTACAGACCAAGCACAGCACAAAACAGACTGTTAGAGTGTGGCATGGCCAGCAGTACAGTCCCTGAGCACTGCGAATTTCTGTTTCCCTGAACACATCAATCAGCAATGGAGAAGCTTCTAGTTTCAAGTTTTGGAGGAAGGTCCCATCATAGGAACACAGGCCTGGGAAATGCTTTCTGCATTTGTATGTGCACCCCAGCCAGCCAGATGACTTAGACATGCAACAATATGTCTGTGCATCACAGGATGGAAAAAGGTTGCCTGCTGCCTAAATGAAACTAATACTGATCACAGACCCTAGCTGTGTCCTGGACTGCACCAGCTCTCTCCCAACCTCACAGAAAAATATGCTGAACTTCACCTTTCCACTCCAACTTTTCTCACAGTTCATAAGTAATCACCCTGTATTTGCCAGTATACTTTGGGCAATGTCCCTAGCAGAAACAAAGGTCTAAATGGATGACAGACACAGATGGTCCAGTTATCCTAGTGCCTGACCCCAACTGCAATGAGACATTAAGTACTTGTTTGCTGTCGATTGTAGTGTCATTCAAAGCTGGAATCTCAAGGAGTTCAAATACTTTATTCATTCTGTGCTGTAAATCCATCTCACAGGCATCAAACAGCTTCTGCAATGCAAAGACAACAGCTGATCAGAGCAGCAATCACAGTGATACTAGAAACATGGTGTGGAAAGCACATACTGAAACCACATCTGCATTAGAGTACTTTGTAGGTCCCATAATTGATTGAAATACATCTTGAATACCTGGGAAAGAAAGAGTTTCAGTGAGCTGTCTGCATGATGAACGTCACTCTTCAGCATCTGTGGGGCCTTGTCATTGTAATCAATGCTAATCACAGCCTCTTCCACAATCCTGTCCTCAAAATTTTGATTTAAAGTGTAGCATGTTGATATTTTCCTTTAGATTCCCCCCCCCAACATCAGAGCAGCGAGTCAGACATCGGAAGAGGATCTCCCACCTAGTACTTAAAGCATTAACCATAAGGAAACTGAACTGTTTCCCCACTCTACCAGCTAGTGCCTAGTATGGGTAAGATATGGGACTGGGATTTGAATGTGCCCTTCTGAAAGGCAGAAGGAAGCAGGTCTCTGTCAGTTTGGTCTTTACAGCATTATATAGGCCCTGCCAGACTGCGAAATAAGAGATCATAATTTAGTACCCAGCCTTGTCTGATAGAGAAGTACTAAACACTCAAAGCCTGGTCTGCTGACTATGGCACATTGATTTGATAAAACTCAGCTCCAGAAAACAGACATGAACAAACCTTAATCATCTTCCTGCCAGTGCTATACTTCAAACAGGGGCTTTCGGAGCTCCTGAATTTTTCCCACTCTGGTGGTCTGAGCATGTCATACCTCTGCAGCACTGCAGACAAACACCAACAGTCATTCATGTTCTCAGAGTGCTTGAGCATGCTCATGGCTTTAGACAAGAGCACCCGGAGTCTAGGGCAAGAAGAAGATTCAAAAGCTTGGCTAAGACAAGATGAAACAATGAATAAGTATAGCTATTTCACAGCATGTTATGAATTGACCTCTGTTTCATGAGTGCCATGTTTTCTACAACCCATTTCCTGACTATATCATACTGGCTGGCAAGCAGCTTGCATTCGGGAAGTAGTGCTTTCCCAGGTCTACTTCAAAGGGTCACAGTGGCATATGATCAGATAATGGCATTTGGACTGCATCTTTGTAGGCTAATTCCTTTTATTAATATACTGACACTGGGAACATCTCCTTCCCTTTCCAGAACAAGCCCAGTCATCTGCCAGAGAGCAGTTACAAAGAGATGCTGGCAGGCAGGAAGTCTGGGAAGAAGGCGTCTACGCTGTTTGCTCAGAAACAAGGGGTTTATAAGGATGGGGGAAAGCGAGAAGAATGTGGCTCCTCAGTGTATAAACACATGCTGCACTGGAAAAATGAATAAACAGCCTACCTTGCCTCTAGGTCTCTGTTATTCTCCTTCATATTCTTGCACTCTTCACACTTCTCACCTTTCTGCTGAAACACTTTTTGGGTGACCACTCCAGGAAATTCTCTGAAAGAGATTTCTTTTGTGAGGTCTCTTCACTTGTGCTTGGACACTGGGACAACAGTGGAATTACCCCTATGGAAGAGCTGATTCTGAAGTCCTCTGAATGCCTGCAAAAAAGTGGTGAGGGGGGAAAGCGTACAACACCCAGGAAAGATTTCACAGAACCCCACCTGGCATTTGCATTCAAAGCAAAGCAAGAGCTCTGGTGAAAGCCATGTATGGCAGAAGAAAGGGAGGTAGGGTTGTGAGGATTGGAGGCGAGACAAGAGAAAGACAGTGAGTTTGAAGAAAACAGTGGGTGTCAGCGATGGCCTTTCTCCTTCCCACCCCTCTCATTTCATGGTCACTCTCACACAGCTTGCTTTCTACCTGCATCTTCCTTGCTAGTGATTCTGCATTGGTTAGAATGTGCTCTGCTCTTTTCTCTAGCTGTTCTCTCCATCTTTAACATGAAAACATTACCATCAAACATCCCGAAACCCTCCAGAGAGTTTCTGTCCTCTTAGATTTTTTTCTCCACAGATGCCTGGGTAATTTTGGGCTCCTGTTCTCCCAGTGGCTGAAATTCTCCCATCTCCAATGCCTGCTCTTCAGGTGACACTGCTAGAGCTTAAAAAAGCCCTTTCTACATGATGACCTCAGTGGTCAGTCTGGTGCATATTCACGCCATGTGAGTGCTAGGAATTTTTGCTTTTTATCATTCACCAGGGTTTTTTAGAGGTTGTGTTTTCTTTGGTATTACAGATCTCAGAGCAAGTACATGCAGTCCTAATATAAAGGAGACCTCTCATATTTTTTTCCCCTCCTTTCAGAGCAAGCTATATCACCTCATGCACACGTTGTAATCTTGTGAATTATCCCCATAAGTCTCTGCTTTGTCAGTTAAATTTTCCCTTGTCTGTGTACAGTCTTCATTGTAAAGAATCACATAATCTGTTGCAACTCTCCAGAAATCATAGTTGAGTCTCAACAGAGTCACACCAACACCTCCTCCTCCTATCCGTCAGTCCATCAGGAACGGAAGAAACAAAAAAATGTGTTGCGGTCAGTGAGAACGTGTCCACTGAAGTCCTACAAAATGCACAAGCCAAACGACCTCCCTCCAGTTCCTTATCAGCCCACAGGGAAAGAAGTCTCAAGACCAAAACTTTTCAGGGCCGTGCTTTGCCAGGTGGGTGGTTTTGTGAGTCAGAGGACAGGGCAGTGCCCACAGTGCAAATGAAATACGCTGAAATTCAGTGTGAGGTGTGCACCTTATGCAATGAAGATCACAAAGCGTCAGTAGGTTGCCTCTGGGTTCCCAATAAAACCTACCCAGATTCTGGTGCTAAATCAGAACCCTCCTTGTGCCTGGCATGTTTGTAGCCTCTTCTGTCTAAGCAGCCCTGCCAGATGCCACATACAGTTGACCCTCAGGGCCCACCTCACTGCAGGTCTGCCTGCTTCTCCCAGCAGGGCAGAGAAGGGACTGTAGCCATCCATAAAGCATCAGTGCCAGCCAGCTGCAGATCAAGGACCTGCAAAATGACTGCTGTGGCACCACCTCCTCTGTGGGCAGGGCTCAACAAGGGCTTGGCAGCCGGGAGAGCCCACCCCAGACCTGAGGGAAGCACTTCTGAGTCTTGCCCTTTTCAGGCTCCCACGTTTGGGAAAATGCTCTGGAGACAGCACGCCCAGAACCGAGGTGAGGCAGTGACCGCATCACAGGGTCGCTGGTAGGACACTGGTGGTTCTTCTGCAGGGCATCTTGTCGCTCGTTGTGGGATCCCCGTGCTAGCCCTTGGCGCTCTTGCTGGACACACTCCCACCAGATTGGGGGGCAGAAGGAAAAGGCCTGACAACAGGTATCTGAAGGGCGGGAAGATGCAGCGTTTGCAGAGCTGGAAGAGGCAGAGAGTGAGAAGGCCAAAAAGCCGAGGGAGCTGGGGAGAGAGCATGCAGGAAGGTCGTGGCAGGAAGGAGAGGGAGAGAACGGGATCCCTCCGGTCTCTGCCAGCAAACAAACAGATGCCCTCTCTGCACCCACATCCCGGTGGCAGGCTATCATTTCTTTTCCCTTCCTCTCAATTAACTCCTTCCCTCCTTCTCACAAGAATCCCTGCCACCATCATATCTTCCCTCGGGGCGTGCCCAGCTCATAAGAGGGCAGTTCTCACACTGGTTTGAGTACGATTCAGTGTCAGTCCCAGAAACATTTACATTTTTTCCCTCTTTTGTATACATTCTTCCTACAAAGGATCACGTTATCTGTTGAAACACTCCAAAAAATGAAAAACACCCTGGCCCACAAGAATGAGGCTATAGAAAGCCCCAGGCAGTGTAATTTCTGGTCACCAGACCAGACTCACCCCGCTTCTTTTTCCACCTCCTTGGGCCTTTCTGCCTGGTCAGCACATGGGGTCTTCAGGCATGAAATCTCGCTCTCGCTTCCCCAGACCGCTTGTTGCCACTGGCTGCCAGCTGGTCTTCTGCAGAAAAAAAGAAAAGGGAATTTGTACAGTGAAGGAAGAAACCCTCGTACTGCCAAGAGCTGCTTTCTACAAGACAGCCCCCTGAGCGGAGGCTCCGAAGCTGCCTCTACACTCGTCAATAAAGCAGAGCCAGAACAGAGGCTGCAGGGCACGCGATGGCCCAGCACACGCCCGGGCACGGTTCTGGCACACGCGAGCTAGCACTCTCCCAGGTGATGCCTGGCACAGCTCAGAGGACAGCATAGGCCAGGGCTCGCCAGACACAGGCAGAAGATTTGAGCAGTCGTTCGGGCTGGATGAAGGGGGCGGCATATGGGGAGAACTCCCCCAAAACAAACTCAGCCCAGAACTGTAGAGCGTGAAACGGGATTGGGAAACCATCACTGTAGGGGGCTGTTTTGCTGAAATCACCACCATAAGGTAGTTTCTCTTTTAACAGAGAATAACGAAGTTGTGTGTTCAGAAGGTAATTTTTATTTCTTCAGAGAATGACTAAGCATGAGGCTTCACAGGCAGTTCATGCAGATTCAAGTCTGCATGGCTGCTGCAAGGCACTGTCCTGTCCCTCTCTCCCAGCATTTCCCCCTTGCTCTCCCACTGACATGGGTGTTGGTGGTGTTTACATGGATTTACCAGTTTTAACTAGTTTACTAGTCTTCAGCCACATGAGCTCACCTCCAGGCTTTCGCTGAAGACACAGTTTATCTGCCGAGCTCAACAACTCAGTATAAAACCTGGACTACGTCAGCCTTTCCCCTCAAAGCGAAGGCGCTCAGAGACCTTGCCCCCAATGTCCCGCTGTCTAGGATCTGTCACACTGCTTAGACTCTTCTTTCCAATCTCTCCTCCCCTCACAGCCATTTAAGAGCTGCCTCACCCTTTGGAGCTGTGTTGGATGGATCACAGGGCACTGACCGGCCATGTGCCTCCAGTGCAGAGCTCCACAGGGTAGGAAGCAGGAAACACAGCTTTTGCTGACAAATGTCACAGGCAGGAAACATTTCAGGCCCTCATTGCAACCCCCAAGGAACGCTGTAGGGATCTGCAGAATGGTTTCTCCACAAGGTTGGCTCTAAGGTGAAACTTGCTCCAGTTAGCCAAAGAAGCCCCCGCATGCAACGTACCTGCCATCTCCTTCTGAAGTCCTCTCTCTAGGGTCAGGGCCCATACACAATGCTTCAGGCATCCAAGCTTTGCTGTAGGAAGAAAGCTCAGGTTTATCCATGTGGCTATGCTGGCAGAAAACGTTTGCCCAATGAGTGGCAGCAGAAGGGAGAAGACGACTCAGGCTCACAGGAGCACCAGAAACTCCTGCAAGTGTCAGGCACTTTCTTGCTTTCACAAACCAAGGGACAAAGTCACTTCTGCCATAAAGAGCAGCAACAAGCCTTCCTTTTTACGGGAAAAGACACCCTTTCCTTTCATTGCACTCATTAGCATGCCTCCCCCAGCCAATCAAGTGCGGAAGGTTGGCTTCACCCTGCAAGATCAGCCAGAGCAGTTTCAGTTTCACTCAAGTACAGTCTGTGGCCTAACTCCTCTGCAATGACCCTGGCTGTGCCCCTGTGGGCTGCCCTCAGCAATGGCTAGTACGTCGCTCTTTGTCGTTGCCATAGATTTTGGCACCTCCTACAGTGGGTAGTTTTTCCCTTGCTTCAGGGGCAGGCCAAATCCGCCAGGTGTTCTGGGGAGTAGAGCACGGGCTCAAGACCCCAAAGACACCCACATGCATCCTGTTCAATGAGAAGCGGGAGTTCAGGAAATTTGGCTACGATGCTGTGATGAAGTATAAGAGCCTGCCCTGCAGCAAAGCTCACAAGTGGTATTTCTTCCAGAACTTCAAGATGAACCTGTATGGCATGGTATGTAGAACAGCTGCTGCTAATATTCTTAATAAGCCAAAGGCTTCACGAGCCTTTCCTTTATGCCACAATTCCTTGTCCAAAGACTATCAAACCTGACAGCACTCCTCAGAGAAGCCAAACACTCCCCCTTAACAAAAAGCTGCTCTGATCTGGAGCTTAGCAGAGAAATCCAGAGAGCCCCCCTTTGGGGCTCCCTGCCTCAGTCCTTTACAGGGAACAAAGCAATTTGCCCACAATTTGGAGAAGCTTGGCAGCCTCAGCATCACAAGGAGGGCTCTCTCCTGTTATACACTTCTTTTTGGCCTGTCTCTCCTTCGCTCGATTGATATGCTGAAGCTGATTTCAGGGTTTCTAGCTGTCTGTCAAAGATGTAGCAGCCATCATTTCTCTCTGGAGACTCTGTGCTAGATCAGAATTGTTCACAGCTTTTTCTGGTCCTGTGCTTTCAAACAGACATTATGCTGTCTTAGGGACTGCTTGTCTGTGCTCCAGGTTCCCACAGGACCTCCCATAATCCTCCCACCATTTCTGCTTTTTGCCTGTTGAAGTTAACTTTTCCTTAATGTCACCACCTACTTTTACCAGCTCACTTTGGCTTTTTTTATTTTACTTTGAACTCTCTGCACTGGTGTTTCTCCACTTTGAGTGTTTGCACTATACCTTGCTTTCTACTAGATGTGTGCTTGAAAACATGGAATAAACCAGAATGCAGGGCCAGGCCCAGAGAAGGTCCCGTGTCTGCTATTTGGCATCCTCCAGTGCTAAGCAACTAGTTTTGAATTGGAGGTGGGTGGAGGTGCTGTGTGGAAGGCCTCTGTGAAGTCTTCTGTCTCCAGGAAAGTTGGGAAAGACGTGGTCTGCCACAACATCTGTGTAGAGAGGTTTTTTGGGGGGAGGGAGCAGCTGGGGAGAGATTTTAGTTCACCAAACGTTGAGGAAAACTGTATTAAAAGGGCTCAGAGACAGGAAAGAGGAACAACACTTCTTAGATGTGTCACTAGTTACTTATGAATCTCCACAAAAAATGTCCATGGAGGACATTGTCACAGCTTCCACATATTCACCCTCTGATAACTGATCCAGGAACAGTGAAAGGAAACGAGATTATAAGTAAGGAATTGATGACTGAACACAAATTCCTTTTTTCTTCAATCGCTGCGCTTCCAGAACAGGATTCATCTCACCTGTCTTCACTGTGTGTTATTTAAGCTGGGCAGCCCCTGTGGCTGCCTGTTTCTCTCTGTTGGCCGTAAAGGAGCCCAGGCTGATGGAGCTGATGATCCTTGTTGTGACTTAGGGCTATCTTTGATGGATGCTGAGGCAGAACAAAGAGAAATACATGCAGTAGAGGCTGGCTCCCCAAACATCTTTGGATACAGACAACAACTTCCACTCTTGCTAGACAGAGCAGGCAACCAGGGACTGATGGAGGGAATTTTGGACTGCTGGGAGAGACAAAAATATCTCAGAGCAGCCATCTGCCTCAAGCTTCAGACAACTCAAGGATACACACGGGGAGACACAAAAGCCCATAAATCAAGAGGACACATTATAGAGGAACTGTCTGTGTCACACCATAGGGATATTTGTTTATGTATGTGTCCAGTATATATTTTGTTAACTCCATACACAGAAGTATAGGAGCAACCAGAAAGCTCTGAAGTCTGTATACATACACCTGGGAAATGTATGGTGGTATCACATAGATGGTGCAATTCTCCCCACTGCTGTTTCAGGAGAGTCTATGAGGTGTTTATAAAATTTGGCCCAAGAAAAACAATTGTCTTATCAATCACATTTGTATTTTGCCGATTGATTCACAGATGTTATGGGTAAGTGGTTCGGTAGCTGATCTGTGCCGATTAGTTAGCCACATACCAAAGCCATTTCTGGGTATTTACTCAGATTTGGAGAAGCAATCTCATTCTGTGCTATATTTTGTGCAGTGCTCAGTGTAAAGCGGACAGGTCTATTACTAAGGCTGCCACATGCAACCCTGTGACATTTTTACTGTTTTAGCTCATTTGTAGAAAGTCACTTCTGGCATGGAGCTGGAAGCAAGCAATGGAAAGACACTTCCTGCCCTGACAGTCTTTTCCAAAAGCCTCTGCTACATGAAGGAACATGCCCTGAGCACCATTCAGAATGCCTCTTTCCAAACTGTCTATGACCACAAGGAGGTCACCTGGGTCATTACTGTCCCAGCTATATGGAGCGCTGCTGCCAGGTAGTTCATGCGGCTGGCAGCAAAAGAGGTAAAAGCAGTGGTTACCTCATTTCCTCAAATTATCTCCACAGAATTCTTTATCCATCCAAGTAAGGGAAATCCTCAACATTTAAACAACCTGTATTTTAAATTTCAGTCTATCAGGGAGGGGAATTTCCCATGCCAGGAAGGGGGTCCCTAAACTGGCAGTCACAACTACTCTGCCCTTCCCCCTGCCAGGTAGAAATGAGCCCCACAGAGATCAGTGATGCAAGAATGGGGCTGATCTGCTGGAAAGCAGCTCTGTGGAGAGGGACCTGGGAGTCTTGGTGGACAAGTTGACCGTGAGCCAGCAGTGTGCCCTTGTGGCCAAAAAGGCCAGTGGTATCCTGGGGTGCACTAGGAAGAGCATTGCCAGCAGGTCAAGGGAGGTGATCCTCCCCCTCTGCTCAGCCCTGGTGAGGCTGCATCTGGAGTTACTGTGTCCAGTTCTGGGTTCCCCAATACAAGAGAGACATGGAATTCCTGGAGCAAGTCCAGCAAGGGTTACTAAAATGATTAAGGGACTGGAGCATCTCTCTTATGAGGAAAGGCTGAGAGAGCTGGGACTGTTCGACCTGAAGAAGAGAAGGCTGAGGGGGGATCTTATCAATGTGTATGAGTATCTGAAGGGAGGGTGTCAAGAGGATGGGGCCAGACTCTTTTCAGTGGTATCCAGTGACAGGACAAGAGGCAATGGGCACAAACTGAAACACAGGAAATTCTGTCTGAACATGAGGAAAAACTTCTTCACTGTGAGGGTGACAGAGCACTGGCACAGGTTGCCCAGAGAGGTTGTGGAGTCTCCTTCCTTGGAGATACTCAAAAGCCGTGTGGACAGAGTCCAGGGCAACATGCTCTAGGTGACCCTGCTTGAGCAGGGGGTTGGACTAGATGATCTCCAGAGGTCCCTTCCAACCTCAACCATTCTGTGAAGCTGTTACTCCAGCATGGCTGTTCCTGCGATGAGAACAGCTTCACTAGCACATGGCTTTCATGCAGCGGCAGGAAACCCACAATCTTGCTACGTTTCCTGAACTGACACCTCTCTCTTGTGATTTTAGGCAGGACTCATCTCTGACATGTTTTCTGAGAAGCTGATTATTGCCCTGGAACCGGAGGCTGCATCACTCTGGTGCAAACAGCTTCCACAGGAAGGGTTTATGGTAGACAGCAGTGACAATAAAAAGTTTGAAGACTCCCCAGGGATCCAGTATATTGTTGTTGACTGTGGAGGTAATATTTTTCCTGTTCAACAGGTACCATGTTTGTTGTGTGCTAAGTTCTGCAGTATCTGACACAGAGAGTCCCAAAGAACTGAGGTGAAGTCTGAAAACTCAGACTCTTTTGCTGTGCTTATCATAGGATTTACTTCCTTCATTTCTAACTTAATGGGGCCCCATGGAAGAGACAGAAATCGGGAGGAATGAATAGGACTGCTAAAGATCTGATCCAAGGCAAAGAGAAGCCCTTGAGCATCTAATGTCTTCAGGCCAGAGAGTTGCAGCAGGATCTCCTGCCAGAGCACCAGGCCAACCTGCCCCACATCCCGGTGGCAGCCACCAACACACACCCACATGCTGTTGTGTAGTTTGAATTTACGGCCTCCTCTCTAGGAGCAAGAATACTGCCCAGTGAATGGATCAAAGAAATTAGATAGTAGGCCTTATATAGTAAATCATCAAGAATATTTGATGGAATACTTCTTAGCAATTTCTTTAGTTTCTTGTGGGGGGTTGTTTTTTTTGTGTAATATATGAATTTCCTGCAACAGCAGTCTGGTGATCCTGAACAACTATTGAGCAGGGATCAAGTGCACTTGGGCACAGAGTCCCACTACCACAGCTCATCTTAATTCAGAGCTTGCATATCAAAAGGCAGGAGTCAGCTAAATGAGGAGGCCAATCTCAATTCATGATCAGAAAGGAGATCAGCTTGCGCAGGGAGCAAGTCAGAGCATCCAGCTCTCGTCAGCAATTCCATCGTCACAGGGGCCTTAAGAGACCAGACTTGTAGCCAAAAGGGCTTAAATTTAAGAAATCTGAAAGCATACAGGCAAGAGGGGAGGAGTGAGAATGAGAAAAAAAATGCAGCAGAAAAGCACATTTAGGAACCAGGAGTTTAGAAAGTAAGACTACATTCAGTGAAAAGTAATGACCTCATGTAATTTAACATCTTTAACGTAATATAATGGGCTCATGTAATTTACCAGTTTTCTAACAGCTAACTTTGTGTGTGTGTGTGTGTGTGTGTGTGTGTGTGTAGGTGGCACAACAGACATCACAGTACATGAGATCCAGGAAAACCATTATCTTAAAGAGTTACACAAGGCATCTGGAGGTGGATGGGGAGGCAACACAGTGGATGAAAACTTCAGTGCATTCCCCAAGGAAATATTCAGTGATGGTGTATGGGATATGTAAAGAGTGACCCTACAGAATTACAACAAATGATGTACAACTTTAGTCTACAGAAATGCTCTGCTAGTAGGGAGGAGGTCTACATACGTTGCTTCTACAACTTGACCAGTGGCAGAGTGCAAGAAGGACATCTCCCACTTCTTCAAAAAAGTAAAGGGAGCTGTGTGGCAAGATGGGACGATCATGATCACGTATGAGAAAATGAAGAGCTTTTTTGCCTACAGCACCAAAAAAATCATTGATACTTTGAAGGAAATCCTTCACAAGCCTGAGATGGCCAAGGTCCAGTACGTTTTGCTTGTGGGAGGCTTTGCATCTAGTGTCATCCTGAGGGATGAGATCTGTGAGGGCTTCAGCAAAAAGTATCATATCCTTTGTCCAATAGAGACCCAAGCGGCCATTGCAAAAGGGGCTGTTTTATTTGGAGTCAATCCACAGACTGTTGCCTCAAGAGTCAGTGCTCGGACATATGGCATAGCAGCAACTCAGAAATTTGATCCTGCTATCCATGATTTACGTAAATGGAGAGTCTCCAAATCTGGTGACTATGTTTATTGTGATGATCTCTTCAAGAAATGGGTGGGAATTGAGGAGTCAGTGAATATAAATGAAGTTGCCCACTTTACTTTCCATCCAACGGAACCAGATCAGACAAGTGTATGCTTTTCTTTCTATTGCACAGAAAAGCAGGATGCTCAGTATGTAGATGAGGAAGGTCTGGAACTGCTTGGCTCCTGCAGGGTTCCAATGCCAGACACAAAGCTGGGGAAGAAGCGTCAACTGAAGCTGGAGATTAAATTTGGGCTCACTGAATTTAAAGCCACAGGTACCGACATTACTTCCAACCAAAGTCAGACAGTTATGATAGATTTTTTAGCTGTGTAAATATTCAGTTCATAGAGAAGCAGGGACAACAACTCAAGGGACAGAATGACTCAAATGGGAGGTAACCAACTACTACAATAGAAAAAGCAAATGGACCATGAAGTCCATCATCCAGCCTTCTGCTCACACAAGTAAACAGTTTAGTAGTGTGATCCCCTGGTTCCTTCCATTCTGCCCTCACCAACCACCCTTTCAGTCCAGCATCCTACTATCTGCCATATCTGAAAGCAGGTTTATCTGCTGTTTTCTCTCTTCCCCTTTTAGCTTAGCCCTGTTGCATCTCTGAACATGGTAGTCCATAACACCAGTATAAGCGCCTGTACCCTACCTGTATTTGATATAAAGCTTCTGCACTGGTGTCTAGCTTCCTCATATACCAACCCGTACCTATTTCTTTCAGCCCACTGTCTTCTTTCAGCCACATCCTCTCTTCCTCTGATCTCACATCTCTTTATCTGGAATTCAGGTTTAACTCTGCCAGTGGTGACATTCAACAGATTTGAGTTTTCTTCAGAACATGGCTTAGAAATAGATCACAAGTAATTAAAAAATTAAATTGTCTCAGTCAAAGGCACTATGTAAAGCAGTAACTCAGTACAGTCTCATGGTTTGCATCCAAAACTGCGGGAGTGCTGTTTGCATTAAACCATTGGGTGATTTGGCTTTATTAACTGAGCAAATATTAATGTCAGACTGTAACATTACAGAACTGAATAATGCTTATGCACCTGCCTGAGCCCCTCTATCCAGTTGTGAGTACTTCTTACACCTCTGACTTGGGCTTGATAATTTTCCAATCCATAAAATCTCCTCTGCCTTCTGCTCCTATGAACAGGTCCAGCACAGTTTGGCTGGCATGAGTTCAAACTTGACCAAGAAAAAGCTGTGATCCTGCAGTCTGATTTAGTTGAGCAAATTCCTATACCTAAAAGCCCTGCTGACTTCAAAAGGATTTTGCATAAGCAAAATGTTGAGTCCACATCAGAACAGACCCACCACCTAATCAGGCCCTAAAATGATTACTATTCTCTTTTTGTATGCTAAGGGTGTAGCGATTCCCTGCTAAACTGTCCAAATGCAAATACTTGCTTAGCTGGATACATTGGATTAAAATTCAGTGCCAGAATCTTTATTAGCTGCAACGGCTGTGTTAGAATCACTGCTATCAATGTACTTAATGTTGCTAAACATTAAGGCAGAGGATTAATCTGCACATATAATTACACCTTATGATGTACAGAAGCTGAACTGTTTTGAATACAACATTGCATTTGTTTTTGCATATAAAACCTTAACTCTTGCATGCAATAAAAGTAATTCACAGCAGAAGCCTTAATACATTTCCATTGTGTCAGATGGTACTTGTCTGTAATCTATGTAGGGGCCATCCAGGGTGGCGAGAAGCCAAGAAAAAACACATGGGTTACACCCCCCACCCAGCTACTTTTGCTCCTCTTGCTCCTAAACTAGCCATCCTCTGTCTCCCAGACTAAGCCAGTTTCAAGTCTGTGCTGCTAGAAAGATAAAAGGTGAATTCAAAAGCTGAATATTCCTGCTTTGTCTTATTCTTTGGAATTTGTACTTTCACCACACAAAGTGCAACATGGCTCCGAGTCCACTATTGCTCCTTCAAAGGAAGAGAGAAGTGCAGTGTGATTGCAGCTGGGAAAGCTGCCTGTTTCTACCTCCAGTTCTTTCCCAGTCATGTCCTGTATGATCCTTGGCATTCAGACATTGAGACCAAGAGCCTGATAACAGCTCCTAATTTTTCTTCTTCTGAGCGACTAACGCTTGATATTCTCAAATATTGAGCATGGAGCAGATAGAGGTACTTGTCATCTCTGTAAAAGGAACACTGAGTCCTAGCATCTCAAGCTAAGCAGCCAAGAAACCTGGCAATACCTGTTTTGGGAGGCTTTAACCTCAGTCTAAAAGGACATGGGGGTGTCAGGAAAGTAAGATTTATTGGGCAGAAAATGGAAGGAAGAACGTTACATAAGCTGAGAGTTGTCAAGCTCATCACATTGAATTAAGCAAGAGCTAAACTGCCTCCAAAACCATTATCTCCAGGCTCATGTTATGGTTCTGGGCTGAGTGGTTATACTTTAAGGTATTTATTTTGCACTGCCTAATTTCATCTAGGAACACAAGTGTGAATAACCTGAGCAAATGCTTTTCCCAATGAATTTATAGGTCTGACTGAAGCCAGGAAGTATCTGCTACTGCACAAAAGTTCTTCCTAAAATGAGTAAGCTCCACATTTAAAAGTCTATTCACTCAGTGCAACTTCTCACAGTTGCAAAGTTACCCTAGAATTAGATCTCACAGTCCAGTGAATTAATGGTGCAAAAGAGCAGCAGCAGAACCTTTTCCCTCCTGACACTGAGGCTAGGCTGCTGACTGCTGGAAAAGGGGA
Source organism: Apteryx mantelli (assembly GCF_036417845.1). Classification (NCBI taxonomy): domain Eukaryota; kingdom Metazoa; phylum Chordata; class Aves; order Apterygiformes; family Apterygidae; genus Apteryx; species Apteryx mantelli. The sequence continues at coordinate 167,140,368 of NC_089978.1, forward strand.
GATCCTCTACTTCCTTTGGCAGCCACTTGTCTCCACCCTGCTCCTGTCTCTCCAGGCAGAGCCCAGCCAGGAGGCCAGGTGCCTCCAGCAGCAGTGACCATTGCAGAAGCCTGCTGGAGACACAGGTTTGCCACGTGGCATCTGTACCTCCTTTGTCCTTTAGACATGTATGCCAAACACATTTGAAATATCAATGGGAATAATGCAGAAAAGACTAGAAGGTGCTTCCCACTGCAGGGCTATTTTTTTGGTTTTTTTTTTTTTAACAACTTTTTAAGACTGTGTTTATTGTGACTATGACTTTTGCATTAAGATGAACTTGGACATTAGGAGGAACCCAAAGCATTGAGAGAGAACTAAATTCAACAGTTACAGATTTGCTGCTTCCATGACAACCTGCCCCAGGCCTGCCAACTAACAGTCCCACAAGAGAATTTTCCCACATGTCCTAGTCAGGGCTGGTAAGTGCACTCTGCTGCCGGTTGTGAGAGGAAAGCATCGGTCCCTCCACGATACCTAACACAGGGCAGTTACAGCCAGCCAGAATAAGGACTGTGGATGTTGAGCTGAGGAGAGGGGCAGCATGGTCCCGAGGATCTGTCTCGGTTCTGGTTTTAGTTCAGTCACTGACACTCTTGTGCCCCTACACTCTCAGTGTAGTCTTGCTGGGCCTCAGTGTTCCCATTTTTTAAAGAAGGAATTATTTCTACTAGCGTTCATAAATGCCTTGTGTCTTTATTGTACAGTCATCAAACCAACTTCCTGCCAGGCTGAAAGCAGGCAAAGGGCTGTTTTTCAGTTGCAATTTACATTCACCTGAAGTCTGATGGGAACCCAAATCCCAGACAGTTCGAGTCCTGGCTCAGTCTTGAACACGAGCATGGATCTAATCTTACTCCATATCCGAGTCTGACTGTTCCCCCTTTATCCTATTTCAAGCTGGGCAAGGGATTGCTTCTGCACTCTCAGCAGGGAAACATATACCTATTAATGCCTTCACTTAACTTTTAGTATGAAAACTCAAGATATTCAACTGCTTTGGTTTCCTCTGATAAAGGGTGTCTCCATGGGAAGTGACAGTGGAAGAGGGATAAAAAAACCAAGCCTCATCATCTTCTGAAATCCTGCTCCATACTATAAAGAATGATATTTCTTTCTCACCTGCTTTTATGCAGTACCTCTCTTGAAGGAGTTTCTTGAAAAGGTCAATCTGAATCTTAGTTCAAAAGATCAAAGGAGACACAGATAGGTCATCTGAGGGAAGATGAGCTAATGATATTTAATTTAAAAGTATTTTTAATAGGAAAAAAAATTTTACTCCCACAGTATGTTTCCCGGGCAAAAGCTCTACTCCTTTCCTGGTACCAGTTCCCTCAACAGTCTCCTCCAGGTGTTCCAGTCCTGTCCTTGCTATTGAACTGCTCACAGCTCCTCATCTGATGGGTCTGAGTCCTACTGAACTAGCCAAAACTAACCTTTCCCTCTCTTCTAGCTGCTGAGCACTTTTCCAACCATCCTCTACAATAGGTGTGCCTGCTGAGCTCCGGATTAGGCACTGTTGTATAATAAGTAGGGTGATTCTATTTATATTAAACATTAAACTTAAATAGCAATTCACAAACTTTAAAACAGAATCAAACATGGACAGCTTCATAGTGCCCAGTCCTGGAAATCAACTAGCTCTTCAGGTAGAGTCATCACTACCAGCACCTGACTAATGTGTAACAAGATGAAGTGCATTTCTGTTTCCAGCTCCCATATACAGGTGCTAAGTCCCAGAGCTTGTCATATTGACTTGTATAAACCAGATGATTTCCTCATAAACTGAAAGGGAACAAACACTTTTTAGAATTGCAATTATTCCCCTATACTGTATTAAGAAGTCTGTCACATGTTTTACTGGCAGGAGTCAGAGGTAGAAAAAGCACAGTCATTCTGCTCAGTCCAAACTAATATGGCTTTGCTCTTTACCCTTTATTTCCCAGTGATCTATCCAACCCCAGATTTGTCCATCCACCAGTAATGAGGTTCTCACCCATGTTTGAGGCTTTATCTGCAATTTCACCTGATACCCTTCTTTAGAAAATATTTCTCCATGTTCAGCAGAAATTACATTTCACTCATTTCCTTCAATATACAGATTATTAAACAGAACAGAAAACAGGAGAGGAAAAAGAAATAAAAAAGCCTGCATCCTCCTCCCCCAAGATGATTTAGTGAGGGTCAGCAAAAACAGGAAGACTTTATGATGAAACAGAAAAAATGTTCATAGCTATTCCATTTTAAGGCCAAAAATCCAGTCTTCTGGAGTTTTTTTTCAATCACTAGAGATCCCTGATATGTGATATAGATGTCTATAACCCTATTAGAGATGTCAAAATTTTATGAGGTATTATTGTGTTCATCTTACAAGGACTTGGCAAATTGCACGTGGGGAAAATAAAAAATAATTTTCCAAAGTGGCAAAATAACACTGAAAGGTACAAGGAATATTAAAGCATGTCACTGAGAACACAATAACATGCTTGATTAAATCATCGTTTGTTTTCTCTGGGGGGATATCTGACAAAATAATGAGTGAATTCATTACCTTTGTAATGAGATGACCCAAGCGAGAGGTAGGCGAGAAGAGCTGAGAAGTCCCCTAGTGAAGCTGAGGTTGGTTTGTGAAGCACTGAGTACAAAAGCAGAGGGAAAGAAAGAGAGAACAAGGAAGATGAAGAAAAAGAAGAAGAAAGTTAAGGGGGAAGATGCACTCCTGAGCAATGTGCATTGGTACTGCATTTCCTTCCAGATGTATCCATGAACATGAGCTTTTCCAGAGTTCCCAGCTGATATTCCTCCCTCATCAAAACAGCAGAGCTCACCACTGCTCTCTAGCTTCTCCCATGAGAAGTGCCCACAGCAAGTCAGGACGTACCTTGATTTAAGAGAAGAACATGACACCTACAGAGGGGAAGAAAAGTTGCAAGTGAGTAATCATATAACTTCATATTTCAAAGGAAAATCAGCTCTTTCCTATTTTTATATTTATAGGCTCAGGACATGTCTGACTCCTTTCACTTATGTTAGTCAATGCAGCTCTTTCTTCAGGAGCTCCCTCTCTTTCAGGAGGCTGCCTGTGATAAGTACCTGCACCACATGCTCCGCTCTCATTCAAAAACTCTGTAGTTTCCCCATCCAACTCCTACCAGGGAATTACAGATCCCAAGGCCCGGAAACCACCACCTCATGCAATTTTGTCTTTGCTCCTTCCTCTGAGTGTCTGTGGTAGCTGCTGGGTCCAGCTGATCAGAATTTCCCTATTTTATGTTTGCCTTCAAAGATGCAGTGGTCCCAACAGCAAAGCTTCCCATCCTACCCTCTCAGTGCTTTCCTGAAATCTGGGACATTTTTCTGAGGATTTTTGTACGAGAAAGCAGAAGTTTGTGCAGCTTTGCATGAGACTACTCTTTGTTTGCTTTAGGGAAAAGGGAGAGGGAGGGAAGGGGGATGTGTAGTTTCAATGAAGTCATTTAAGGTAATGTGCAGTCTCGCAGCTCTCCCCAGTACAGTCAGAGGCAGCCCCCGGCTTCTCTGACACACTTCCCCCTCCTTGCCATACACGCTAAAGTCTCGACCCCACATATAAGACTGCTCCACTCTTTCCACTGCAGAAACACAGATTATGGCTACACACGCTCCTCAAAACTGCACCCTCCCCAAACACAACATGCTTAATTTCACACAGAATATACACAATACCCCAACAAGGATGTACAGAGCAGCAAGATGCCTTTGCCTCACAGTTCGGAAGACCAACGTAGATGTTATGAGGGGGAGCTGGAGCAAACTTTCCCTTCTGCGCCATGGCCAAATTGCTATGAATTTATAAAAACCACAGTGAGATGGCTCTTACCTCTATCAGGAGAAAGAGCCCCTAGGAAAGCACAAAGTATGAAGTGAACAAGTCTAAAGATATATTACAAAGGCCTTGGGATTGCATGCCAGTTTTATCACTGTATTAAGCATCATTACTTTCTCTCTCAACATTTAAATGCATCCATCACAGCAGTGCTTGAACATACCTCTGCTAAGACTGATCAGTCTTCATGTGGTTAGAACGACCCCTTTCCTTCTGTCTGCAGTATCAGACCGGTTTTGCTCACTGTGTTGCACTAGATATTTCTACCTTGCACCTGTTCCTTTCCTCCTTATAACCATCCCTAACAATAAGAGGTTTTGTCTCTGCCTGGTGCCTAGCAGTAACAATTCCTCAAGCCCCCTTAGCTATTATTTTGTCTGTGCACCCTGGACTTAATCAGAACGTTCCTGTCAGAGTTTAAGCTAAGGCGCCGCATGGATAATCTAAGCTTTTTTCTTTCTTCCTTTTTTTTTTTTTTTACTTCCCATTCTAAGTGACTGTGAGAATAATGAGCCCATACTCTCTCTGGCTGCAGCTCCATGCTTAGCTATTTTCCTATCCTTTATCTCTTTCTCTGCACCAAGCAAACTCTTTAGCAATAGGAAAGAGATCACAGCTGCAAACCAGGAAAATTAGGGTAACAAAAGAGAAGAAACATATGTGCTCCAGGCCTGGATATTCTGTACCAGTTTTACTGTTGTGTTAAATGATGTGATTGTTTCACTGCCAAGGCTCTGCCTCAGAGCAAGAACTCCTGCCCTAGTGAAATGAGTCAGCCTGGCCGCCCACGGATGCTTTGCCCATGCTGTAGTCACTGTCTGCAGTACGGTATCATTCTGCATTGATGTTTCCCAACCACCTGGTACCAACACCTGGAGCAACAGAAATGCAAGTCCCTGGGCAAACCAGAGAGCTGTAAAGAAAGTAGTGACTGGTGCACAAAAGCAAGACTAAAGTGAATTGCCAGAGCTGGAAAAGGGCTCCTTAGACTGAAGGATCAAGGAGCACTGGGAAGACAGGATGGCAGTGCACCATGGTGCCTAGAGCACAGCAATGCTCTCAGGAGCAAACCAGGAAAATTAGTGCTCAGGCAAAGACTGCAGTCTGGAAAGTGAAGACAAACAATGGGTCAGGGGAGAAAGAGTAACAGGAGAGTTGATCTTTTTCTTCCCCACTCAAAACCCTCTTTTCCCCCCCCCCCTTCTCTCTTTGAACAAGATCTTTGCTCTGGCACCTGACTCCACAGTGAGAGCGCTATTCCTCCTTCCTCATGTGGTTGCTTTCTTTCCTGATTAAAAGTGATTAAGCAGCTCTAAAGCCTACAGCAATGTGACTGACTGAAACAGAAGCAAAGAGTCCATTCAAGACCTCTTAAATCCCCAAGGCAGTATTTAGAGAGCCCTGAAGCAGAGAACTGGAGCAGAACCACTCTATCAATAACTCCCCGTTCTTCCTCCTTTTGTGTTCTTTATTGCCAACATCTCCTTCACCATGTCATTCTCTGAAGCAGAAGTGCAAAGTGCCTGTGGTGCCTGGGAGAAGATATATGTTGATGCTGAAGACAAGGGGACAGCTGTGCTGGTCAGGTAAGGAAAGAGTCCATCCCACCGCTACTCGAGAGGTTTCAACAAGAAATGACAAGAAGGAGCTGGAGTTACTGCCTAGAAATGTGTCTTGATACATTTCATACGTTATGATTTGCTGTGGTTTATCCCATCTCAGGAAGGAAACAGCGAAGACTAGAGAGATTCATGCAAATAAAAGCAATCAGAGGAGTAGGAGAAAGGGGTTGGAAAAAGAAGAAAAGACTAGAAGAACGATTTCTTCACCACTTCCCCCTCTCCCCCCAAAAAAGTGATGTAGTCAAGGTAAAGACAAGGAATTGTGGTATAAAAGAGAACAGGAACAAAACAAGGACTCTATATCCCTCTTTTCTTTTGCCTCTGAACTCTTTTTTTTTTTTTTTAATGTCCTTGATATTTCTCTTCTGGTTCTCCTTCAACTTTTCAGTCCACAGCTCATCTTTTTCACTGTGCTGTATCATTCCTGTTGCCTTTCCTCTTTTAATTTTTACACAATTTTTTCTCTTCTTCCATAAGACACAAGTTTCTTCTACTCACCTTTCACATATTCCTCTTACAGCTGGGATTTCCATCATGTCCATATGCATTGACTAGGCCAAATATTATATGTTTATCATGCCTTTACCATTCACTTTGGCCTTCCTGTATATCACATCTTTTGCCTGGATCAGCCTCCACAAATGTTATGCACTGTTCTTTCCCCCTCTAGTCTACACAACCTGAGAACAGTTAAGGTCAGAAATGCAGCTATAAAATGGCAGTGTTATCCAACTGTTTGGCTCCCTGGCGTAGTTTACTGCAGAGGATTTTGTGTTAATGTCCTACAGACTAGCCCTGCCTTTATGGAATGATCTGGGTTCTTCTCCTTATCAAGGACTACATACATCTAACTGCCAGCTAGCATGTCACTGCAGACAGAGACATTTTTATCTGTGATAAGAGCAACCTGGAACCCTAAAACTTTCGCTTTAGACTAAGATCCTGATCTACATTTATAAAGCTATCATTTGTGGAAAATTACCTTTCCTTATGAAGTGATATGAAAGTCAAAAGTGACACAAAAGACAGTCCTTCCCAGAGCAATTTTTGCAGTGAATACCAACAAAACCTCACCTCTTGGCCACTCTTGGCATTTCAATTGCAACAGGCACTGCCTGCTATATTTCTATGTTGTGAACTGTAATAATGTATGGCCCTTTGGATCTTAAGCCCTCCTATTCTAGCAATGCAATCTGGAATTTGCTATTGCTCTTTCAGGTGGATAATTAGTTTATCCAGTTAAGTAAACTCTACTTTAAGAACTTGATCAAGATGACTAATTGATTTATTATAAAAAGCAATTCCCTTACAAGTAGCATAAAATCATGTTACCTTTTCTATAAATGAAATGAGCAGTACTTAGTACTCACACAATAATTTATCACAAGCAATAAGACTCTGGGATGGACCCCTGAAAGGGGTTAACTAACAAAGCTAGCAGCAGAGTTTCTCCATGAAAATGTTCACTGGGAGCAAAGTAGAATCATCTGCTGTCTAGAACATCATTGTGACTATTGTGCTGTCACAATCGTCCTGCTGGGAACGAGCTCCTATTTCCCTGTGGATTTTGTCTCCACCTAGCACTGAGTCGAGCCTGAGAGAGTTTTTACTTTACAGTGGAAAAAAAATTCAGATTCAGCCTTTCACAGGCAGATAACAGTTTCAGGTGCTCCCAGACCTCATGCTGTGGAGTCCTAGTTACAAGTCCTTATGAAGTGAAACTCAGCTGGGAGCAAAAACGAAGAAAGTTGGTCAAATTGCTGTGAATGAGCCTCCCAGCAGATCAGTGAATCTCAGACTAGCAGCAGTGCCAGCAGGTTTTAAGATGCAGTGAGCAAAGCAAAGAGCCTGGGGAGAGACAAGGGGGGAGACAGACTGTTGTGGACACTGGGGTCATGCACAGATGGGGGATAGGAAGGACAAAGGAGAACAAAGATACGCATGAGAAGGGGCTTGTTCTTAGAAAGAGAAGGAAAAAGGCTAATATATGCATAAGACAAGGCCCAGAACATGAAGACTTATCAGTGCTAATGCCTTAGTCTGCAAACTATGCCATCTCTCATTTCTTGCTCTGGTTTCTTTCCCCCTCACTACAGGATGTTTACAGAACACACAGACACCAAGTCCTACTTCACACACTTCACAGGCATGGACACTGCCGAAGAGATGAAACAGTCAGATCAGGTCAGGGGGCATGGCAAGAAGGTTTTTACTGCCATCAATGACATGGTGCAACACTTGGACAACACTGAAGCTTTTCTTGAGATAGTGAACCCACTGGGCAAGAAACATGTCACCCAGCTCAAGATTGACCCCAAAAACTTTAAGGTGAGCCAGCAGCCATCTTCCCCTGAGGTGTCATTGTGAAGGGATGATATCTTTCCCTTGGAGGGGAAGAATTAGAGGAAAACAGGTATTTTGATGCTTCAGAGAGTGAAGAAGGGGGAAAGAAAGACAGTAGATGGTAGAAGACAGTACAAATGAGAGATCTGGCATATGCAATGGGCTTGTTATCACAAAACCCTTTTCTGGCTTCTTATGAGAGCTAAGATCTGTGATATAATACCATATGTAGTACAGTACTATATAGTGTATGTACATACATATATATATGTATGTATATATCTTAGTACTGTAAACATTGATTTTCAGAAGCTGCATCTGCTGCTCATCTGGCTTCCTGACTGGCATGATCATCTTTTGAAGGGACAGCTAAGGGCTGTTGGGAAGAAGGCTTTGCAGCAGATGCGATGTGGGAAGATCTGCTCAGATTGGAGCTGTAGGCCGCCTGGGTGCAGCAGTGGCTTTCTCACTTTAAGTGCAACAGGATTTGCATTTGTTTGTCATCTAATAACAAGATACAAATAAAAAGCTTACGCCAGGCTTCAATCTGTGATGTCAGTTTTTCTGTAGCAAGAGGAATTGAGCTTTTGCAGGACAACTGAAACAGCCAAACTGAAACAGCCAAACTGAAACAATGCTGACAAACAGCATTGCCATCACTAAACAAATACAGAAAAGAAATACAGAATCTGATCACTTGCCCGAGCCCATCTAAAGTCACTAGCAGAGAGCATTTGTATCTGTTTTATCCACCTTAGGAGCACGACATGCTCTTCTAGCATGTCTAGCGAAGACAACTTCTAGCGAAGGTCACTTTAAAAGGCATGAGAGGGGTACCTATTTCTAGTTCTGTATGCCGTATACTGCTAAATTGTTTTTGTAACCCCCTGCCTTTCTCCAAAAATTAGGAACCCAACTAAAAAAATATATACACCTTTCTTACACATCTAATGTGGAAGAAAGTTCACTCTATTTGTTTCTTCTCTTCTCTCTATTTAGATTATCTGTGACATTATCTTGCAACTGATGGAGGAGAAATTTGGTGGAGACTGCAAAGCTTCCTTTGAGAAGGTGACCAATGAAATCTGCACTCACCTGAACAATGCCTACAAAGAAGCTGGCTGGTGAGGATGCCACCTCTAGGCTTCGCAAACTTCTTGCCAGTCCTGATTTGCTGCTTTTAGTCCTCCAGCCACAGTTGGAAAAAAGAAAATGTCAAAAAAACAACAACAACGAGAGAGAGACAGACTTATATAATATAGATATTAATGTCAATAATTGTCTTAGCAAACTGAGTTTCTACAATTAAATGAAAACCACATGCATATACATCAAAGCCAACCAACTAATCCTGATACGCTTTGCAGCTTCAGTGTTCCAGGTGGGTTCTTCTGGCAACAGTCCTTGAAGACCATAGTTAATTTTAAGCTTGCTAATCCTGAGTGAAAGACTTTCTCCTTGCACCAGCCCAGAGAGGAACCAGCAGCTCTTTTATCTCAGCTATCACCTATCTGTAGTTGTGAATGACAAGCAGGAGACCAGTTAAAAGCATCTCCTGTGTAAGGGACTTTGAAGAGGTCATGTTCTGAGAGACTTAAGAGCTGTTTCTTGTTTGAACTAAAAAATTGTGAGTGTGTGTGTGTGGGGGGGGGAAATGGGGGTTGTCTAAGTATGGGAAAGAATAACCTCTGAGAAAGTCACAGGGAAAGTTCCATCTTGAGCAAGCCAGCAGAGTCCCCCAGCCTGGGACGAGGGTGTCTCAGAGAGCTCAGGAGATGGCAATGCTTTGTGGAAGGTGTTCAGGGGCCTGTCTCTGTCACCACTCAGTCTCCAACCCTCCCACTGGCATGGGATGAACACCCCCAGCACCTAGTTTCATAGTGCCTGTCACAGAAAATTGCTCTGATAATCTACCCAGGAGAGGGCAATAGTACCATGCTCATTGGCTCCCACACTACTTAAAATTCATCTAACTGAGGGAAGTTTCTCCCCCGCTGAGTGCGGTATGGCAGGTTCAGCTCCCTGTAAGATGTCTACAGCACTTCCCTCTTTCTATCCTTTCACGAGGCTTGAACCTCACTTTAACAGTAACTGAGTTCAAAACTATTTAATTGCTTTTTCTTGTATTCCTTAGAGGTGGTGAAATCATCAGCTAATAACTGCAGATAACCACATGCCATTTTGCTTAAGTGTAACACAAACACAAAGCAAGCAGATGCACCTTCTCATTTTTAACACAGAACAGGCACTCAAAATGCATTTGCCTTGCAGAAATGGTAGCTGGTTATAATGCAGAGTTGCTAGTAGTAGTGTGGGGGTCACCTAAATCAGCTCAAGTTACTATCCAGGCACCAATCAAACTCACACTAAGCAGACTCCTAGGATGGTAGGAAGGGAAGATTTTCACTTGTCCATAGAACAAAGATATTGTAAAGAGTTAAAAAAAAAAAAAAAAAAAAAAAAGCAGATTTCTCCTTCATTTGATGTAGAGTTTTCCTCACCAATTTGTTTGGCAAAGGATGCTGAAACCCCAAAGTCCAGAATATAAACTCTTGCTGGAGAAGGAGGATGGGGTAGGCTACTTATGTGAGTCAGTATTCTGTCCTGCTAGAGTAACCAGGCAGAGTCGGGCTTCCACATGCCTGGAGTAAAATTATGATACAATAGTAACAGGGGGAAGCGATGAATGAAAAGGATTTCTCAGAGTTCAGAATCTTATTGTTTCCAAGGTCCTTCACAAAAAACCCACTACTTATGTTGCAAATCAAAGCACAAAATGAGTAGAATTTGAAAGCAGCTCAGGAAAAGAGAAGTAAACTAAGTTTTTAGGTTGGATTTTAAACGGAGGCAAGTCACCTGTAGGTTGGGAGGATTCAGTAGTTTCTTTGCTGGGAGCAGAATATGCACTTGAAAGGGTAAAAGATAAAAATCAATTTTTATCTAGCTCTCCAGGAGGCAAGATCACCCATAAGACATTGTCTGTGTAGGTGGGTGGGGAGTGTTACTGGAAGGCATATTGCTCTGCATTTTCAAATATTACAAGGAAAGAACAAGACTTGCAAAAATTATTTATAGTCTCAAATTTATCAGAGGCTGCACATGTAAAGCCAACACTTTGAAATGCTTAAAACAAATTTCCATTTTTATTTGCTCTGATGCACATTAAGAGTGCTATTTGCCCTGACAATGGATATACGGAATGCTTATGCTTGTCACAGGCCAGCAGGCATAGACATCCTGAGCTGACAGGGGCTTGAAAACACTGGCTGATGGCTTAAGGCTCTTCTGTTCTCTGCTGCTGTGATGGAGAGGGAGAAGTGTAGCAAAAGTAAACTGTGTAAAACTCCTCAAACTCAGGAAGAGAACTAGAGGGGGAATTATTTTTTAAATTCCATTTACAAGGAGGCTACACATTAAATTTTAAAGATTTGTATGATATGAGCGTTTTAGGAATTCATGGACTTTTTTCTTTAATACTATAACTCAGATTTCACAGGATGGCAGGAAGCGTTCACAGAAGAAAATGAGATGGCATCTTGAGTTTGAGGATATCTGGGTTTAATTCTCATTTTCCACCAGCTTCATTACACAACTCTGGCTGACTTTCCTTTGACCTCAGTGTCCCTCTGCAAAATGGGGAAAATAATATATCCTTGTGTCACGGGAACATTCACATACTTAGAAGGCAAATCAAACACACTCTTTACTTGGGTGAACCAGTAAATATATGGTTTTATAATGTAACACATGCATCTTAGAAATAACTTTGATCCTGTGAAGAGAAACCTAAGGAAAACATACCTAAAGATGGCAGGAAGAGATTTTCTGAGGAACAATACCAGTGAGTGGATCCAAAGCGTTCACATACAATCTCTGGGACATCAAGAAGGTCTGGGTGAGACAAAGTTGTGACGTAGCTTGGCTACTGCAACAAACGCCTGTGACAAATTAAATCAGTTAAGTGCCATGGAGTTTTGTTTGTATTCAATTAACTTCTTGAAAGCCTAAAGCCAGAATAATGTAAAGACATGAAAAATACTGAGAAGAGGAGAAAAGCAAAGAGAGGGAGGTAAAAGAGGAAGTTTATTCCCTCTGCTAATGAAATCAAAATGTCTTGCCAGTGACATGTTGCTGGAGAAAGAAAGCATTTCCACAGCAGAACTTGACATTGTAGAGGTAAGCAAACACTTCAAGATTCAAAATATCAGCTAAACACTGTAAAAAACCACATATACTCTCAAATTCAGTTCATTAACTCTGTTCAATGAACTCGGACCTTCTAATGCTTTCCTGTTGGGGTTGCTGGTAAAGCTGTGGTAAGGAACAAGGAATACTAAATAAAGAAACAAAGGTAAATTAGATGAGAGAAATTTCACTAGAAAAAATTCAGCCTCTGTAGTGACAGAGTAGAAACATACCCGAAGGGAGGTATACTTGCAAGGCATCTCCATGAATGGCTCAGACACCACAGCAGCACTGTTTTACCAGATACATTGCCAGCAGTACTGGGGCATAGCAAGAGCTACCAGGGCAGCCCAGGCCCATGGCGCTTCCCATTTTCACCTGCAATTTATTGCAAGACATTTCTATTGCTTAGCTGTAGTAAGGAAATTTACCAGTATTAATTTTATCTTTTATTCTTTTTTTCACACTATACAATATTCACGTATTCCCCTGCCTTTCTGCCACCCAACAAATCAACGTTGGGATAAAACCCAAGAGTCCTGTGGTGTGTGACAGTATCACAAAATCACTTTGAGATAAGAGCTAAGAACATACCAAAGCCATTTGAAATGACAGGGAGTGTTTTAAAGAATTAGCTAATCCAGCCATCAAGGCATTTAAGCTTAGTTTTCTTCCTAAAGAGTCTGAGCCAAGCAGTCTTCCTGCCCCTGCCTGGAACGCTCCTCTGTTACTCATGTAAGAGGGGCTCAGAGGCTTAGTGATGTGAAGAAAGGAGAAAAGTCACCCAAGGTATCTGGGGCTGCCCAAAGAGGAGACTAATGACCCTGCAGAGGCTTTGGGGAAGCTTCTAAAAAAAATCCTTCCAGTAGGGCCTAGAAAAAAATCCTCTCTTGCATCCACTCTTCCTGCTGTAAGGCCGATCATGTTATTGGTGATTAAATCTTGAGTTCCTTTGCTGTAGACCTGTGGGTGCAGATACGGCTACAGCCCTCGGAGGTGTTGCTTCACACCAAGAGTGGGGGCTTCTTATAGCAGCTGTTTAAGATGCTTAGTTAGCAGTAGAAGGATATGAGGGTATGGCCCAGAAGGGAACAGAGAACAGCAACATTTTAAACCCATGCTAAGGGCTACAGAGGTAGCTTCTGTTCAAAGAGAGTGGACTAGGGGAGTCCTGTCAAACCTTTAAGTAGCCTTCCTGCTTAAACAGTAACACAGGCTTGTAATGATACAACATGCAATCAGAAAGGACTGCTGCCTACAGAAAAATCATACTTAGTTATAACCACTGAACTATTTGAATCAGCGTTAGTATTCAGTAGTCCCTGGAAGAAAGTTAGAACTGCCACTAAACTCAAGTACCAGCCCATCAGACATGGCACTTTATTATGTCCAGGAATCCCATAAAATCATATATATGAATCATGCTGCAAACCAAACCAAAGAACTCCCAAACTTATTCTAACCTTCTGAATGACACTCCACATCTCAAAATATCTGATATAATTTATTTCATTACACCATCCTGCCTTAGGAGAAGGGGATGTAAGATGTCTCTTCTTCCTTTTGCCTTTTTTAAAGCTAATATTCAGATAATGAACATTTGACATTAGAATAGTACTGAAGTTCAGTGAACTGCATATGCCATACCAGGGTACTTTTGGTTTATCTGGTGAAGTAGATACGAGTCAGCTCATGGTGTGGTTACACCAGTCAGACTGTACACTGCCAGAACCAAGGAATCCTAAATCACATAGCAGTGATTTCCCCCCGCCCCACCCCGGTGTAAGCCATCTGTGTACCAAGCAGCATCCTCAACTGAGTCGCTGGCCCACTCAGCGGACAGTGGGAACAGCAGCTCTGCTGCACTGCAAAAGTATTCTGCATGACCCCCCCCGGAGAGCTCATGCTTCTGCTCTTGATGTCCCTGGAAGCGGTTTCCCTAAGAGGGAGCACAGCCATGGTGTGTCTTGGTGGCAGCAACAAGGTGTTTCACCTCACCCCTGCACAACCACAGATGAAGCAGTTGCATCAGGGATCCTTTGCTGGTGCCACTGGTGCCACCAGCAGCAGATTTCTGTGCAGTCTCCTCAGGCTGTTTACCAAGGACACTCAGCAGCAGCTGACCACTGACATAAAGCAGAGCAGGCTGATCCCCCCATCACTGTGCTGACACTTCCCATTAGCACAGGCCCACCAGCAAACCCACTCCACATCAAGTCAGGGACACAAGCAGAGCTTTGCCCTGGATTACAAGCGGATGTAGAATTTTAGCATGAGGAAGATGACGGTTGTGAAACATCAGAGCCTACAACTCTGACCAAGATGAGAGGCCCACTATTCATCAAGAAGGCCCTAGCTTCTGGGAAAGTGGCAATTCCTTACTTTCACTGCTCTGTTGCAAACCAGTCTGAGCTTGAGAAGACAGCAGGAATTTGAAGTTACAGCAGGCACACGTGAAGTTCCCAAACCAATTATTACCTTCTAATGATGGATGCACAAAGGCTGCAGCAAGCCTTTTATGCTGGGATTGCCCAACTGCTGCTGCTATGAAAGTTGCCTTATTTGCAGCCTCTCTTAGCCAGCAACAGGAACAATTTTTACCCTTATGCTCCTAACTGTAGATCACCATCAATATTTTCCTGCAGTCAGCATTAACTGGCCCATTTCGGCCTGGGAAAGGGCTGTACAATCTCAGCAGTTTCTACTAGGTCCTTTTTGACATCGCCAGTTGCCACCTCTGCTCCGTTGCATAGTTAATCCTGCCTCCCCGCTGGTGCATTTCCTAGGATACTGTTTGCCTGCTGTGTTCTGCACAGCACTACAGAGAGCAAGGGGAAGCAGTTTGGGACTATGGTTACCCCAGCAACAGCAGGTGAACAGTGAGAGCCAGGGGAGGCAAGTCATGAGAGAATTTTATAATTGCTTGCTAACTTTCCATGATGTGCCTACAGAAGGAAAAGCAGGGATAAAAAGGGGAGCCTGAGGTCAAAACAAACATTTTGTCCTCTCCTCCCCTGCATTTCCAGCTGCTGCTACAACCCCTGCCCAGCAGTCCACTGCTTCCCAGTTTTGCAGGCTGCAGTGAAAGCTAGATTTCTAGGTCTTACTGAAAAAAAGAATGAAAGAATTGCATCAGCAGTAAAGGCACAATAATTTATTAAGAAGCAAGTAGAAAAAAGTGATCAAAGCAAGAAACAGAGCAAGAACCATACAAGACTGGGTGAAGATCACATTAACACTTTTTATAAACCACTGCATCAAGCAAAACTCACCTTCACCATTTGCTGAACAAGAAACAACTATTCTGATGAAGGTGGCATGAAAAACGTGATGGGGGATGACAGAACTGAGGAAGTATCAGGTCCTGCAGATCCTTAGAACATACTACACCAAATTGCTCACTATCACCTCCAGCACACAGCTCATTTTGCATTTATGCTGCTGCACAATAGTTTAACACTGACTGCAACCATATTCTGCTTTCATCCCTAACAGTTATGGAGCAGAGAGTACACACTTATTTCACTGACATGTTTTCAGCACCACGAAAGCTCCTTCTTTGTTGCCACACTTAGGTCACCACAGATAAAACTATTCTTTCAGATGGAGTAGGCACCCACACTCTTGGTTGTTTTGCTTTGGCCTCACATGTCATGAGCAAGATAAGTCACCATCATTCTCTCTTCAGCTAAATAGATAAACCCTTCCTCAAAGTTAAATGGGGCACTAAATGGGGCAAGATAGAGTGGACAAACTGACAGACAGGCTCCAGGGTTAGGGTTCACCCTGTAGCAGTATGAGGAAAACTTCCAGATTCACTGCCTGGTGAAAGGTGAGAACAGATGGGAATAGTCTCCTCTGCTAGCTTAATAGGCAAGTCTGATGCTGGATAATAAATACAGCTGCACCAGGTCAAGTCCCTTTTTGCATGGAAGTATCACTGTTCTACTATGTAGTTCTTCCTGCTTCAGCAGGAAAAGCAACTCACATAGGTTCAGTAAAGGACCCAATTTCTGGTAACATATCCTCTAGCTGCTTCCCATCTTAATGCTGTTATATTTTACATTCCCCTGATTGATCCAGAGCAAGAATTATCTGAGATACAGAAATAATGCTTTTAGACCCACCCTAACTTTATTTCAAATACTTATAAATGAAGTAAACTACTATTTTTGCTCTATTTGTATAACCTGCAGTCAGCTAAAAAATGACATGGAGCTACAACAGTGCAAGCGAACAAAATTTCAAGGATAAGATGCTGTGCTACAGCATCCTTACGGTCATTCAGGAGCTACGTCCACATTCCCTTCCTACACTGCAGAAGGCCTCCTTTCACTACAGGGAAGAGATTTTCCTCAAATAGGAATGGCCTTTAGCATTCTCAGTTCTCTCTAAGGGCCTCTCAAGGACCTGCAGATCTCCAAGATCCCTTGGTGAAGCACCAGCAGCAGTACAGTGGGGACAGACCTACATGCACTGCCAGCAACAGATACTGCACAGCAGCTTCCCCCCACATTTCCTGGGGGGTCTAGCATTCCCACCTGTGGCTCTCAGTGAACAGAAATGGACTCAAGATGCACATTGCCTACATACAGAGGAAAAGGGGGATCTAGCACAAATTCTGACCATAAGGAGTAAAGCCCAAACTATTTAATTATCACTTTGATACTGTGCCATAATTCTTTCCCTTACATGATGCAGCAAAGACTGAGAGATTTACTTTCAAATCCCTTTCATCCTTTGGATCATCCAAAATGCTTTCATCAATATCACTCTTTAGCTTGATATTGAATGCATGAAATATTCAGCATGAAATATTCAGGTGATGAACACCTCAAAGCTTCACCCTCCTAGAAATGCCTAATTAAGGTAGCTTGGTTTGGATAGAAGGGCAGAAGATCATTACTTACATGGACACAGTTAATAAAGCAGTCTCCCTTACTGTTAGATGATCCAGTTCTCTTGCATCAGGAGGAAGGTATCATCAGTAGCCTTAATTAGGTTCTCTTCCTAACTGTACTCCAGTCCCCCTTTCAGACACAAGGCAAATATTAATTTCCACATATAATTCAGATTTTTTTTTTTTAAATCAGGAAACTAGCAGTAACACTTACCTTCTCTCTGCTTAATATTTGTGGGGTACTCTGACATTATGGAGCTCAGCAACCTAGGAAAACCTATAAATAAGGAAAGGCCCAAGTCCAATCACCCTTTCATATTTAAAAAAAATTAAGAGCCATTTGTAAAGTCAATGGCATATTTTCCATAATTTGCTATTAAGCAGTATATATACACACACACACACACACATTATATATATATTTTTTTAATAGAAACACAGCATCTCTAGTTGCTGGGTACAGGGGGAAAGCAGCCTTCAGTACATGTGGAATATTTATATTCCAAAAGTTAGGCAGCAATCCACTCATCTACAATGCTGCTATACAAGATGCAACTAGAAATGACTGTTCATCTTTTGTCACACTGGGAGCTATAATTCCATTAACAAAGGTGTGACAACAGACTTCAGCAAGCACTTGCACAGTGTGCACATTCCAGAGGGACAAACATTGGTGACTTACATTTGTCATGCAGTTGGGCCACGCAGGAAATCACAAAACATTCCCAGGAAGGAAATTCATATGTTCAGATTTCAAGTGGATAAAAAAAAAAAAAAAAAAAAAAAAAAAAAGTCAGCCACCATTATTACAGTGTTTCTACAGGAGCTTAGAAGGCCATGAATTTAGAGAGGAAGGTATGTGTCATGTTGGATACAAGTTACAGGTCCTCACTGAAATGCAACAGTCCTGTTCTAGTTTTCAATACCAGCCAAAATACTGCTGGAATTATCCACTGTGCTAGAATTATCAACCATGTGTTAAGACCATAGTGAAAATCAAATGCAATAGAAAAAATATTAAGGAAGAAATGTATGCAACGCTAGATACAAAGAAGCAAAGCCTACTATATGTTCATGATTATCTGGCCTACACAGGCCCTGTGTCTAGGAGCTATAGAGGAGAGACTGCAGAACCTGCTGAAAATGCCAATAAATCCTTACAAACATTGCTCTTAAGTATTGCTGTTATGTAACTCAGTGGTGCTATCTCAAGAAGGAAAACTTACCGATTCCTAAACTCTTCTGCGTGAAGGTAGGACAAATCTGAATAATTCATGTGCTCCAAAGCACTTTCAATCCTACAGAATCTACAGCAATCCCTTTATGTGAAGATAACTTCCACCTAAATGAAACATTGCTTTTTGAAATTGAAGTCATTAAATAGTTAAGATCTGTGCCATGATCATTATGGTTCTACAAGTTTTTGCCTTCAAAGATCTGAGAATAGTCTGGATTGTAATCAGAAAGACCATTTTTCCCAGAGCACACTTGCATGTTAAAAACAAAAGACTTCTAATAACCAAATGACAACCTTCAAATGACTGAATGGCCACAGAAAAAAAGTAAACAAGAGTATACTGGTCTCATAAGGTGGTAAGTTATTGGACAATGCGGTTTCCTTTTTTATTTTTTATTTTTGTTCTCAGTTTTTGTTTGTTGTTGTTGTTTTGCTTTGTTATTTTTACAATTAAGGATGTGCCGTTTATACCCCGCAAGAAAAAGCAGAAAGAGTCCTTATGGAAAAAAAACAAATATATTGAACGCATACCAATCAAATGGTACAGATATGGGACTGGCTTTGATTTCAAAATTTAAGTAGAAATAAAAAAAAGATGTAATGCAACAGCTGTTCAATTTCCAAGTCTAAATAGGCACTGTAAAAAGACATTTCAGCTTTCTCCAGCACACATTCCTGTCTAAATGCTCCCACTGTAATCAACTTCTAGGTTCCCAAACAAAAATCCCTGGGAACAAAACCTTAGAGTAAAAGTTAATATCCATCCACCCACCCTCCTATGAAAAAAGCAAACCAAAAAATCCCGCAAAATACAACCTTTCAATGCTGCTGTTTTGACTGGAGCAGAATTGGAGAATTTATAAAGGTTCAAAAGCACCCAAGGCAAGTAGTACAATATAATTTGTTCACTAACGTGTATTGGAAAGGAGATTAAAAACATTGAGATCTGCATCTTGGTACATAAAACTGTTGTCCTGAATAAAGAGAAATCTTTCAGAAAAGTTTTACAACTTAGTGGAAGTCCAGGACCCAGCTTTAGGCATTATTAACCGATGGGATTTAATTCTGACTTGGTTATAACCACTTTTACATACTGTACATCTACCCTAGTTGGATCAGTGTCTGGAACTGCTCACTGATGTCCCTTTGAACAACTGTAAACTAAACCATAGTATGCAACTCCATAGGAAGCTAGAGATCAGGTGAATATACAGCCAGTTATATTTCCCCTGCTTCACGCTCTTCTGAGCTCCTCGGGTCTTCTGATCGGCCATTAGCACTTTCATAAGAACGTTTCTTGTCTTTGAAATCTCGGGGTGATCTTTCTCTTGAGCTTCTCTCTTTATCACGTGATGTTCTCTCACGATCTCTTGAATGTTCTTTGTCTCTGGAAGATCTTTCTTTTGAGGATCTGAAAAGTGCAGTAAGTTTGAGAATTCAAATTAGTCATGAACTTGTAGCTGTCACAAACAGCATTTCAATTTTGTATTTTTTCTTCTTATTCCAACCTAAATTTAATTTATATAAACATGAATATATGAAAAGACATCAGAAGCCATTCCACTCTTCTCTCTTCCCCACTTCCAATTTCAAAATACAAATACTGACAGAAGCAAAATTTCAAATGTACATTACTGAGCCCAGATTAAAGTTAACTTACTTCATTAAGTCTCTTATTTTCAACCCATGCCTATTTATAGTCTTTATCTTGAGAAGAATGTGTAGTATCTCAGACATGCAAAATACAGATTAAAAAAGTTTAAAATGGGAGTTTGATTAAAAGAAGAGGAAATTAACTTGTGCAGATTTTGGAATGAGGCTATTATTGACAAATGGAAAGAGCAAGTCTGGAGTCTGTACTACAATTTGCTTTTGTAAGAAGAAGGATCACTACGATCACTTAAGTGATTTTAGAATGTTGAGTGGTATTATTTTTAGATATTTTACTGTGATTGTAAGCATTTCCAAAACCTTTAACAGAACAGCTCTTTTCTGGCTCCATTGTAAACACTCCATATAGCTTTAAGTTAAAAGAGCTGCCTGTATTGAAAGACTGGATTAGCCATCCTCCTCCATATTCCCCTCACACAGTGCAGCTAAGCCTTTAGTTGAAAAACATCACATCTTCATTTTAAGATGCCCTGCAGTCATAAAAGAATCTAATACATACTTTCACAGAAAAATCTTAACAATATGCTATAAAGCTAGCCAGTAATCTAATCTTCTTTCAAATTTCAAAAATTTCTGACCTACTTGACTGGCAGATTGTATTCTCTCCATTTACGAAAAGTTACTGTCACCACCTCAAAGCTTCAGAACAAAAGCCTGCAATCTGCTTCTGTACTAATTTCCCTTTATAAGCTTACAAAGGGACAATGACTTTTCATTTCAGTTTCCCATCTGAAGAAAAGATCTCTCTACAATGTAGTGTTTTGCAAGACTTTGTATTTGCAAACACTTTGAGATCCTCAGATGGTACTCCTATACCACAAGATTTCAGCACAGTAGGAACTACATGCCAAAAAGAAAGAAAGAAAAGAACAAGAACAACCCCACCACCACCACCACCCCCAAAATTGGAGTTAATACAGCAGTTTCAGGCATACATTGCACTGCCAGTCGGCTGCAGAAGTAACAATGCTTCTAAACTGGTTGACCCAGGCTAACTCTAATAATTAATCCTAGAACTAGGCAGACAGGTAGAATGTGATCCCACCCACAACTCTGGCTTTTCATTTAACACTTTTTGGGGAATGTGAGATGCAGTTGTCCAGCTGTCCTATCTCTCTACAGGTGAGTCTCTAATCAGCTGACAAGAACAAAGACTGACCTTAACAAAACAGCACAGTGGTGTGGAAGTTTATGCAATTGCACTAGCAAGTAATATTACCACTATAAGGATTTCAAGAGAAGTAATGTACCATTCCTGCCTTCCTCAAGGACCAGGTATAGCTTTTAAAATCAGAGCCTCACTAGATTTACATGATTTAGAATGCTTGGAAAAGATTATTTCCCAACTAACCAAGTAGATACTTCCAGTAGAAACCCCACCCCACCCCCTGCCTGATATGCAGGCAGCAGCCACCCTGCCAAATGCAGTAACTGTGAATCTGTTTATAATACGCAATACTGGTTCCAAGTCAGTGGATGCCTGCAATAGGTCTTAAGAGAAAAACCGTAAGTAGCCTTGGCAGATCAGGTCTTAGATCTAGAAAAGTAGAGAAAGATGTCAATATGACTTCAAATCTACCAAGAGAAGAGATATTCAACCAAAATCCTAAGCTGCTTTATTATTATTATTAATAATAAAAGAAACCTAAATCTTTGCATTTCTCTGCCACAGCAAAGAATAAACATAGGGCTAGAATATTCTGTTGTCAACACGGACTTGAAGCATATTGAAAAAAATATTTGTCTAAATGCTAAGAGTGGGATCTATCTCATTCAGCTTTAGGTGTCTGTAGACATAAGCTGATTGGCCAGATTTCTTTAACAGTTAGCAGAAGAAAGACACTTTCAGGGCACGATTTGTCTCATCTTAAAATAGACACAAAAATAGGTTAGAGGAGTCTGTAATGGGACTCATGAGATTTACATTTAAACTCATCATCTAAAGCTAGGTGAAATGAAATCCCATCTTAGATCTTTGGGTACTCCATTTGATCATATGATGTCTGCATAGGAATACATTATCCCTTGTCACACAAACTCTTGCAAGCGGGCTCAAGCACAGACACGCTAACTTCTCTCAATAAGGACATCTAAATCCAAATGCTGACCTTCTCAGTGCAAATCAAGAAGGATATATTATTTTGTTTCTAATGAGATGAAAGATAATCTATTTTAATTCTTTGGAACTTCTAGTTAGCAGTGAATAAAAGGAGGACTATATTTAGACCTGCTCTTGGTAAACCAGTAATCCAAGCCTTGGGTTTCCATTATCTTAGACATGTTACTACTATTGCCAGATGCTCTGTACATGTTCAGCGGTGCTGAGGCAGCCTGGAAGTCAGTTCTTTATATTGATAATGGCTGGGATCTCATTTCAAATGTAAGAGACTTAAGTTTATCCATCTGTTTGTAGGGTAAATAATGATATGGAGTAAAGAAAACACATTTGTCTGAATCTGAGACAAACTTATGTATTTGCAGAATTTTCTCAAATATAACAAACATCCCTTTACTTTCAGAATGAAGAAATATCTGAGCATTGGCAGCTTTTCATTTTATGTGAAAGGCTCTTTGGAAAATGCTTTCTGAAGAAGGGTGAGCAGGAAAAGCAAAGGAACTGGATGATGTTTGTTGCAAATGATGATACCTAGCATCTGTTTCCTGTGATGATGTTCACTCACACCTGGGAAACTGGCTTCCAGGAGAAGCACACTATTAAGAGTTTCTCCACTGGAAGTCTAATTGTCAAGTATGATTACATGTTGTAGCCATACTGGGTACAACCAAAACTGAAAAAACATCATCTATACAGCTTTTAGAACAGGATTCAGCAGCCTACAAACCTTAGCCAAGGTTACTGGGTATTTATGGTATTCTGACCACCCTAAAAGTCACACTGAAGGCTTTAAGTTAACACAAAATGATGTCACTCTTCTCACTGAAACAGCTCCACATTTCTCTCAATGGCCCTAGAAATGGCAAGATGTGCTGCCACTGCTGCAGCAGTCTTTCTGGCATTTCTAGAGTCAAACTCTCCCAGAAGAACAGAGAATGACAAAAAACACCACGTTCCCCAGATCTGAACTTTTATTTGATATGAATCCTGGAAAAATGAATCAATATAATTTTCTTCGCTTGCCCTGAATGAGTGAAAAGTAACAGAATTCAGGGCACAAGATTTCAACTTTATGGTATTCAATACTGAAAATACTTCTACTGATGTTAGTTCTTGCCCTAAAGGGGTTGGAAATATCTTTGTTGGAACAATCCTTAGTACATATAAGAGTTTTGGACTACTGTTAACATGAGGAAAAAATTGCTCTGCCGTTATTATCAGCCAATACCTTTTATTTCCCCAAGGAACAATGAATCAGTACAACGTTCTTTGCAGAAGAGCAGAAGTTCAGTCTTGTGAGGTTGGACTTCAAAGTTGAAGAATCAAAGACAATTAGAACACATGCTACATAGTGGTTCATCCAAGTGAACAAACGTATTGACTCATCAAGGGAAAATGTCTACAGTAAGACTGAGAAACTACAAGTTTGAAGTTTTGCTAATATGCCATTGTGAATGTCTTGTAAAGTAAGGCTCTATAGGATAACTGGGATGACAGGCTACAACTAAGACAGAAATTGCTGAGTCCAAAATATTGACTTTAGGACACTAAAAGACACTCTGAAGAATTTTAAATACCAAACACTACTGACTGTACAAATTGGCATGCTGGACTTTTAAGTTGTATCCAGCTGCCATACAAGGAAGGAAACAAAAGATTCAGAGCAACCCTGTCTTTTATGCTCTCCTACAGAGCACAATGGGACTACAGAGTCAGCTACTCCAGGAAAGAAAAAGCTTACCTCGAGGGCAAAGAGCACAGGAGATACTTGAACACATTCAACAAGTATTTCTCCAGCCTTGGTGATTTAACTCCTAGAATTACAAATCCTGGATGTGCAGCCACTTCAAACCTGATCTCTTCTCTTTTAGCAAGTCCACAGCACAGCAGGGTTTTAAGGCTGGGAGCCCCATCCACAGTATTGCACTGCAACTCTATGTTGCGGTGGTTGACCTTTACAAGAATGGAATCCTACTTATAAGCAGACTTCCCTGCCAGATGCCCAGTTGTGCAATTCCAGCACTCTTCCAAATTATGCTTACCTCACTCATCTAAAATAAGCTATCATTCCTCAGAAGCAGACAGCAACTGAGTCATTTAAAAGCAACAGCTCCAGATTGCTCTCTGCAGTAATCCTTCAGAGAGGAGTCAACTCACTTTCCTTGCAATGCAGCAACTTCATATTCAATGCAACAAGTTTTTTTTTTTTTTTTTTTAAAAAGCACATTTAAACTTGATTTTATCTGGCACAGTAGAAAACAGATGGGTTCCACCTCTGAAATAAGAGCCCAAAGTGAAAAAACAAATGGGTGACAGTAAAAAGACTGCTTATATCCCTGGGCTCAAATGGAAATCAATTATTTCACCTTTTATATTGCAGGAAGCTGGTAGTGTTTTCCACTTGATGTCAATACCCTGCATCACTCCTCCAAAACAGAAATAATACATAAACCTCATTTTTATAAAAAATTATTTAAAAAATCATTACTATATGTTAAATCACAAACATGCTAAAGGAGTAACTGAAATCTCAGACAGGCCCAAAAATGCATTGAAATTACTAAGTGCTGCAAGTAAACTTAATCTAGCGCAAGAATTCTCAACGTCTATCTAGGAAGAAAAGTAATTTCTTTCTAGACCAACATTCACCTTATTTTGGAGCTGCGTTCTCGGCTTCTCTCCCTGGAGCTATGCCTGCTTCTATGGTGGCTGCGGCTGCGGCTGCGGCTGTTAGAACGGGACCTGTGACGATGGCGTTTCTCACGGGATTTGGAGCGAGTTCTTCTCTTTCGTTCCCGGGAGGCTGAGCGAGACCTATGTCTGCGACGTTCTCGGGACCTAGATCTAGGAACAGAAAAAATTTAAAATGGACACTGCATTCACCTAGGTGCTCTATCAATGTATTTTGAGTATTAAGCGCTCTATGTATAAGCAGGTCTATACAGAGAATAGTCTACAGCGTTCAGAGCTATGGCATCATCCTGTCACAGGCAAGCACAAAGAGAGGGGAAAGCAACATCACAGATCCTACAAACTCCTTTGTAATTAATGCAGACAATTTTACTGCTGATTCATGACTGTACCTACAGTTAGAGCACAGCCAGTTCAGGTTTTGGAAAGGAATTACAAAATGGAAAAATTCTGCTTTATGTTTGAAGTCTTCCATCTATCAGATGAAGTTTTAGAACTTCTCAATGCAGTGACAGTGATCCTCTGGCAGAAGTTGTGTATTATGATGTCCTGAGAACACAGGACTATATCCTTCTCCATAGCTACTACAGTAAGACTAGTCTGGAAGGTTCTAAACATCAGAAGTTCATAGTTTTTTTTTTTTTTTTTTTTTAATCACCTTGCAATAATACCTCATTGGTGACTTTCAGCTGTAGGTTAGGAAGAAAACTGACACTACAGAGATGGGTCATCTGTCAAGACTTAACTTGGAGCTTGGGATTTAAAAACATGGGTTTTCACAAAAAGACATTCACCACAAACTTCTATTTTGAACAAGAAGTAATCCTCTATGTTCCAGCCATTATCACAGGACAAAAAGCTGCATTGTAGTAGCCATAGATTAGACATACATGCATAAACAATTCAGTAACACGGTGATAAATGCTGTATAAACACCCAGAAAGATGACCATATAATAGGATGCTCTGTCAGTAAACAAGGGCATTGTAAACTAATAATGCTTGATAAATTCATCATGTTCCCAGCTTGTGAGGGTTGGCTTCCTTGTCTGCAGATTTATATACCTTTTGGTATGCTTGCTGTGGGATCTGGACCTGAAACAAATGGAAAAGGATGAATCAATTTTTGTTACAGAATCTTATTTTCAAATATGAAGTACAATTTACTAATAACAAGTTGAACTAGTTGACCTGTTATCGTATTTCTTGTTTTATTAATAAAAAAGTTCAAGGCCTTTCATCTGATGTTAGCATCTTTGTAACATATTTACCAGGAAACACATCCCTCTGATTGCTGTTTCTTTTTATTTTTGAGCACATCACACTACATAATCAAAAGATCTACTCCACTATTTTATTCCCACCTCTCCCACAAGAAAAGTTTAGTTAAAATAGTCTGTGCTCCCTTTCTTGTGAGACGCACAACATCAAGACTGAAAAGATGTCAAAGTTTACATCATTAACCTCTGAAGCCCACATGTCAAAAACTGCAGTTCAGATCCCCACCGCACACCCAAAAAGCCTGAAAGTGACTGCTTATTTCACATAACTAAACAGAAGTCAATTACTTTCCTAAGTCACATATTCAACTACTTCTAATACAGAAAACCTCTGACATCATCTGTCAGCTCTCAAAACAAGGTATACATTTGAAATAATACATCTCATTTAAAGGCCATTTGTTCAGATACGTAGAAATACTTGTAATTGTCCGTAATTTTAAAGAAAAAGCTTTCTATGGAAACAATTCAGGTTTTAAAAATCAAACATTAACTTCACTTTCAATTCATGTCAGTTTTCAGGGAATAAAACCTATTGTAATTCTGCAGTTTTTAAAAAGTGTATATAAACCACATCACAGTTTTTACATGAAACAACCAGTCATTATGTATATGCAATTAAAGACTACATCTACCTCCTTAGTTTCTCCCTTTCTTCTCTTTCCCTCTCCTCTCTACGTTTCAGACGTTCCTGATTTCGTTTCTCTTGTTTATCAGCCACGATCCTCTAGAAACAAAAGAATATATTCATTAAGTTACATTCCAAAACTTCTCAAATAGAGGTGCTATAAAATAACCTAGACCGTTAATGTTCAATCCTTTCCCTGGTGTATACTTGTGTATATTACTCCTTCTCTCTTCCTCAGTAAATCTGACTTAATTTTTTCAAGAAATACAAATTATTGCAGAAGAGCTGCAGCAAATAGATGGGTGTTACACCAAGACCTGAAAGACGTAAATTTATATTAATTAAAAGTTTCTCATGAAGGGGAATTCAGAGTAGTAAAGTCATGACTTTAAAGTGAGAGTTTCTGTAATAATCCTACCATATTTTAGCCACTGGTGAAGGATAGAAGGGAATCAGAACTGGAAAAGTTAAGACTTTCATTAACTTCTTCAGCTATACTGTAACATTAAAACAAACAAACAAAGAAAACCACCTCAGTCTTAAAGGACTTGGTTGGGCTGGTACCTAGTTTTGAGGCTACTACTTCTATATTGTGAACATGAGATATATAATTAGAAAGGATGCTTTAGCTGAAAGCCCCCAGGTTGAACTCACTACTACTGGGGACAAGGCACGCTCAGTAGAGGGCCCTCAAATGTGGAACTCACAACTGGAGATCTGGCCAAACCCAAGTCTTGCCACCTTCTGGACATGATGCAAGAAATTCAACTCTTTGTAAAGACCTTCTTCTGAGATGTGGAATTGCCCCAGCAGCATCTTGATTAGATCTCTGAGGAGAGCTCTGAGGAAGGAGGGGATAATTATTGTTTTCTTTTTTTGTTAGCGAAGTACTTCAAAAGATTATTTTATTGATGCTTTGGGAATGTGTAATAATCATCCATGCATAATTTTTTCAAATGATGTAAATAATCAATTAACCCCTTTGTGTCATTATATTTATACTTCCTCATACAATATCAGTAATTTAACTGTAAGCAAGGTTTCTTGTTCAAGTAAGAGTTTGCATAATTTCACGGAGCGATGAGAGGAAACACACAACATATATCAAAGGCCTTCTAAGATTTGAACTGCAGCAGCTATATTTAGGAGCCTAAACTGCCAGTATAGTCAAAGGAAAGAGTTAAGGATCAATCACAGTGACCATGTAAGACAGCTGAAATATTATGAAACAAGCCAAGCTGATTTATTCAAACTCAGTAGCAGCATTTTCTGCTTTTAGGGCTTCAATCCATTTAGACATGGTCTTTAGTGATTTCTACAGTAAAATACTTAATCGAGCTTGAATCCCATAATTCGCATATTAAGACTATAAATAGCATAAGCATCCAAGTCCATTCTCTTGAATACCAGAAGTCTAGAGTTTAATTCCAGTAATTCCTTCTTCAAGCAGATGATTTCTAGTCAAGATAAATAGCTCTGTTTGAGAAAACATTCCATCTCAATTTCAAAAATTTCAAGCTAAGGAGAACATGCAACTTCCCTGTAACAATTATTTTAATTTGTTAGTCTCACTTCAAGATATACACCTTTTTTTCATTCTGACTTTGGATAGTTTCAGCCTTCACTTGTTAGAACATATTTCACCTACTGTCAGTTAAGCCTAAAAGCCTGGAACTACTAAATATCTTCTTTCATTGCTGGTACCTATAGAATGAAAGTCACCTCCTAATCTTTGGATGAAATAAGCAGACTGAATTTCTTTAGTCTTTCACCATACAGTAGGCTGCTTGATCTCCAAACATTTCTGCATATCTTTTTCCCCGAATCCTTTCTTATGTGTTAACATCATCTTTATATGCTGGTATCAAAACTGAACACAACGTTTCAACAACAGTCTTATTAACATTTCGCCCTAAATTAAATAAATAAAATCCAACTCCCTTAGGCCCACCATATGTTCCTGTATTTCCAAGGATCTCATTATTACTTTCAGCCAATAAACTGGCTAGAAGTAAGGTTCATTTGGCTATCTCCTATGACTGCTGAATTTGTTCCAGTATCACCATAATTCAGAATAGTCGTTCACCCCCCCCCCTTTTTTTTTTTAAATACACACAAGTGGACATACACTCTTTATTCCCAAGATGCGTTACTTGGAACAATGTGTTTTAATGTACCTCAGTGCAAAAGAGGCCATCTTATTAAATTATCTAGATAACTAATATTAAATGAACGTGTTGCAGATTGATGAAATACCTCAAATTTTAAATTAATAAGAAAAAATCCACACAGCCAGAGAAGTATTCCATTAGAATTGCCAGGCAAATAATTAAGTAGGAGCACAAAAAGATAGGAATGATTTACCCTGAGTTCCTCAAGCTTCTCTCTTATTTCAATAAACCCTAAGTGCAGTTTTCCTCCAAAGTGGTCAGCAAGTCGCCGGTCATTGTCATGAAGACCAAGATAAGCAGAACACACTTCACAAACCCGTAGCTTCTGCTGTTGAAAGCTGGAGGCAGGCATAGAATTCCTGTATACTTCCTGGAGAAAAGACATTTTGATAACTCTTACTCCTCAATGCACAAAAATACAACAGTTATACATTTAATAAAAGCATATTAGTTTTGATAACTGAATTCAGCATCAGCATGATTTTAGTCATACTATTCATAAATCAACTGTCCCATTAAAATACAAGGCAGGTTCATTATTTTGAAGATTTGACATATGAAAAACAGAACACTAGCAATTGGTTTTGCAAATCAAGGCAAAAGAAAGTGGAGTAATTAATCTCTTTACTTCAGATTGCATTACTTATGAAAAATGTCATTCTTCTTTCTCACACTCAACACAATGAACATACGTTAACACTATAATTACTATATGTTAACATATTATGAAAATATTGAACCAGTTTCAATTCTGAACCCAGGTTAAAACAGTAGCTTTCCGATAAATCTACTGCCATTTTAGTCACTAATTTAATAACTTATCTGAGCAAAATTTACCTACAGACATTCATATGACATACATGCGAGAGAGCCAGCAACAACTCTGGTACCATTAAAATAAATGCAGATATTTGTTTTTACAAATTTGAGTATTCAGGTGAAATATGATATGGAAAGCTCTTGATGAGATTTGCCACCTGAGAAAGGTAAATTACATCAAATTACATCGACTTGCCTGATACACAAGCCATTGAAGAAGTATCTTTCAATGAACATGTGCATAGCAGTGGTTGGAACGGTGCCCTTCACTGAAGCATTTCTGATACCAGCCACACTAGCACACCATGATGCACGAGGGGGTTGCCAGCAAGGGCCATGGGACCAAACGAGATAAATACGTCCAACAAATACAGACCCAGCTGCAGCGTCAACAAATATAACTAGCCAATACAGTTAAACTAAGCAACATCACTGGTAGTGAATATCATTTTAATAGTACAGGAACGTTTTTAAAGGCATACTGAATGAAAAATATATGGATTATTTCCAGAGCTGTCCTCCAGACCAAAGAGTAGAAATGCACTGAAACTTTTCCTGTACAGGATGCCACAAAGCAAACTCCTCAGTTTTAAGTAAAGTAATTAGCTAAGAAAGCACCAGCAGCTAAGACAGCTCGTACTACACAGATGCTGACCAATTTAGTATTGGACCCTGCCCTCCCTGCCCCCAAGCCTTACATAATCAACTTACTTCTGCTTCTCTCTTCTTTACTCGGGCCTTCTCCACTTCATCCATTACTTTTTGAGATTCTTCCACATTCCCATCAGCTCCCAGCTGTTCTACTTTGGCCAGTAGTTTCCCGATTTCTTCATTCAATTCATGAACTCTTTCAGCCTTGAAAGACAAGGAAAGGATCAACACAGGAAAGGCTTTGAGTTAATTTTGGGAAACAAAGTCAAAAAACTTCAATCCATATGCAGGAGCTATTACTATATGCAAAATCCATAGGATAGAATCAATGGAAACATGCAGAGATAAGATCTCCAGGTAAAAGTGAGACAGAAGTTACTTCACGTCAAAACACAAAAGGAAAGGCTAAGTTGCCAAATCTATGTACCAATGCCAGAGTAGGATTCTGTTCTGAAACTTGTAGCAATTATACTGTTGTCTATACCAAGTATAGACCTTCAAAATTTGTATTCATGCAACTATTTCTCCTGGCGTGTGCATATATGTACACAAAAGTGATAAAACTTTTTTCAATTTTAAGAACTGAAGAAAAGCACTTCAACCACTTTGTTTACTTCACAGATAAAGTTTTCATTAAAAAGCATAAGGATGACCAATATTTTTGTGGC
Source organism: Apteryx mantelli (assembly GCF_036417845.1). Lineage (NCBI taxonomy): Eukaryota > Metazoa > Chordata > Aves > Apterygiformes > Apterygidae > Apteryx > Apteryx mantelli. The sequence continues at coordinate 167,171,253 of NC_089978.1, forward strand.
ACAGTATCACAGATAAGCAAGTTTCCTGAGCTGGAAAATACTGACAAGGTCTCTTCTGTGTGCTCTCCTCCCTGCTTTAGAGGCAGGTTTGGGCAGGATAGAGAGAACTTCTTTTCCCCTCATACGCATGAATTCTCAAATCGGATAGCGTACCAAACTCTGAAGAAGGCTCCTTAGAAAAACACTGCATTTTAGTCAATACATGCAGTCTTGTACAGAGTTCAGTTCAAATACACCTAAGCTAACTAAGAAGCAGTCGCTTGTTACTGAGAGAAAAAAAAAAAAAAGTCACCTCTGCTGCAAACATTCCCATTCAGCAACCTTGCAGTCCTTCAAAAAACTTCAGCAACTAGTTATACATGCTTACTTTAGCTGCAACTTCAGCACTGATCTCTTCTTGGGTTTCTGCTAGTCTTTTCTTAGCCACTTCTGTTCTTCTGTCACAGTCTGCAATAAATGATTGCAGGTGGTCCATTGCCTAAAACATCAATAAAAATTTTTATCCATGTTTTAAAGAAAGTAAGTATTTCATTAGCCTTAAAAACATTTTCCTGGTTTATTAGGAGTAACTTTTAGAAGTTTTTTTTAAATTGAAACCTTTGTAAAACAATATTCTAACAGTGCATGACGTGCAATGCCATTACACAGTGTGGTAATCACACATATTCATACTAACATTTTTAAAGTCACAGAGTATGCATTGTCACAGTTTACAAGTATTTGCAGAAATCTGGATTGAATCCCTCTCTAAGTCTTCTTCCCTAGGAAGAAGGGAGCATTTATAACATGCATCAAAATTCTACAAAGGATACTGAGGTTCAACTCCCCCAGCCAATACGTGCAATACCGGTAATTTCTTTGGGCTAGCGTTTTAAGCTGTTAAGCATATTAACAGCCTCTCCCCCAAAATAACAAAAAACTCACACTCTTTTTTTCCCCTAGTGAAGACTAACTTCCTAGCTGGGAGTTCAGAAGTTTATTATTCAAACCATCATGTACTGAAACACATGATTTGTCACCCCCAATAAAAAACAGCTACACAGTTTTCTTCAGCAAATATGCATAGAATCTTAAAGCTTCTCTTCAAAACATACATGGTATTAGCATTTGCTTGCAGTTTGATAACACTATGACAACATCCAAGTTTAGGATCTTTGTTCTGTAGAAGACTTAACAGATCTACTTAAGATGACTACCAATGCAAATTTAATACATACAATCATGATGAGCCATAAAAGTATTTGAATAACTAGGCAAGGCTTTCTCTATTTCTATCTACAAAATAAAGAATGTAAATTTTTGGAAAGTTATGTACTGAAACCAACTTTGTTGCTCAGTTTATCCACCAAAATACAGAATTTATGGTTTCTCTCCACCATTAGGACAAAATACATACATCAAGTTCAAAGAAGAAATCTTGATCTTTGGACGCTATTTCATAGTCTGCCCTTAATGCCAGGTCATGCACCTTCAGACATTCTCCAAGGTCCATCCTCTGAAAAGAGACAGATAGAAAGCAGTTTAGCTTTACTGAAGCATTACTAAGAATGAAGTTAGCATCATTTTCTATAGCTGTCAAGTAATCTAAAGCAAATCATTTCCCTTATGGGAATGAAAGGGCATTTTAATAAACCTGCAAGACAAAACCAGATCTTTAATGAACATGCATAAATCAGAAAAAAAAATAAAGTAGACAGAGGGAACCATTTATCCTATCATTACAGCTGCAACCTGCTTGCATTATGGATTATCATTAAAGTCCCGCAAAAACATATTTTACTAAAAGTTCAAAAAGTGACTAGAGTGGAATTAATCCTGCATTGAGTTAAAACAACTGAAGAGAACCAAGGTCCCTGCAGATAATTGACAAGTAAATGGTCAAATGCTTGATCTGAACTATCTGTACATTCTACGATATAAATGTCCTTGCCACAATCACCATCTGAAATAGCTGCAACCACAACTGGTTACAAGTGCTACTTAAAACATTTTTAGAGCATTTGAAACAAGGTAGGCACAACTAAATCCCTCCAGAACACTTTGGTGACCAGCGGAAACAAGCTGAGTGTTAGAGTAAGTTCATGAATGAGGAAAGAAAAAGTCCAAGTACTTGAGTTTTAATCTAAAACCATTCTAGAAAGGGCAGGAAGGAAGCATGAACTTCAAACAACAAGTAGACTGCATCACTATTTAACCTTGTGTAGAATGCCACTGAGCATCCAGAATCTTACTAAGTAAGAACTACTGCTTTTAAATTGAAATCTGCATACCATATAGCATAAGCAATACTAATGAAATTTGCTCCCTGGAGGTTTGTTTGGTGATCAATACAGAACGTAAAACATAACAACAACAAAACCATAATGAAAACCAAATTAAACAAGAACAAGACACCCTCTCTGCAAAATCAGATGCTGATACATAACTTTGATACTTCATTGGAAGTGAAATTATTTACTAGTATTACTAAAAAACAGAATACAGCTTAATGTCATTCACTGCTGTTGGCACTGGTCATTTCATTAAGGAAAAACTGTTTCTTGACATCAAAAGCACATAAAGTTGAACTCTGATAGAAAAAAATCAATTTCTCTCTTAGTTTAATAGCAGTTTTAGAACCAAAAAAATGAATTAGCTTCTGTATTGTGATTTTTATAAATAAAAGATGAGCATTAAGTCAGAAACTGCAGAAGTCACCTGGTATCTGAGACTAATGAATGCTAAAAAAACAACAACAACAACCAAACTAAAAAAAACCCACACAGAAACTTGCATTTAAGTAGCTATTCAAGCCTCACAAGTATAGTAAGACAGTCAATACTAATTGCTTTTAAAGATAGACAATCATTGTTAAAAGTACAGAATCTTGAACTTCAACTAAAGCTTTTGATAAACTTTAGATACTCTTCACCTTATTAATGCCACTGTAACTCTCTGTTTTCAGGACAGCATCCACTTGTAAGACTAAAGAAAGATTCCTTAAGCTACTACACAGAACCTTGGTGATTTTGTTAAAGTGAGGTAAATCCATGAAGCACTAGAAGCTGAGCAACATACTACCTACATTTACTTTCCAAGTCAGCAGACACTGACTTTACTTAAACCACAACATTCTTTCAGGCAACTATTTCAGTACAAGCAAAACAAGATGAAAGAACATTTTAAAATTATTTAAAAATTAGGCGCTTTGAGCACTCTCCTAAAATTGGAAAAAGCTTGTCTTTATGTAGATTCATCACCTGCACTGATGCAAGTTATTTAAGGTTGAATTGTGAAACTCAAGGCTATTCCTTTAAGTGAACCACTCTAGTTCTAATTGGGTAGGTAAGGCCAGTGACACATTTTAAGCTATCTGAATACAATGACAACGGAGCCCTGAAACACATCCATAGCAGCATCAGGAAAATAAAATTAACATGGCAGACTTGTATTTTCTGAGACATTTTAGTATGTAACCTAAATATACTTTAAGTAAGTACATGAAATAAACTTCTATCACACCCTTAAAAAAAAAATCACTGTAGAATTCACATGACATTACTATCATGATCCACTGTTCACTTTACATGTTTTTTTTATGTTCCTTTCTCATCTATTCACATTGGATTTGCTCTCCTGGGGACAGTACATTTAACTTCTTTTCCTGTTTCTTACTGCAACTTGTAAATCCCTAGCCTGAAAGGATGGCAATTACTTTGAGCCAGCATAATTAGTGAAAGAAGTTCTGCTCTGCCTTTATCACTATGCTGTGCCTCCCCTATTCTGGCACATCTGCCTGTGCAGTTGAATAAGATCAGAGAATTTACTGGGTAAAACCTAACTTAGCAAACAAAAAAAGGAGGCAGTTTCAGCACTATCAGTACCTTTGTCCAACTTGCTAGGTGACCCCACAAACAGCCAGCATGTTACATGCAAGATCAGGCTGAAAAGCACTTCTGCTGGTATAAGTTATGCAACATTTGGCAAAGAGAATTCATCTTGGGGGAGATTCACTACTGTCAAAGGTCCATGCTGGATCAGGATTGCCGAGTACCTTGAAAAACACAGAGCAGTTCGTATTGCAGCTTGGTTAATATGGCTAGCTGCAAAGCAGAGCTAATATATGGAACTGGATGGAAGATACAATGAGAGACATTATTCTCACTTTCTGTATTGCCAAATTGTGATTTGCTGCCAAGATTTGCTCTTCTACAGAGGCAAAGGACACACATTAGCAGTCAGCCCTTTGGGATCAATCATATTTGAAACAGGAGATGGCTGTGAGGGAGACTAATGTTCAGACATTAAGCTATTGTTGAAGGCTTAGAAAGAATGCATATAAACTCTGTCTTTCATTGTTGATGCAGTGACTTTTAAACAAATGCACGATACTTAAGGTGATTTACAGAGGGCTCCTGATGGGTAAAGTAAACAAAGAAAGGTGAGATCAAAGTCCCCAGGCCGTGCATAACTAAAGGTTATTGAACACCTGAAGCCATACTTTGGGGCTTTTTGCAGCTATTGCACTTTTACTGAAGATTAAAACAAGGAACATCCATATATTCGGGGAATCCTTCTTACAAGCAAAAGCTAGTACAGAAGTTTAGTCCAGAAAACAGTCAATGCAAATACATGCAAAGCAAGATATCAGTAAGGCTTTTGCTGTTGCAGAGGTCTGCTTAAGAAACTAGTTCCTGCTATTAACAACTTGTCGACTGCACTTTTCTGTGACTTTTTTTTTTTAATTTCTCAAAGTGTTAAATGGACAATTGAAGTTACTTGATTTCCCAGAGCTGAGGTTTAGACAACTAGTCTTCTGTCCCAAGCAAACTCATACTGAAGTGATTTTGTTGGCATTTCTGTCATCCCATCCACAAAAATGGACAGAATGCATTTGGCATTAATACAGAAATATGGACTACACAAGTTTAGTTTACTGATGATGTTTGGCTCTGCTTTAATCTCTTCAAGACTCTATATGAACTGCAAAAAGAGCATAGAAAAGCCAAAGCTTCTTAACACGCAGAGGGCTGATGTTGAGCCAAGTGTGACACAGTAGCACACGCTATCAATGCATCTAAAAATAGCATATATCTTTGATAGGTTTTGAAAGACAACACTCTGGGCAGTGTTTCTGTAGAAGATTCTTCCCAGCTAAAGTGATGCCAACTACCAAAGCAGTCTGAATTTGGCAAAAGAAGTTAAGGCTTTTTATTTATTATTTTTTAAGATGTTTTACATGATTGGGAGATTCACACTGCAGATTCAGTACTACAGGAACCAAATCTCTCCTTTTTTCAAATTGCCAAGGCAGCTATTAGTAACTGAGTGAAAACACACTTGCTATAGATATGAAGAAAGTTGCTGGTGGGCATTTTGCTGAGATCTTTTTCATTACGGAACTCACTTTTAATCCGCACTAACAATTCTGTTTCTGACCGATTTCTAGACATGCCATAAAGCCTATCTTTTCTTTTAGGCACCACAGGCTCAGAAGGGGAAGCCTGAGATGACATATGATTTGACTATTTAAGTCCTCTGACTCCACTAACTTGGTTAACTTTGGTATGACTTCATTAGCAGGAAAAAAAATGCCAAGCTTAAAAAAAAATTTAAGGCTTTAGATATTTTAAAGTCCTTACCAACCAGTGAAAATTCCATGCATCTTCAGAGGTATAATATTTCTTTAAAGACATCTCTCCCCTTACCCTCAACCCTACTCTTACTCCTGAAGACTTTAAATCCGGTCTTTCCCATTTTTAAATATAGAGATATTTCAGTGTTTCCATAGTATTCAGATCTTATAGTCTGACTACACAGCATATTAACATTGAAGTTAGATTACCATACTGAAGAATACTGAAAAGACCTTTATCTAGGTAAGTGGAGCCCATTAAAATGGGATATAGTACAATCAATTGACTTTCCTGGTGTTGGTCAAGAAAATTAAGCACGCATCTGAAGCGATTCATGTGATCACTTGCTGTCAAAACAGAGCACTTAAACATTCATCACCACTGGGCTGAAGGCTACAAATGGGGGTGGTTTACGCAAGCCTAATTTACTTCGATTTGCAAAGGGCTGAAGCAGCTCACATGATCAAATCAGTCCTAAATTGAAAAGCTGATACCTGCCAGCAGAATGCTTGCATTCTGTAACACTACAGTAAACAATCACGTAAGCACCTAAGTTTCAAACATGTAAATAGTTCCACTGAGCCATTGGGACTACTGATGAAGAACTCAGCTCCACACTAAGATACCTAAATGTATATAGTTAAATGCAGGTATCTACAAATACGCAAACCATCTAAGCTCCTCTTACAGTTAAAGGAGATGGAGGCAGTACGGTCAGCCTAGACAGATTCAGCTCACCTTGAGGGGGACACATAGTGGCAGGTAAACTGAACCTCTCTCTGGGCTCCCCTGTCTACATCCCCACTGACTCCAGTGCAAGGTTAGAAAATTAGTGCACCAGCTGAAATCTAAATTTAGGAGTCTTAATCTGGAGCTGAACTCCACCCCTAAAATAGGCTTAAAGATAATCATGTAGTAAAGTACGGTGCTAAACCAAGGTCTCAATCAGTATGCTTCTGGCCAGCAAGAGTCCAGAAGAGCTAAGTGCAACAAATTCAAGAGCAACTAATGATACACGTAACTGCAAGATTGAGCTCGTAGAGCATATTCTGAGGTCTGTATGAATAAAATGCAAAATGTGATGCTCCTCTACCCACAAACACACGAACAGTGAAAGGAGTTTCTCAATCATGGTTTGCAAGACAACATGCAGTATTTGCATAATTTTCTTTTCTAAAGAAAAGCACAATCAAGGCTAATAAGAAAACTAGATTACTGCAAAAGTATTGAATTTTTGGGTCTCTTCAAAGATAGCCAGCAGCTTATTATAAATATTTAGGGCATTATTACTTATAACCTTATTAAAGTACTTGCTTTAAGTTTTACCACCTTTTCATTTTCATTAGTACTCAGCTATTTATTTAGAAACATACATGAGAAGATAAAGAAAACACATTCCTATAAATCTTGCCTTCCTCCAAAGAATGTGGCTTACTAGGCTCACACTATGACAAAGGAGTCATCTGACTACTAAGTAAGTAGCTCCAGTCATATAGTCATATATACAGATATAAATAAATATTTTTATAATGCTGATGAAAAGTAACTCAAGAACTATGGAGTGAAAAAGAGACATGCCTGAATATCAGGCATTATTAAGCATAAAATGGTAAGAGGAGAGTGTAAAACCTTTAAGACAAAATATCTGAAATAAAAACAGTTAACTTTTTAAATAGCAAATGATTCATTGTGTTCTTTAAAGGCTAACAATAGCTAAGACTTACAAAGTCTTATTAATCTCCGTCATTATAAAAGTCTCAACCTGAAATGAATGAGCAAACTCTCAAATCACTGAGTTCTGGAGAATTTCCCCATGTAAACCAGTGTCCAAGGGAACAACTTGAAAAAGCAAAAGCTTGAAAAGCAAAGCACTGAAATGTGAAAAAACGCCAATTTAAAAAAACCTGAGCTTTTGTGAGAGGTATGGTCAAAAGCAGGTTCTGAAAAGATGGTGTTTTACAACCTTAAATACAGAGTCATTTCTGTGATTTTACCAATTACTTCACTATATGCTTCACACAGACTTCAGAACACGTCAAGTACAAAGATATTCAAGAAACATAATACATTTGAAAATTATAATTTAATGATCGGAAAAAGGATGTTATAATTTTACCTCTGTTTTAAATTTGTTTCAAATTTCTGTCTTTAGGACACACTATTTTAGCTATGTCTTCCAAAGAGCCTATCGTTTCTATTGTTCTCAAAATCAGATTACAAAGAAAGAAAACCATACTCTCATTGTCTCCCCCGACAAATGACCCAAAAGCATCTCCTACAGGCATTGAGACACCTCTGACTGCTAATCTACAAAACCAGAAAACTAGTAGCACAAAAACATGTACCTGAATAAAATGGAATAATAAAAAAAAAAGAAAAAAAAATCTCCTGATTTAAATAGGTGACAACTCATCAACAGACAGCTAGATGAGTTTACTTCGAAAACTAGAACAAAATGATAACACTGATACAGAACTAACTGGTCTGGCGGCAACAGCAGCCAACAGATAAGAAATTATTTAATTTGAAAATACAGTTATCACTTATGACTTTACAGCCTAAAGCATGTCAAATATTTAGGGTTCTCTTAAAGACAACTTTATGCTAACAAACTACTCTGATGAAGAAAGACCCAGAGGAACGCAAAAGAAAGCTGGAATAAGTAGGAAGCTGTGCACCGTTCCTGATCCAGACATGGAAGTTTATGAGTAAAACTAAACACTCAGATGTAAAAACTCAACTTATTAGTATAGATGTTTTTTCCTGTTTTCTTTTTCCTAAAGTTAACCAAAAGATAAATCCAACCAAAGAAGCATGAGGAAAATAGCTGCTGCAAGTGTTCCTGAGAAGTCCAGAAAAACTAAGACTCCATGCAGTATTCTTAAAAGAACACACATTTTATCTAAAGTGAAATCAGATAATACATGCAGAAGTCTTGACTACAGAGAGAAACTCTCTAATCATCTATTCTAAGAAAAGTATACAAGCACTACTTTTGCCAATACACGCTGCAGTCTGTGGAACATGAAAGGGAAAATCAGTATGCTCTTCCTTGGCTCAGCTTTGGGGTATTTGGCCATTAAGGAAAAGAACATCACTAAATTAACAGAGCCTACTCACATGAGTCATTTTGTTTGTCTTAGATATCTATGAATGTCTTTCCTGAGTGCTTTCGAAAGAGTGGGTGGACTGGAGTAGCATAAAAGTATGTTACTGTTCCCATCAGCAAAATACAGACAATTCACAAGAAGGCAGATTACCTTGTTAACTTAAAGAATCCGCAATTCTTGTCCAGTACCTTACCGAAAATCCAAAGATATTTAACCTTAAAAAACAGCCCAAGAGAATTTATTCTTTCAGAAGCATAAGATTCTGAATTTATATTCATAAAAAAGTCACTCAGTCCCTATCACCTGCAGGTCTTCAGGTGCCGTATCATAATTTTCCTATCAATACTCCATCTTCCTATCAATACTTTTAACAATATCTCTTTGGGGGTTCTGATCAATGCCTTTGTGTGTAACTATAGTATACGGAGTTATGTCCCATATCTCCCTCCAAGCTAGAGGCAGGAATGATAAGCAGAGAGCCTCATCACACAAGCAAAATACTGGATAACATAACAGATGGTGTAGGAGGAACACTTTCTTCTTCCCCTTTCTACATTTTGTTTGGACAGTGAAACAGAATTGTTCAAAAAGGAAATTATACATGCAATGATACACAAAGCACAGTTATGTAAGGAAATGTGTAAGATGCATTATCTTCAGTGTGAATTATCTTCAGTAACTGTATATGCCAAAAATACCATATGAACCTCAAAAAGCCTGACTTTTAGGATGAAAGAGAAATCTTTGCTATGTGAAGGAAAAAGGTAAAACATCTTTAAGAAGTAGGAAAAACTATTTATGAAGCCAAAAGAGTACAAGGAAAGAGGAGCTCAACAAGTGAGTTTTCTTATTCCATTACCTTTGTTATTACAATAAAGGCTAAATTCTCTAGTTCAGCTCTATTTGTTTTGCGTCTTTTGCCTGTGTTTACCTGTTAGCTACATCTACTTCTGTAGGGACTCTCTAGAGGAGAGACAGATAGACTGTACCTGTTGGTCTGTCAAGTGCCAAAATCAGTAAAAGAAACAAAATGCATGCGCATGGGTGCATGTTGAAGCCCTTTGATCAACCAAGGTTTTAAGGTAATTTAAAACCACAGCTGCATGGGAAGTGTATTAGAGGACAGTTACTAAGTCCACTTATTTCAGGTTTTCATTTTCCAAGTGAATGTCATCATTCTATATATCATTTAAAAGCTCCAGTCAGGTTAGCCCTTTGGAAGGATAAGGCACAGGGAATCAACAATCCCTAAAACGTGTTTTCCAGTATTCATTTCCCCCATGCTACAGAGTAAGAAAAGCTACCAAAGTGCAGCATTAAGAATGGCAGACACATTAGACTCAGTGTATCATCATACCAAATCTCTCTACTGTTAATTTTCTAGCACCAGGGAACATTAGGTTAAAGGAGTTCTTCCCTACCACAAATGTCACAAAGTGTTGAAAGGAACTTTGCTAAGCATTAAAAAGAACAAAACAAAAACTCAAAAGCATATTCCCTTGACTTTGACAGAGATGAACACTACTGCTGTATGCATCAATTGTTTGGGTAACTGCCTAAGCATACATCCTTATTCCATAATCAATGCCAAGTAGCTTACCTGTCTCTCACCAAGAGTAAGCTACCCGGAATTACCTTTCAAGCACCACATGGTGAAGCATGGGCACATCAACAAAGCTGCTGGCATGTGTCAAAGCCCTTTGTTTGCTATACTCAGGCAGAGAAATTTCTGACTCAGAGTACAGATAAAAATCTAAGTCAAACAAGCAAAATTTATTAATAATGTCAGAATTGAAGATGAGGATATCATATTTCACATTACTTTTCAAGAAGGCATTTATTTTGAAATTGCTTTAAAATTTGTGAAAACGGCACAGTAACTCAAGGTTCTACACTAGAAGAACATCACTTTATGATGTTCAATACATCTCAGCTTCTAGAAATATAATTATTTGAAGTTTCAACCATTTTCATTAAACTATTTCTGAAGAAAGAAAAATCATTTCTTCTGTATACACATATGAAAACTTTTAGAAAGAAACTTCATAATCCATGTGTTTGTGTACAAGTTTATAAGAGTATTTCTGCTAGTCACAACAGCATCAGCTTAAAAACACTTTGCTATGACATAATCTATGTAGGAAACCTTGTCTTACATATTCTATATATCAATAAATAAAAAACCCACAACTTCATAACGCATAAATTAGTTGTTTGTAGAAGTTCATATGAATACTACCACTAGGGTGAAGAAAGATATTTGCTGAAAACCATGAAGTTAGAAGAGATATTACAGAGAAAAACCTAACTTTAATTTCTCCATTTTTTATCTAAATAAAACACAAGATTTAGCTACATACAGTTCCAGAGAGCACATCATGAGGGCAGCAGTTGAGAAGGTGACTCTTGCACACTCTGTCATCGCTAAATTTGATTCGCTGGCGGGTCGTGTCACCTGCAATATAGAAATCAACACATTCCAGGTGAGATATCTGGAGAAGTCAGACACGTTCTGCAAGTTACATGCAAAGCGTTAACATTCCCCCGTTACATAGTGAAAACCTATGGAAACTAGAACTTAAAATACTATATGGTTCTTGGCCAAAAACCAAAGAAACAAAAAACAAAATACACATTTAAATGCTACAAAATGCTATTTAAAAATGCTTTCAACTTTCCCTTCAAAAACGCAGCATGAAAAGTGCTTGAAACCAGAAGGACAGTATTAGCTTAAAAACACTTCGCTAGGACAGCATTTGTGAAAGGAGCTATATAACGCTCTATTCAGATTTTGCATGAAATTGTGATACGTGTATGTAACAATTAGCGTATAAAGCAGCCTCATAAACACATAATGATACACATTGAGAGTCTTCTCTGAATCCCACCTGACACTCATTCTATTATTTTGCTCTTGGATGCAAAGCACCCTCTTACTTCTGATGGGAGTTACACAAAGAGTTGGCAGAAGAATGTATTTAAATGCTTACAAACCTGGAAAAAGAATCAGTCAAACATATGGACATAGCCTATATGCAACATTATTTTACAGATGTTTGAACATCCCCGTATCATGAGCCTTTTTTTTTTTTTTTTAAAAACACATGCTGCTAGGCTGGAAACATCTTAATTATATCTTCATCATGGCAGGTTGTAGTTCCTGCATCAGCAGAAGCATCAACTTGCCCACACACTGAGGTCCAAATGCAAGTTTAAATAATTCCATCTGTGAGCAAGACCTGAAGTCTTCAGATCAAAATAACTAGCTGATATTTTGGGGATAGGGAAGGGAACATGTTTTCTTTCAAGTCATAATGTAATTGTCACTGTTCAAGATTTGGAAGCGAGATCACTGTTATGGCTTTCTTGCTGGTAAGACACAGGCATGATAAAGCACCTTGATCTCTCAGGATATATCTACTTACTTATTAAAAAAAGAAAACCTGTTAAAATCTCTAATCATTGAAAACCTACTGGTGAATTACTGAAGCAAGGAAGACTGCTGAAGGAAAAAAAGATGTAGTATGAGTTCAGATTGTAACCTTCTCCATCTCATCAAGTATTTTAAATGTGGATATATTTCACAGTTTAAGTAATTACTGCTTCATTATATTTAACCTGAAATGCTGAGAATTTTGAAACTAGTAAACGATTTGAGAAGCCCAAACCATTACTTGGATAACTATAACGGAGGGGAAAAATAAACACGTTCTTACTAGTCAAGCCTTTCTCACTATTATGTAATCAGATTTTTAAATAACACTTCTATGCATAGGGTGCTAATATATAACATTTTCAGATGGGCAAAGTTTCAAATTCTTAAGCAGGCAAGTTTGCAAAAACAGCACACACTTAATTTGCCTGCAGATACAATTCCATTAAAACCAGTAATTCCCAAGCTAGAACAGCTTCAAAGCAGTTCAACAATAGGTTTTCTAAAGGGCAAGTCTAGTGTTATTTACAATACTAAAAATTTAGAGCAATCCCTTTATAATCATGCCTGCTACTGCAGTAAGAATTTTTGAGTTTTGTTTTCTTTTTCCTTTTTGAGGGGTGGATTCATTTTGTTTTGTAACACATAACTGCGTTCGCTCCACATTCATTAACACATCTGAAAAGTTAGTGATAACTCACGGCTTGGCGAATGCGGGGCCTTTCTGACACTCCCTTGCAGATTGATGTAGGCAGGCAAAGATACATTGAACCTTTATAAATAAAACAAGGGGCCAGATTGTTCAGTTTGTATAGAATAATAGACTCTGCCAGCAATTTTAACACAGCATCTAGAAATACATGTTGACTGTAAAGATTCTTCTATATAAAGACAAATGAACAAAAATCAAGTAAAGTATTCTTTAAAAAAAGACAGCTGATGGCATATGAGTACTAATCTATCAGGAGGGATACTGAGATTAGAAAATCTCTGAAAGACTCATGGTTCCTTAGGTAAAGGGAGAATGAAATATTTTCAGAGATGTTGCCGCAACATCTAGAGGTAGCTTTTTTCATACCTCTACCACAACTAGCACCCAACTCCCCCATCTGCAATACAATCTCTCTCGCTTTTATCCATTTAAGTGGCTAGTGTGACAGTCACAATTACCACCAAAGCAGGATAAAACAATATAGAAAAAACTAGTATCAGAAACTGAAGAAGTGACAGCCTTAAGAATGCGTTCCATATTTACATTTTAATTGGCATTTACTCTTTCCGCACTGTGCCTTTGGTCCAGTATTTAAGGGTCTTCCAGATCGGTTCTCTTGCACAGAAAATTCAGATATTCACCTTTTCCTTCTTATGCAAGGCAGTCTCATACATTTTTCTCTTTTTCCCTCTTAATCTATGCTGTTTCAGTGTCATGTACTATACCCTAACAATGACCGAATTCTGTATCCCTCTAGCAGCTCATTCCAGAGCCCGATAGCCTCAGAAGACATTACTTTCATTTCTTCATGCATTTTGTGAGCTCCAATATCCCCAAACAGGGCAGATGTGTTGGTAAAGACAGAAGGTGCATTCTGCTGCTGACCTACAGATGAGTCATCTTGAAAAGGTGACCATCTCTGGAGTCTACACGGTTTGCTGGGGAGAATCTATAGAACCACTATACACGTGATGTTAGTCTAATGCAAAAGACACTTTTGCAGATGCTTTTTAAAGATTCAAATAATATAGGTGTGAATAAAAGTGTTCTTAAGCCTAGGATTTTAGTGGTGCTTCAGATAACCAAGATACTACTTCTCTTTGTCTAATTGAATTTGATACATTCTTTGTATGGCCAAGCAATCAAGTAAACACTAAGTGGCATTTATGAGCATTACAGAATACAAAAAGCCTTATGTTTTTGTCTTTTTTTTTAAAGCAGGAAAAGACTACATGTAGGTACCAAGTAGTTGCAGTCATTTAAACTTAAGAAGTATCCTTGCACATTCAAGAACAAACAGGAGACTATCACTAATATTTCAGACCCTATTACAAGTGCTATTTTAACAGTTAACTCAGTTAGCTCAGAACAGCACCTTATTTAACCCTGTCTCTGCAGAGTAGCACAGTATTCAACTGCTTGATCTTTAGGACTTATATTCATTAAAGAAATCAAAGTAATTTGCCAGTGCACCACAGGAGTCAACATCCATTACTAAAAGGCATTCCAGTGTTTCCAATTAGATTTCACCATAACAAAAACAAAAAACAAAAAACCACCACACGATTGACAAAAGATTTATACAGAAACGCACTCAAAAAAAAAAAAAAAACCTAAAGAAGCAGCAGCTTTAGTTTTACTCAAAGTATCTGGCCCAAACCACATTTCTATAATGCATTACTTTCAGGATGAAGAGAGAACTTTGAAACAGAATCAAAACCATTTGAAAGACAAAAAGCCAAATATCAAGGAAATTTCTACACTTGCACGTCATATCCTTTATAAACGCAAGGAAACTGCACACCTCTTCACTAGAGACACAAATATTAGGACACAATATCTTAACAGATGGCAGCAGTAATGAAAACTTTTTAAGGAACTTTTCTAAGTTTGTTAAACATGTTGACTACAAAAGTAACATCAATATTTAAGATCAATACGTACTACCGATTACTAAAGAACATCCAAAGGATAAGACCACAACATGCAATTGTAGCTACACAATTCACTTTGAATTCCCAAATTTAACTTTTTAACAAGCCTCCACAGCTTTGTTTCTGTTCAATATATTTTAATTGCAAATCAGTGGAACAAACATGCCTGTATCAGTGATGCTTAGTGCTCACTGCTTATAACAGTGATTTGATTCATCATCTCTTACTACTCTCATGTATCCCAACACACTACTAACAACAATCCTGGTGCACGGATCAGAATTACCCTTTGGAATCAAACTGTAACCTCCAATTATAAACACACAGTAAAATCCATACAAAGATAACAATGTGCATTTTCATTTGCACACTGCTGACTTCCTGCGTTAAGCTACACCAACCAAAACTGGCTGGGTTTCCACTTACATTTTTGAAGCATGAGTTCCAACATTTTGACAAGGGCTCTCAAAGGTTTCTTCATAAAGAGCTATTAACTGGGTAGAATACTGGTTAAAGACTGTGTATCAAGTTTCATCTGCAAAGGAAGAGCCTTGTGTAACAATACTTTAGCATCATTACTTAATTTCTGCTTAAATGAGGCTTATGCAGTCAAAGAAGATCCTGTTCCTGCTACAGACTGAATAGGCAGCTAATTCTAATATTCTTGCCATTAACACTGGACACTTTTACCATAATACATATAGAATAACGCATCTCTACGCAATATTTCTTCCGATTTACAATATGACTGAATTAACACTTGTAAATACAGAATCTAATTATGAAAACTTTTTTTTATTTAATGACTTACAAGTGGAATAAACATAGGAATGATATTCTATGTCTTCCCAAACATGGTCCCAACTCAAGAGTAGAAAAATTTCTCAAGTCCTTTACCTTTCCCCTTGTTTTTAAGAGCTAAAGTACCAGAAACCTATACTGAACCAGTAAATGCAGACAATTTACTAAGAATACCATTGTTCTTGGAGCGTTCTGATCACTCCCAATTATCAAATAAAGAACCTTTCATGAATTTTGAGTCTTACTACTACTTTTAGATTTCTGAGCTGATATAATCTCAAGATTTTGTAAAGTTTTGTACACATTTATACAGGCAAGACATTTTACGCCTTTAATTTGCTGCTGCTCCATATTTGAATCAAGGGTCCTCAGGGGAGGTTCATGTCTTCCTAATCTGCCTCCAAGCCTAAAGGTATCCAAACGGCTGGCAGTGTACTCCAGTAACAGACAACAAAGTATTAAAATTCACTTCAAGAGCATAAACTATCTTCCACCTCAAAGTGCAAAGCTTACAAGGCTGAAAACAAAATGAAACATCCTGAAAATACCAGCATCAATCCACTACCCATCCTTAGGAACACAGAGAGCTCTTGATTATTCCTGTATGGAAACAAGGAAATGCTCTGAAGGAGTTACAAACTGTCACAGGAGTAACTTCAAACAGGAATTGAAATGATCTGACCAGGTTTATGAGTGTACCAGAAGCAGTAAGCCACCATCTTCACCTTAAGAACATAAGCAGACACAGAATTTTAGACCTTTGAACAAAGCTGTTCAGTGTCTGTGGTTCTGACAGCCATGTCACAGGGTTGCTGCTTCCACTGTAGTGACACTCAGAATTAAATGGAACTCGATATTGAAAGCTTGACATGCTAATGCTAAAAGCATTCTTAAGAGACTGAGGTTAGTAAGGCATTTGCACCAAGGATGATGATCTAAAAGCCACTGTTTCCCCCTCCTCATGAAAAAGTTACATTTGCACTAAGTCATCTTGTACAAAGAGACTGAAGACTCTAGGCTATGAGTTCTAGATTACACCTGTTACCACATAAAGGGTGTCACCGCACGAAGACCAACTTCAAGTGAGGTAAGCATGGAGGTGTCATTTCAACTCCTCCCAAACAAGAAAGATCACAGAAAAGTCACACATCAGTAATCACTGTTAAGCACAACTGAAGTGGCTAGTGTAAAACCGGAAAAAAAATGGTTAAGAGGTGAACAGATGCAAAAGGATATTCTAAGTTTCAGTGAAAAAGGAACAAGATCTAAAACAAGAAAAATGCTTTGCTAGTAACAGGTAAAGAACTGAGTTAAGATTCCAAATACAGCAGTTCAGATCAAAAAGACAGCAGCTGAAGCAGAAGAGGTACTGATTGGTGCTTCTTCACATATATGGGCTCCATATAGCTGAAGTCTCCAAAGATTAAGGAGTTTCTGCTAGTTGCATAAGCATCCTAAGAGTATGTTTGGAGAATATTTTCATGACCAGATGTAAATCTCAGATGGACACACAACTTTACCTTTTTGTCTGTAAAGAATCACCTAATTAACATTGCTAGTTTGTCAGATTTTTAGAGTATAAACATTTTGATGCACTGGCAATCATAAAAACTATCTTTCATTTCTTTGTAACAGTCAAGTCTTGGCAGTTTCAAGATGCTACAGGGTCATTCTGATCTGATTTGGGTATGCAATACTGCCAGAAGAAATGGCCTTACTCCACCCTCTGCTTCTAAACTATTCCTTGCACTGACTCTAGCATTCATATGGCAAGGCAGATCAGGTAACTGACCTGGCAAAAAAATGAACCAGTTGAGCAAGATACACTGATTAAGATAAAATGGTATCTTTAGAATTAGGCCGCTTAAGAGCACTTGGTAATATTTATCCATTTCAGCTAAGCTGTAAAAAAAGAATTCCTGAGATAATAATATTAAGTGCTATGTTATGGTTCACTTTGTTAAATAAATGAAGAGTTATTTACAAGTTAAAACAGTTGTGATACTATTTGTAAGGATCCTTTCTGTATTCTAGAGAATGGAGGTGGCCAAAACAGGCTTCACCTAAATGTATTATTTTAAAAGTTTAATCAAGGCTACTCATTTTATGGTTGAGAAATATTAATTTAAAAAAGTCATACTTTTAAGTCTATCAGTTGATTCTTAATACTTCTGAGTGACAAGTTCATATGGCTCTGGTCACTGTCAAGAAATTCAACTTGAACTAATCTTCTAACTATTGTCAGATTTGATAGAAAGCCCTTTAGTTTAACCGCTAATAGTGCAAAAATTATATGGATAAAATATTCAGATATAACGACATAAGGTTAGCACCTTATCTTCAGCATTCATCTCCCAATATCTGAAAACCCATGCTACATATTCAGTAGTTTACATTTAAGCCTCTCTATTTAAGCATGGCAGCTTATTGGTACTCTGAGCGACATATGTTTTCCATATTTAGAAGAATATTTTTTTCAACCTGCAGTCATGACTATGTTAAAATTAGTCCAGCTACCATCAAAATCTAAGCAACATTTTTTTTTTTTAATTCAGCACAGTCCACTTCCAATCCAGTTTTCCACTTTCCTAGCAACCTTCTCTGACAAGAAGTTTAAATCAGCTATACTTAATTAAGGTATTTACAAACACTTAGTTTTGAAATAATAATGTGCTTTTCCTAATGTGTAACAGAACCATACCTGCCATTTACAGAACGACTTTATTGTAGTGACATTAACAGCAGAAATACTTTTTAGATATCCCAAATGAATTCTAAAAACTGCAACTCAGTGGAAACACCTGAAGACCACCTGCCAAGTTCCTTCTATATCACCTCTTGGGCAGGTGTCTGACACCTGAGCAAAGGCAAGCTCTTAACAGAAGGGGAATGGGTCAGTCAGCTGAGAAGCAGCTGCCTGAACATCACATCCTCTCACTGTCGCAGACTTGAATGCATCACATGTTGAGAGATGTGACAAGCGCATCTATCCCATTGACAAAATCCAGACAAGGGAGGAAGCAGGTTGTCAGAACAAGTCACAAAGCTCTTGATTTTCCCTGCCCACAGAGTCCTTTGGGAAAGGATACAGCAAGGGGCAGGCCAGGAGCTGTAAACATAATTCTGGAAAGCCACAGATTGGGCAATTCTGTTGAAATGAAAAGGGTCCTTACTAACACAATTTGTTTTTTATAAATATTCCTAAAGCAACCTTACTGTCCACTAGGTACTTTCAAAATTATTTTTAAATAATTTAATAATAATAATAAAATTAATAACTCAATACTAAACTCAATAGCAAATTCATAACAACATTTACAAACTACATCCTGCAAGTTTCTTCACTCTGGCCCCAGAGACACCACTTCATAAGAGTGTATGCAAACCTTCACAAATTACAGCCCACAGTTCAACTCCTAAAACCATGTTTGAGCATCTCATAATAGAATTTTCAAAACCATTTTGGCAGCATGTCCCTATTCTCCACAGAGGATACTATAATCTCTGAAAGATTAATATAGACTATTCAGCCAATGCTATTTGCTTTGACTTTACCTCTGAGTTTGTGTTACTCTCATTGCAGATCGAGCATTTGATCTGTCTTTTCTAATATAGGTGAGAATTTTAAATTTGCACATTCTAGACAAAAAAAAGAGAAAACTTGGGTATAACATTCTCTTAATCAGGAAATTAAAGAGTATTTTGGTAATTTTGAACAATATAGTACACAGAAACATTACCTAAATAAGATTTATTTTAGAAACATTTGTAAATCTGTTCTGTTGTCAGGCAGAGCAAAACAAAACGGAACAGGGACAAGCGGGGAAGTGAGAGTCAGAATCTACCAAGAAGTGAAAAAATTGCCACATTCTAATGAAAAACTATGATTTGCATATTATTAGAAATAGAATATTTGCCAAATATGATAGGAAAAACAAACAAACAAACCAAAAGCCACTACTCTCAAGGTTAGCAGTATTTCAATGACCTTGAGCCTGGACTTGAATTTAGCTTTGCAGAACAGTATGATTTTCAATGTCGGTGAACACTTTGGTTTAAATAATACTCCACTGGATTTATTTTTCTTAAAACTAAATTAGTGTTACAGAGACCCTCAATTTCCCACTTAATCCAATAGGGAAAGCCAGTTTTGCAAACATTCTTTTTTTCTTATCCCTTCTCATCATGCTAATTTCATTTATATCTCTCCTTTCTAGCAAGTTAATTCCTAAACATTTTAGCACATCTTTGGGGGGGGGGGCAGATTTATGATTTTTAGGGGTATAATAATCAATAAGATGACTGCTTCCATCACAGTACTAAAGGAAATCTAGAACAGGGATTTTTTTCATGGTTTAGATCTTAAATGTAGCAATTTTAAACAGCTGTCACAGGTAAATCCCACTCCCAAGGGATAACACGTTCATAAGCTGAAATACCCCCCCCGCCCTTCTTTTTTTAATAGATCCTGTGTAGTCCTAACTAACTCTCTTGAGACCGTGATCTGGGTGTCAACACTGGGAAAAATCAAGATCCACAAGCACATTACCTTGCCAGACTAAGCACTTAGACAGGCGCAGGCACAACAGGAAGTATTTAAAACCGTCTAGCCCAGGCATAAACACTATAAGTCAGATCCAGCATGCTGATTACTCACTAACCAGCCCTGCTTTGGAAAGCAATTTCTGCAGAATACTACTTTTTCAATGAGATTGTCATGTCACTCGTTAAAATAACTATCAGTATTTAGCACAAAGCACTCATGATATACCAGATATGTGAAAGTTAATGACACTTATTCAGAATCCTAGATTCTGAAAAACAAACAAAAAACCCCACACAACCTAACAGAAAAATCGCATTGTCTCAGTACCAACAGGCAACTGGCACATAAAAGGTAAACCCCAACTTCACATAACCTACTAAAGCACAGGAAAATAGATAATCATTAATTCAGCACGAAGTTCAACAAACATGCATGCTACCACATGCCTGCAAGACTTAGTACAACATGCAGAATGTTCAAATGATCTCTAGTTAGTCTCCCCTCTCGTGCAGTATTCCCTCGTTTATAAATAAAATAGTTTGGACAGCATAACAAGAACAGCTCCTTTCCCGCAGTTCACAAACTTTCTGGATTCATGGATTACTGTCAATTCAAACTTTTATGTTGATCACTATGCATCATTTCAGAATTTTTGAAAAACTTTACAAAGTGATAATTCTTCAGCTCACAATGACACCATAAAGTGATCTGAAGTCTGACTGTACATCTAGTATATCCTTCTTGGGATTACTGCCGCTGAAATGTTAAACTTTAACCTAGCTTTGCTTTTATTTATTTATTTATTTTTTTTTAAGTTCGTCCACTTGGGTTAACTAGATTTTCTCTATCAGAAAGCAACGGCCATACCCACCTGCTGATTGAAATGATGGTTTGGGTCAGACTTTAGACAAAACTATAATAACATGAAAACACCACCGCTCTACTGAAGCGGGTGCCTTTTTTTTTTTTTTTTTTTTTTTTTTTACCCCTTTTTCTGGTTTGAATCAAGCAAACTGCTGTTTCCCTCAAAGGTAAGCGACGCGGGAAGGATCCGCGGGCGCGCCTTTAGCGGCGCAGTTCCGCTGCTGACCCAGGAACCGCGGGGAGGGCGCGCCGGTGTGACCCGGGAGCAGGGAGGGATCTTAAACCACAACGTTATGCCTCGAGCTGCTGAAAACAGCCCCGCGGGGCTCCGCGCGGGGCTCCCGCCGCCAGACAGCTCCTGGCGCTGGCAGCCCCGCGGGGGCAGCGGCATGCGGCTCCCCCAGGCCCAAGGGGACGCCAAAGGCGGGAGCCGACGTGCAGCGCCCAAGGATCCCCTCCGCTGCTGACCTATGACCTCGGCAGGCCCCGCCCCCGCGGGGGGGGGAAGCGGGCCCTGGCCCTCCCAGTCACCGTCAACGGCCGGCCGGCCGGCCTCCCCTCCCGGCACCGCCGTAACCGCAGAGGCTTCGGCGGCTCCGCCCCAACGCCTCCCCTCCCCCACCCCGGCCGAGGGGCACTTACCGTCCCGGGATGTGCCCATAAGCTGGTCCAGCATGGCGCGCATCTGGGCCTGCGCCGACATCTTGAGCGCGCGGGGCGCCGGCCCGGCCCGGCCGAGTCACGCCGACAGCGGCCTACAAGGCCCGAGGCCCGGCGCGGCTCTCAGCCCTCCCCCTCGCGTCACTCGCGGGCCCGGGTGGAGCCGCTCCCCCGAGGCCGCGGGGGGAGAAGCGGGCGCTGCCTCTGTCTCGTGCTCCTGGTGACAGACGGAGGGGGAAACCTCTCTCGCGCCGGGCTCGGACTCGTCGCCTTCCCCTCCCCCTCCTCGCTCTTCCTCTCACGCCTGCCACGCGCGCGCGCCAGCGGTAACGGAAACCCGCGCGCACGCGCCCTAGCCCTCTCGTCCTCTTCGCGACGTCAGCGCGGACAAGCTTTGGCGCCCGCCGATTGGTCACGGCGGGCGGTGTTCGGCTGGTGACGCGCGGCGCAGCGGGTTCCCTGATTGGGCTGGCCGGCCTTTCGCCGGGCTGCGCCCCGGGAGCGCGCCGATTGGCCGGGCAGCCCCGCGTTGCTGCTGTGACGTGCCGGTTTCCAGGGCGGCGGGCGCGGCCCTGACGGCCGGGGCCCGGCGGGGGGCGCTCCCCGACGGAGGCTCGGCCCAGGCGGGACGAGTGCGTGGTGCTCCCGGGGCCACGGGAGGCAGCGGGGCAGCTCCGCCACCCGCAGGCAGCACGGGAGGAGGGCCCCCTCCCACGGCGCCGGGCACGCTCCGCGAGAGCAGAGGCCAGGCCTGGCCCGGGCCGCCGGGCCCCGGCGCCCCTTCCGCCGCGGAACACTAACGGGCCCCACAGACGCAGCCCACCCCCTCCCGGCGAGGGATCCTGCTCGCTCTCTAGTGTCGGGTTTTTGCCCCTCTGAGAGAAGAGCCAAAGCAGAACAGTTTCATTAGAGTTAATGCTAACGTTCTTTTTAGCATGTGGCATAGCTGAAATAAATAGGTAGATACTTTCTTTCCCGGTTTCCAAAAATAGAAAGGACAGGGAGAAATATTTTTCTATTGTACAAACTGCCACTAAGAGGAATGACATCTAAATAAAGGGTGAAAACAAAGAGAGGGTAACCACAGCAGCCTGTTAATGAAGGAAATAAGGAACAGAGCATGACAAATGTAGTCATTAGTTTACATAGGACCCTTTTGTCAAGAGATCTTCACAACCAGAAATGAAGACTTTTAGCCCTTCTTTCACATCAAGAGGTGAAAAAACTTGATATAATTAAAAATGCAAAACAGGAAGAAAACCTGGACTGTGTAATAAGCTATCCCTAAACCAAAGGTCCTATCCCTGCTTAGTCAGCTCCAGGAAAGAAACATTTTCTGTAACATCTGCTGGGATATTACTGAATAACATTAGCAAGTTATTAAATGCATGGGTACATACACACATCTTGGCTATGTAGGAGTAGGTGTGAACGGGTATTTATGTCTGAGAAAGCACAGACAGAAGATGCTTTTTAAAGATGAAATTTCCTTTATTAGATTGACATTCAGCACCATTTTAAAGGTTCCGTTCTTGCAAGCTGTCAAGTGCAGTTAGTTTCATAACTGAGAAAAGCTACTCTAATAGCAAGATTTAGAGAACCTCCCTTAAAACTGAAGTAACTGATATGTGTTGGATCCGATTAAATTTCCAGAGCACCAAGACCCAATGTTAAACAAAATAATTTCACAACTTCTGTCCATCCTAACTCATGCATTTTGCACCTGTCCCCTTCTTAACCACCGTGTTGCCATCTAGTGCCCAAAAGCAGTCAATGACCAGCACAAGTAAGGATCAGTTCCAATTGTCTACAACATTTGTGTTAATTAAGATTACCTTAATAAAATGAGAGAGAAAAGGCAACGTAAAAAAAGCCCTAAGAAGTTCGCTAAAAGTAACTGGATTTAACAAGAATTTGCAGAAAGGATGCAGTGCTCAAAAACAGCCCCCTATAACAAAACACACTCAATGCTCCTCAGCGATTCAGAACATGCCCTATATTTTCCTTTAACATATAAATAAGCTTTTGCTAATTATTATATTGTTTTGGATCACAGGGGAAGTGATCCCAAAAGATACCAGTTAAATTTATTTCTATTAATACCTTAGTATGTTTAGGGGAAATGGAGAAAGTTTAGCCATCATTTGTACCCAAACTATACAACCTTTAGCTCTAGGTACTCTTTAAAGAGAAAAGATTGCTCCATCCCATCTCTCTCTAGCCAAATTTCAGCTTTTTGTTTCAGCAAGCCATGCATTTTCATCTGGAACAATATACAGCAGACTTTGGATGGGGTACTTTAGCCCATCTGGAAAATGAAGGGCAGAATGTACCAGTTGCTTTAAATAAAGTATTTCACAATATCAAAGACATTATATCAATTCTCTGGGTATGCTGACTCCCAGTAACTTTGATCAAAGTGAGCTACTAATAGGTTGGTATTCTTCCACATGGGACATCACCAATTTCCAAAATAACACCACTGTTGTTCACCTGATAGAACCCTGAAAAAATTGCCAAAAGGATTTTCAGTTCACAGAACTTAAAACTTTCAAATTCACATTCACAAGTATTGAGTTCACTGCTTAATGAAGTGTTTCCAAGACACACAAACTATTAGAACAGTATAGGAAGCCTACTGTATTAGAGTAAACCATTCCCAAGCCCTCAGAAGCTTATAATTCATTAAGCAGTATTTTTCTCTTAGGAAGCATTATCACTGGCTCGCTACTGTGGACAAAAATCTTCAAGATGGAAGAAGTCTCTGCTAACATCTTCAAGGAAATGGCCTTTGCTCTTAGAAAGATGGAAAATCTGCTACACACAGAATGCGACAGAAAAATCCTACAGACGACAAACAAATCCTCTTACCTTCACATTTAGTAAAAACTTACAACTGCTTAAACAAAACAGTTTAGCAAAGGCAGCTTTGATATGTTTTTCCCCTACAAATAACCTTTTTTTCATATCCTGGAGGTTGCCTGTTATGCCAGACATTCAGATCTAATGGGTGGGTTGAGCACACTTGATAAACAGAGAAGGATTTCCAGTTATGGATCCTTTGAATCACACCTACAACTTAAAACTAACAGAAAACATAAGCTAGAAAACATAGTTTCCATAATCAAAGATATTTATTCAGAGAGAAACAGTACATACAACACAACCATTCTGAAGTCCTTGTAAGGTGGTCTTAGCAAGCATTTGCATTCCTACGAATCCCAACCCTTTCCTCCTGGCTGCTGCGGCAGCCTGAAGCCCACCAAGCCAGCAACCTCCTCAGGTGAGCGCTCCCCTTTGCCGTGGTACTCCTGGTGAAGAGCTAAGTGCTCCCGGACACTGCGGAGCAAGCAGAGGTATGTGGCTGCCTGGAAGTGCAGCTCCTGCTGGGCCCGGCAGAACTTCTCACTGGTGACCTGCAGAGAGGAGGAAACAAGCGCCAGAGACTTCACCTCCCCCGAAGGCTACACGCTCCCGCAGTACTGCACAAGCCATCGCGCGGCCTCGGGCAGAGGCGTCTCCGCCTCCCTTGCGAGAAAACATGACAGAGAGGCGACGTAAGGAAGGGGGAGGCGAGGGGAGCCCTCAGGCTCTAGACCTCGGCCAGCGGGAGCCTCGCCAGCCCTGGGACGGAGCCACCGGCAGCCCCCGAGTCGGGGGAGCCTGTGCCGTACCCGGTGGGCGCGGAAGGCCGAGATGACGTGTTGACAGGCGGGCGTGTCCCGGTAGGGGCGGCCCGCCTGGGCGCTCGCGTGGCGGAGCTCGCGCAGGAGGCCTCGCAACGTCCGCAGCGGTGAGCCCAGCGCCGCCATCTTGTGGCTCTCCCGCCCGCTCCTTGCCCTCCGCCAATCGGGCGCCGCCGCCTCGCCGCACCAGCCAATAAGGAAGCGGGCGGAGGGCGCAGGTTTCAACCCTCGCACTTTCGACCGCATCTCGCGGGAGGGAGAGTGTGGGGGGAGGGGCAGGAGCTGCAGGCGTTGGTCAACGGTCCGGAAGGCGCGGTGCCGCCAGCACAAGTTGTCGAGCACCGAGTCGCACGATTGCTTCCCCTCTCCCCCGCCCCCGCACTCAGCTTGGGTCAAGTGCAGAAGTTCGAGCGTCGAGCGGAGAGAGCGCGCGCCTCCCGCGCGCCCCGCCCCAGCCCTTCTAGCGCGCGGCACGCGCGGTCCTCGCGCTGGGCGCGGGGGGGGGGGGAACGACTCTCCAGCTGCGCGCGCCCGCCCGACCCCTCTGAGGCGGCGTGTCCCTCGCGCCGCTCCGTCCGCGGCCGTTGCGGAGCCTGCGGGGGGCCCTGGCCCAAGCGGATGGTGCCAGAGCGGGGAGAGCCGCGCACTCACGGGGCTGGGGGGGGGCCTGAATCACTGGGAGGGAAGCGAGGGCTTCATTCGGCCAGTCCTGGTGCTTGCCCGTCCCGCAGTGGGAAGTTGGGCCATGCCCCATTTTTTCCCGTGAGCAGCACACGTGGGATCCCAGGCCTTCCTTAGGTGGCCGTAGGTGGCAGAACCTGTGCTTGAGAGGTTTTAAAGTGTTTTACAGTTTCCTTGTTAGAATCAATCGGAAAAGCTTGAAATCACAGGAAACAAATCCTCAGCCATTTGAGTTTTGAAGTCCACGCGTTTGAAATCAAATTCATGATTTTAATCGGGCTGAATACGTGGGGTTTAAGATCATTCAGCTTCAGAAAGACGGGCATGCACTTTCCCTGATCAAAGGAAGGAAAGCAATCAAAAAAACCGTCTCTGTACTCACAGGCTCAACCGCTGCGTTTTGGACTCAAGGGATCAGGCTCAGCCCAACCCCATGAACCTCCGCGTCTCATTGACTGAAGGCTCAGCGTCGAAGTATCATGTTTGTAAGGATCGTTGAGAAAGGCCCGTCTCGTCGTTTTGGAGAAGTCAGGGAGAAAATACAGGCCGAGGGGAGGCAAAAAAGAAGCCACCCCAGATGGGACTCGAACCCACAATCCCTGGCTTAGGAGGCCAATGCCTTATCCATTAGGCCACTGGGGCTAAGACGGAGAAATATTTTGTAGATATCTACTTAGCCCTTATCTCCTCCCCTTTTCTTTACGTAACTCTTATTGTCTTATATTCAAGCCTTCCGATTGGACAGTGGCTCTCCGCCCGTGGCTGGCAGACCGGAAGACGTTGCCGCGAAGCCTCCTGGAACCTATCGCCACTGCGGAGGGCCGTGCTACGCACGGGCTGCTGGGAGTGGTAGTTCCTCGCGAGAAAGGGGCCGTGGCTTGGCCTGGCCCGTAGAGAAATACTCGTTTCCTTCACCTTTAATTTAATGACGGTAGGTTTTGTCCTGAAATACTTTTTAGTATTTTCCGCACCGGGAGGTGGGAGAGGAAAAAATAGCAGCAGGGGATATTGACTCCTTATACTGATTTTTATATATGTTAAACACTGCTCCTTGTTCCTAGTACTTCCCTGGCACCCTTAGACTTCCTTAACCAAAAAACCACTGTATTTCTCTTTTCTTCACCCTCCCCCCCCCCAAGAAAACCAACAAAAGCCCCCAAATCAACCCTTCAAGTGGACCAATTACATCTTTATTTTTGTGAGAAATTACAGAGACATGGCTAATATGTACATTCCTCTTTATTTAATACAGCACAGACATGACACACAAAAGAAAAGTACACTCATGAAAAAAGCCTGTCACAGTTGAGGACAGGGAACAGCTACACCATACTGAGTAAGGCTCTTAGAACAGGGGTCTGCTGGCTACACGCCTGGATCCCAGAGCAAAGACTGCTGTTAAAACAAAACCACCCCAACAAGAAGGAAAAAAAAAAAAAAAAAAAAAAAAACCCACACACCTTTGCAGCATTCCTTTCAGAAAAGTGGAAAATAGAAGGGAAAGTTGACCCTGGAACAGGTGAAGCAGGCATCATCTCCAAGAATTATGCTGCTATGTAATCACAGGGTATGTGCACTATTATCTTTTGGACCAAAGCATTGTCAGGGATCGTAAACCTGAATATCTGGAAGGAGTGAAAAGATCAAGAAGTCAAACGGAAGAGATTTAAAATTACAAGTCTCCCTGACAGGGCTCTGCTAGTCACAACTGGGAATGTACACTGGCTTCCCAATTAAAAAAATACTAGCAGCTATTAAACCGATCAGAACAATATACCCAATTTGGAACTCGTGCAGGCTTTTGTGGCAGCACCTTCCCCATTTTCCTGCTTCAGTTCAGGATGGGAATTAAGCAGGCACCAGTTCCTCTGTCCAAGAGCCTTACACACTTTAAAAAATAAAATACAAAAGAGGGAAACAGGTGTATTTACAAAAATCCATGGCTGGTACAGTACATCATTTTTAAGACACACTAAATGCTACAATCTTTCAGGTCCTGAGATTATTACAAAAAAACTCAAAACTTGTGTTCAGGTCCAGTTTTATAAGAAGAGAGGAAAGAAATTAAATCACACATTTAAAATACAGTATCCCTTGAAGTTAGTGGAACACATCTCCCTAAAAATTCAAATGAAAGTGGTGCTAATCACCCAAATGTAGCTGCATTTGGTTGTTCAGCCATGTTGTTGCAAGAGGGGAGCATTTCACATGGGAGTACTCTGGAGAGCTCAAGTAAGCACACAGCTGTTAGGATCCTCTCCATCGCTAAGCACTATGCTCTGAAATATGCAAGTATTAAAAGTAGGAAGGTGACCTCATACAAATGGATGATGGACTAAATAAAGCAGCATTATAAGAATCACCAATTCAGACAGGTTTGCAATCTCATAGTAACTGTGCATTCCTTTGTTTGACACTGCACACTACAAAGAACTGTAGCTGTCATTTAGTGTTCATTTGTAACAAACACTCAGCCAATTATGTGTTCTAAGATACACAGTAAAAGGCAGGAAAAACTCCGTGTATCTGTGTTTCTCAGCCCCTCGCTTTACATAGCCTCATTCATTCTCATCAGCCAGCCAGCCAGTCAGGAAGAATTAAGCTGGCTATTTTCAAAATTCTTAAAAACATATACACTAATTGTGACAACAAACAAAGAATACTGAGGCCAAAACTCTGTCAGTGGGGTGACTCCCTACTATTAGCAGTGCAGGCAGGTATCTGGAAGCTCTGTTCTTGAGTGAGCCTCTTCACCAGGCAGAACTAAAGGGACTCACACCCACACCTGTTTTTTCAGTGAAATATTCTGAACACAGTGCTTTTGTATCTTTAGAAGTTACAATCACACTGATGCCTTTTTATTATAAGCACCTGACTTATAAGCTAGAAATGCAAACGTTTTAAGGATTACTCATGAAATGCTTCTAACCCTCCCTCAGGAAAAGACTACAAGAGACAAATCACATAACAAGGGTACTAACTTTAACTGCTAAAATATAACACTGTTCAGTAGACTTGGGGGAAAAAGTAGTAATGAATTTTGTAATTTTTTTTAAACAGTAGTCCAAAAATAATTTTTTTCCATCTATTTCCAGTATGGATCTTGAGAACTATGCAAGAACATGGTACTAATTGCTACATGATGGAATTACCAGCAATAACACACACACTACAGTTCTCACCTCTGAGCTAAATTGTTCTTTTGTAATTACATACAAGGCTAAAATGTCAGTGAGAAATACATGGGGAAATCTCAATTTAATTTTATTTAGAGATTCAGCTACTGTGTAGCTAATACCTCCCCTTGTTTAGAAGAACCTTCATTTAAGTAAGGAATTGACTGAATACACTTCTGATACTGGAAGGAGACAGAACGTCTCTCTCACTAGCTTCTCCCCAAATCCAATCTGTATATTAAAAAAATTGCTGTGGCTTCCTAAACCAATTTTGAGAGCTGAATATTCTAAAAGCTCTAGGACTAAAACTTGTCACAAGAGGCGATTTTAGCCTCCCTCTTAAAGCAATTTCATGACACTTTTGACACTAGGTGCTGCACCAGTGAAAGGGTTTCTTTTTTTAAAATACAAATTTCTTTCTTCATGTTAGCAAAAACAGTTCTGCAGTACAGACATTCAAAAAATATTCCATTTTCTTTGGGTAAAACTTCAACATGTGTTAACAGGGGTGGCTGGGGGAAGGAGCGCATGTAACACTGAAACATGTAAAGAATACTTATCTGCATAGTTGATATTAGTGACTACTAATCAAACTAAGGCCTTATCTGGAAAAAACTGAGAACACAAAAATGTTTCTTCTCCCACCCCCCTCCCCAGTGGTGAAATCTGATCAGTCTTAAAGAAGCTCTGGCTGCCTCAACAGCTACTTGGTTTGGCTTACAACTGGTGGTATCTCCTGACTGGTTTTGGTTGGTTCTCTTGCCTCCTTTCTTTTCTCTTGGTGCTGGACAGTAACAAACATTACTATATTTTCTGGCAAGATACATCTGCACATGCTGCTGGGCCAAAAAAAACATTAGTATTGAGCATTATAAGAGTTAAAGGTAGTTTAAACTACTTGTTTTGGATTACTTCACTATAAAGAGAAATGTATTAGTTAATGGTTGGAGAAGCTGGCAAGGAAAATGAGACCAAAATTCATTTTAAAATTGCAAAACATGAAAACCCATTTCTTCTCCAGAGTTGCCCTGTAGAATTATAGCTGTCAAAAATTGGCTACAAAATACAGACCTCTATCCTTGACTACTATGAGGAGTGTGCAAAACTGGCTGTAGGGAATCATTGCATTTCCCCAGTTTTGGGTTAGTTCCAGGCCATGCTGATCTCTCAGCATAACTCATAGCAGCAACAGGGCTTTCTATGGCCCCCAAAGGCTATTACAGCAGCAAGGGATCACTGGATCATAGGAAAAGGATGATGAAGCTACACCAGAAGTTTCTGCAACCAGAACATTCCCCTAACACAACTGTTATTTCTCCAGTAGCCCAGTAAATCTACTTCTGGCTGCTTTACACTGGCAGTGATTACTTAAACAATAAATCAACATTGATTTTGAGAACAGTCACACCTGTTAAAAACATCACAACAGTCAGCACTCATCACCAGTCATAGATTTCTGATCTCCCAATTCAGCCAAAGATGAGGAGCAGGGGTGCCTCAAATGAATTAAACAGCACCAGAACAGCCAAGTTAGCTCAGTTAACTGCCAAAAGCAGATGTGGCCAACTCCACTGAAGTAACTTCACTGACCTGCCTAAGGCAGATCAGGAAGCACTCACATAATCACTTCCACTGGCCAAGCTACCAGCAACAGTGCTATCTTTGACTGGCACCATTAGATTGGGAAAGAATATCTGTCTATGGCCTAGTTTACGTAACAGGTTCATTTAAATGTATTAAGATGAGCTAAGTACTGAAATAGCAGTTAGGCTATTTTTTGCCAAAGGAACACATGTTGTATCAATATCTTATTTAATGCTCTCTAGATGAGCTTTCCATCTAATTAGGAAGACCTTTGCACATCATTCCTATTCCAGTTTCTGAAAAGGAGAGATAAACACCTCCTTTTCACAAAGCAACTCAAAATTAGATCTTGCCCAGTGGAAACACATCACAGAACTAGCACAGTCCAGTGATGCTATTTGTTATTGTAAGTTTAGCACTGGTCAACACATGAATTGCTAATTGCAGGTATGTATGTTTGTAATAATTGTAACCTAGACACATCCTCAGCACAGAATTGTTAAAATCACTAGATCTATTGCAGATAGCTAATTCTGTCAAGAGAACAAGGAAACAAGCATAAATGGTATTTTGACAGTTCACTTGCAGCTAACAATACCTGAACTTACTGTTCATTATTCTAGGAGAAGAAACCATTAACCAATCTCATTGAGAGAGAAGGTACAACTAGAAAAGTACTTTATGGTGTATGATTTAAGCAGCTTGTGAAGCATGGCCAGGTTTAATTTTAATTAGCAGCTCTATTCTAACAGGTTATATAGAGCTTCTTCTTACATATGTTGTACAAGAGGAATTGACAACTTTGATAAATGTGAAAATCCTTGCAATAAGTATTTTTGGGCTACATGACTAGCCATACATAAGATTCCTTGCAATTCATCTCAACTCAGACTTGCTGGAAGCTGCTATTTTGACCTTTTCTTTTTCATGCTCACATTTGTCAGCTGCATACCTCTGCAAACTCAGTAATTGTGTGAAGTGGTCCAGCATTTAATAAGGTATCCAGACAGGGCCCGTGTTTTACTTGTGACCTAATTAAATTCAAATTTAAAACCTTCAAGAGGAAAATGCAAGAAGTTTCTTTCCCATTAGCCACTTCCTTTCTCCCATACCATTTACACACAATCACACACTCACATCCCTTTTATTATGTTGCCTTCTTTCCCCAAACATCCACCTTTTGTAAGTAAAATGTTTAACACAGCCAGAGTGTAGAAGGATAAATAGGATTCTGAGGAATACTGGTGTGTGTGTATGTGCGTGTGCGTGTGTGTGAAAGAAAGCACAAGCATACAGAACCAATGCCATGGTACAGCAGCTATGAAGTTACACACACATTACACACTTTACAAAAGGGAAAAATAGTATAACAGCATAAAGCCATCTTGGCAAGCTTAAGATTTTTTCCTCCAAAATGCTTTCCAGCACTTCAGGATCTCTGAGAACAGTTTAAAGAGGGTGGGGAAATAAAATAAAAAAAGGCACTTAAACAAAGGACAAAGGCCTGAATCAAGTAAGTCATGGAGGGTAACAGCCATTTCACCAGAGCTAGGACCAATCAAAAGTCTACCAACTTTTAATTTCTATAAAATTAAAATTGCATAAAGTGTTAATTAATCAGTCATTTACCTACTGTTTTCACCTTCTGGTTCATTTTATGAAAAACAAACAAACAATAAGCAAGTGTCCCTTTAGTGATTCTCCCCAATTCAGCAAAAGATGAAAGTTAGAGGTGTGGGAGGAAGCCTTCCAGAGCTTAGCTTGACTGCAGGTTTTCCTGCAATACCATCTTCAAAAAATCCAAAACAAGAACAGAAGAGGGACCACTGTGCCTTTAGCAATTCACTCAAACAAAGAAAACCCCAAACACCAACACGTCTAATCCATCTGTGGGCAAAAACTACTCAAAAAAACAAACAAAAAAACCCAAAACTCAAACTGTAAACTAGATTAAAATTTGCTAATAAATACAGCCAAAAGTTCATTTTACGAATGTAGCAGCAAATGTGATAAAGTTAGTTGGAGTCCAAGATGACTCCCAGAGGGTTAATGGTTCACACAACTGATGGCAGCTTGGGAGAGTTGCAGGATTTCTGTTTTCATGTCCAAGGCTCTTGCACCAAGTGGAGAAGGAGTGTGGAGGAAGGGTCAGGTGATGGGACAGGGGGAAGGAAGCAGGCTCTTGGCACCTGCTCCACTCCCAAATGTGTGCATCAGACAACTTTGATTGGATTCAAACAAGAAGCAGAACCCAGACAATTAAAAGTTACTTCTGATTAGCAGAAAATAGATGTAAAACCCACAGCATCCACACTTGTGACTGAGTTACTCAGTATTAGTCATGTATCTTGAATTAACCGAGAAGGCTGGACAAGGTGATTTAGGCCATTAGCATCTTTCTTGGAGGGAGAGAACACTGCAGTTATAATCCAAGTCACCAAAAATTTTGCAGCCTGTTTTTCATCTTGCCTGCCTCCTTTTTACTTACTTCACAAATGTCTCAAAAGGATTTAATAGCTACTATGACTTTTGGGGCTTTGGATCATGTAGCAGAAAATATCACCCAGAGAGTTTTAACATCTAAAACCTGTGTTTGAAATTATTGCTTGCATTTGGTTGGGGATCACAGTGAGCCTGACACCTTAGCTCATATACAGTCCCCAAACCAAGTTCAGCCCTGCTGCCTGGAAAGACAGCTCTACTTGGCTTTCTTATTGCTTGTGAATACTGAGGGTTATTTAGTATGTACAACTACAGTTTATTTATTACC
The DNA here is from genome assembly GCF_036417845.1 of Apteryx mantelli. Taxonomy (NCBI): domain Eukaryota; kingdom Metazoa; phylum Chordata; class Aves; order Apterygiformes; family Apterygidae; genus Apteryx; species Apteryx mantelli. The sequence continues at coordinate 167,204,825 of NC_089978.1, forward strand.
AAAGGCCCTTAAAAAGTAGTAAAAACTTGGGAAAAAATGTCTTAACCTAATTTTGCATTGGGATGTTGCAGAAATCTTTCACTTTCCATCCTATTTATGCTACTTGCAAAGGTATCTGGGAGCCAACCTATTACTTCCTTTGATTTGGCCTTGCTAGTTTTAATTCTCAAGGGAGAATAGGGAAAAAGGAATACAGGCCCTTTCATCACCATGTTGCTGATTCCAAAGCAGCTCAGGATAATAATGACAGAATAGTTACCCTTTGGTGGCTGTTTGACCTGGCTTCATGAAGAATGTATAATTTTTTTTATGCTCACCATCCTACAGCCTAATTCCACGATAAGCATTAGTTTACCTGTTTCCCAAGACTATCTGAGAAGCTCAATAGGCCGTACAGACTGATCTACTCCCTCATCTCCTTAAGATCTAGATAGGACACCCCTCAACAGAAGGTGAGGCATACTTCTAGGAAGAGAAAGAAGCTGAAAGGAAGTTTGTTTTGTAATTATAAAGGGCTCCAAGTCTCCCGATCTCAAATTTCATTAAGTAAATATGAAGACAAAAAGATGGCAATTTGAATGAGATGTCTCGATGAAGAAAATGTAGAAGAGGTAGAACTCTTAGGACAGGGTCTTTTAAATGTATTGCTGCCTGGTGGCTCACTGCTGGCTGCAACTCCCCTAGCTACATGCATTATATAAAAAATATTGAGATTTGACACAGTTCAGAATTAACATCCTGCCAGAATTGTTTGGCCTCAAATTTTTCTTCCTTCAACACTTCCTGAAGAAAAAAAAGAAAAAAGAAAAATCAGATAAAACTTGCATTCTGTTCTGTTGAGTTTGCATCAGATTAAGAATGCCAGGGTCTGCGTAGCTCTATGTTTCAACTCTAAATCTTGATGATTGAGATGCAAGCTTATCTAGTCAACATGCCACATACAAAACATTGGCTAAAAAGCATGTAATTTGGCTGATGCTATGGAGTGAAATTCATGAACTAATGCATCTTATTTTAATTCAATCTGTCTTTCACAGAAGTGTTGTGCAAAAACATTTATTGCTGAGCTCAACCCAACATTTTTATACTAAATATACAGTATATATTATTTTAAATTCATGTATATATATATTTATATAAAATTAAAATGAGCTCTAAATAGAAAAGAAAATTGTTGTTTTGTCTAAGAAAAATAAATCACACACAAAAAAATGAAAGCTATAAGTTAATCTAGCAAAAAACATTGAAGATTCAATATGCATGGGTCAAAGTCTGTCTCTGGAAGGTGAGAGATGACCGGTAGTCACTGGTTCAATCTCAGTTCAAACTACTGGAAAGACTAGCTACAAGGAATTTCAGCATCCCCGTTCAAAGGAATGTTTCAGGGTTGAAGGAGAAGGGCATCATACGATTTTAGCTGCTCCCTTCTCCCCTATGACTTATTTCAGTTTGCCATTCTCATCTTTTATTTGACAACGCAAGGGACTCAACAGTGAAGTTCTGTCCTAGTGTCAAAAGTGCAATATGTGCTGGATATTTCCTAACCTTACAAATGAACCAGTCGATTTATTGCTATCCAAAAAAAAGAAAGCCAGCTTTGCAGTCTTGTGCTACCATGTAAGGAAGAGTTCAGGTCAGGAACTCCCCAGGCCAGCAGGGGCTGGAAATGCTGGAGACAACCCATTCAGCCCCCAGAAGAGAAGGCACCTCTGGTCACTCTTGAACAACTCCTCTTTGGCTAATGCCTGAAGCAGTATTAACCTGGCTCTGGAATAAGTCACATTCAGCCTTCCTTGACTAGCTGGTCAGTATAATGCATGGCTTTTGGGAGAAGTTAGATGAAAGATGAGGAAGATCTAGAATGGGTGAAGAACTGATTATGTTTTATAAAGGATGTGATAGGACGTTACTTCATTTTAGTAGCAGATAGGCACAAGGCAAATCAGAAGCAAACTAAAGAACTGAAATACCATAGTGTGCCTTAAAAAAAGGAGGGGGAGGAAGAGCAAGGAAGAAATGCTAATCTGACCGATAAAATGTAAATTTCCTTTTCATGTAAGATGAAAAGTTTCCACCCCCTTCCTCCCTTAAATAAGAATTATTGTATGTTAAACAAAAAACAAAATCCCCCAAAAGCAAAGAGCAAGGGGTTTCCCAGTAGTCTGTCTCTGACATCTCATGTACCAGGAGATCTGTTTTGAAGACAGCTCTCTGGGACTAATGAGACTGCATATATTTGTAAGCTCCCTAAAGCCAAAAAGCCTTATAAAGCTGGAAAAATGCCCATATCAGATACTCTGCATCTGTGTAAGGTTTTAAGTATAACCCAAAAGTATCCCGACACCACCTCTACTCTACATATCCTTTGGTCCGCAAACATATGGTACACTCGGGACCTACATATAACTTTATGCTGGGCACTTCAGGAACTAAGTGGAAACCTCCACCTCACACAATGGATGAAGAAGCCTATTGTAGCTCCTCTCATGCTTTCAACTTTTCATTGGACATCACCCAGAAAATGTTTGTGCTGCTGTGGGTTTGACGATCAATTTTTTTTAAAAGCCAATCAGAGCAGATAAAAAAACTGGTTTTTTTAGGCAAGATCAAACTATGACCAGTCTGCATGACCAGGAGGACCAGTCCTCCTTTTCCTTCTCTCTTTGATCAAGTATTGTTTTCTTTCTTCTTCCTCTCACCACAGTGCTTGGGATCAAAATATGTAAACATTGACAGAAACAGCAGCCCTGTGACAATAAGCACTTTCCCAACTGGGCACATTCTGTCAGCCAACCAGAACTGCTTCAGCTCCCTTGCTTGTCCAGAAGTCACTGGTTTTTCCGCTGTAACTTAGTGTCCCCTTTACTTTGGCCTCCATCTGTAGTTTAGAGACAGAAAAAAGAAGGGGAAGAATACAGGCATGAGTGAATTTTTACTTTCTAACTTACAACATAAAAAGAAGGGTGCTTAGCACAGCCAACTTTAGCATTATCAGAAAGCACGTTGCTTTTATGGGATGAAGAACTATGCATCTTCTCAGTAGTTTGTTTCTAGCACTGCTGAAACTCAAGATAAAGAAGCATACCATAAGATACCATCTCTCTAAAAATTAACTTGCAGTTTGGGACACAAAATGAAAAACAAACCTTTAACAACCTTTTCTTTGTAATAAAGCATTTTTGGAAGAGTCAACCCAGGGCACTCACTGTCACAAAAAGATTGAAGATGATACCAAATAGAGGCAATTGGTTTGTTTTCACACTCTTAGAACAACACTTCCCAGTTTTGGGAGCTCAGTACTCCAACAGGATGAAGAACCCGTCAAGTCACTGCTACCTTTCCTGTTCCCATATGTGGCTAAAAAATCCTACAGATTGGCCAAGAAGAGTACATTGTGAATTACATCACTTTCTAAAACTACATGATAATTTTTCAGCTTTAAGGCTCACAAACAGGAAAAGGAGATGTTCTGCTCCTTCAGCTACTCTCAAAATATGTAATTTTGTCAAGGATAAAGTTTTCAGGGAAGACAGATCTTCCATTAGGAAACCATCACACTGTTCACACACGCACATAAACTTAGAAGAAACATCAAGAAGCTGTTACAGCCACAATACAGCCTTCATACAGCCTGTATTAAAAAAAAAAGAAATCAACTTAGTGTCTAGGAAGTAGTATTCTTTTTTCCTGCTGGTTGAGATTAGAGGCTTGGGTTTCTCAAACCACTACAATAAATCATTACTGTGAGATTTTTGAGCTTTTTTGTCCCTGGTATTGAAGACGGGTATAAAAAAATACCACTAGGGTTCAAAAAATACCACTATAGCAGAATTTGCACCATCTGCCACTACCAAAGTTTGTTCCTATGTTGTCTGTGTCTTCTCTAAACTAATTTCAAATCTGGCATACATTTTGTTTCAGTCTAAGGCAGAAATTTTACTTTTTATTTTTCTCATAAAAAGGAATAAGGAAGAGGAACATTATCTTTACCTGTGTAAGCTTGCTGCAAGTGAGCAGGCAGAGGTGAGTGAGACAGCGTTGCTGCATGCTGAGCACCTGGCTGTAAACCCTTCAGTAAGTCTAAAGAGGGGAGAGGGGGGAAAAAGGGGGAGGGAGAAACAGGGAGGAAGGGAGGGAGGGAAAGAGGGAGAGAGACAAAGTAAATCCAACCTTTATGAAAATAAAATCTTATTTTACAATAATAGCTATTTCTGGAGACACCTCAACAACAACAAATAAACAGCTGATAGCATTCTGATGGCTGGGATGTACATCAGAAACGGACCTATTCAGGTAAGGCTAATCAAGTCAGAGCAAGGAGCAATTTTTCTAGTAGGATGCAGTTCTTCACACCATTTCTTAGGCTGAAAGATCAAAATAGATAATTGATACCGGTTAAAAACCTAAAGAATTTCTTTAAGCAATTGAAAATAACAGACTCCACCTTGGCTGATACTTTCTTCTAAGAAAATAATTTTAGTATCAGAGAGTCTAAGCCATTACTGAACTAAGGATTTTTTGAACGATCACAGTATTAAACCTCTTATTTATATCTTTAAAAGTCTCCAAATTTACAATACATGTTCCCTTCAAGATATGGGAATAAACCCCCAAAAGTACATTTAAATCCAACTATCTACTATGAACATGACAATGATAAAGTTAAGTCCATCAAAGGTGATCCATAACATTTGAATAACATGAATATAGATTTTTTTTTTTTTTTAAACCAGAGAAATCACATTAACACCCCCCCCCCCCATGGATTTTCCTGAACTGAACTGAAGTCACTTAGAACTTCCATTGCTTCCCTTCTCAATTTCAGTTTTCAGTGCACATCTTCCATTATAGCAGTGTGACAACTAATATCACTTACTCTGAGTTAGGCTGTGGTGGAAAGCTGCTGAGGTAGATCCCGAGGTGGTTGTCACTCCGGCTGTGTCCGTCCCGAAGCCAAGCAGCTCCAAAGGAAATTGGAAGGGCACGGTCACAGGAACAAGGCCACCCAGCATCCCAAAAGGAGTTAATGGCGCAGACGTCACGTTCTGACTGGTTACAGACAGGGGTGATGCCATGAGAGTCAGAGGCGAGGCATTAGCCAGTAATGATGCTCCTGCTGTTGACTGTACAAAGAGAAGGAGTACTTCAAGATTTTAAAGATTTATTTTGAGCAGCATCCTCTAAGGAGATAAGAATCAATTATTATCTGTTAAGTATGGTCCTTAAACTGTCAATAAATATCCATTTATTATCCACCTAGGAGCTCTTCCCACTGTTAATTTGCTAGGCAAGCACAACTACATCTCAGATTCAGGAATGGCAACGTGGTTCAACACTCAAGTTTTTCTTGTTAGCTTCGCAGATGACTTCCTTTTTCTCCTTACTAATTATGCACAGGATCAGTAGTCAGAATTCTAATGCAACACCTTCCATTAGATTAACACCACAAAATTATCAGATGCAGATCTAAAGTTTTTCGAAGCACAGAATCACCCACCCCCAATACTATTTCTAAAAAAGTTGCTTAGAAGTAATAATTTTTAAAAGGTAAAATCCATATTTAAGAACATCCACACTTCAAGAGAAAAGTCAGGCTACCGAGATACAGACATACATATGTATATAAGTATACACATGCCTATAGAAAAATGCATACATAGAGTATTTCTGAGCAAAAGGCAAGAAAAGTTTCCCACTTGGAAAATAATCTCTCTACCCTGCATATGTCACAATTAAGTTAAATGCATTGTAATTAAAAATGAAAAAGCAAGATTAGCCAGAACATTTTAGCTACAACAGCTCCCAAATTGTATTAATTCCTCAAACATCTTGTTTAACCATCTTTTCCTCACTAAACATATTGTAATTTTATATGCTACTGTTCAATTCTCAAATGATCTATTATAAAACAGCCAGTATAGAAAACATTTTGCAACAGACTAAAGCTCAGATATTTTATAGGTATTTGACCTAAAAAGACTCAAAGTGTGAACAGGACTCCCAGACCTGTGCATTTGGACAAGTAAGCCTTAACTAAAAACAAAACTTAGATATGTTTTAATGAATACCCGAGACCAAAGTGAAAACAAAATCTTCTTGAATTCTATTATAACAACTTACAGAAAAAGCAAGTGATGAAAACTCCCAGGAAAAAAAAAAGTTTCTATTACCAATTTTGTTCTTAATGTGTTGAAAGCAGCTAAAGAAAGTTTAGCCGCTGCTCACAAGAAAACAAAATGTTAAGACATTATCCTTTAAGTCTAAAGCTACAGATCTCACATTTGTGGAAACTGTTTGTATTAGTAATCTTAGGAGCAACAGCTTCTGTCTACATATATAAGACATACTCCAACCCACACCTGGAAAAGAACATGGATGAAAATCTTTATAAACAGATCCTTATTCTCATTTGCATTTAAAAGTATTAATTTCACAATAAGCCCATGAAAAATGATAACCATGACAACCATTCACTGTCTATGTAATCTTCAGTGCGCAATGAAAGAAAAGCCATACTGTAATCTCTTACTATTGTTCCTTTGTAAAATGCCTTAAAAGAGAAAGCAGCTTTGTTAACATGCTCGGCCAGGACCTTGTTTATTTTCTGAAAAAGGAGAGAAGTTCAGTGATGGAAAATACTTACAGAGAATGCCCTAGAAAGAGAATCACATTTCAAATGTTTCCATTTATCTCAACTACAGTAGCACTTCATTAGAGGGTTCACCCTGGCCATATAAATCTGAGTCATTAAGATCTAAAAGTCTAAGACAGATTCTGCTCAAGAATACAAATGGCACACGATTTCATTAGGAAGCTGTAAGATGGCTACTGAATTTTAGATTACTTTGGCTTTGTGTTCTGAAGATGCAACCAGGTAGAGTAGTTTATAGCAAAATTTCTGTGAAGCTACAGTTGGGGCAAGTTTATATCCAAGTAAATAACTGTCAAAGAGGAAAGGAGGGAAGCACACCTTTTGGAAACTCTTCCATGATAGGAAAGCCATAGTTATCAGATGAAATCACCTAGTCTGACCTTCTATGTATGCAGACCAGGATATTCTAATGAACAACTCGTGCATCATTCTTACCTTCTGGCTGATTAGCATAATCTCATTTAGAAAGGTATTAAATAGCTAAACATTTAGTGGAAAGAAGATTCACTTCAGCCCTATGCCATGTATTAGGAATTAGTTCCCCCTCCTTAGTACATTGCACCTTACAGCTAGGCTGGAACCTAAGTTCAGTAGCCAGCCATTAGATCTTTTAGGCTAAAAAAGTCCTTCTGCTATCATGAATCTCTTCTGCTTCAGTGTACTTGGACTGTGTGATAATTTGACTCTAATCTCTTGGATATACCACAGTGACTGAGCCTCAGTCTGCACAGCAGTAACTGCCTTATAGATCCTGTATCAACCTTGCACCACTCTTTTGAACTATTTCCAGTTTATCAAGGTACCTTCTCAAGTGTCAAAATGAAAAACACATGTAAAGTCACAATAATGAACTTAGTAACACAATAAGCTGCCCAGTTCCTCTAGCTGATTTCCCCTTTCTACATACTAAAACAGTTTATTTTGCTGCATTACAGTATATGCTCGTGTTACTCGATTATCCACCAGCCCTGCTCCAGTCCTCCTCTTCAACATCGTTGCCTGTCAAGATACATTTCCTTCCCCATGTAATCAGTGTTTCTAAAGAGATGACTTGCCTTTTACTTGCAGACGTCTGACAGAATTTCTCTCGCACCAGACACAATACTAGTTATTTCCCTAGTCTTCATCTTTAAGTACTACCACAACCATTTCAGGTTCTCTTCCACATCACTGCAACTGCATCCACCAGATTGTGTGTATTGCATGAGATAAAACCCTCAGTTCCCAAACCACTCACTGTATGTTCATATGTCAGGGAAGACACCTTCTGGAGTGCTCAAACTGCACCATACCTGGTTCAGCTCTTCTCTAGGCCCTATGCAGCACCTCTGTGGCCCTTACACAGTGCATTCACTGCGTTTTTTCATTCAAAGTACCCAAAACAACGAGAAGACTGTGTCAGAGCCTGCCAGACACATCTCTTGTTTAATGTAACATCTATTTAAAGTATAGTAGGGTGAAAGACCACAAAAACACCTCATGAAAATCTTACTCATCTGCATCAAAAAAAAAAAGATAGCATGCTAAAAGAATATTATAAAGCATTATAAAAAGTGAGTATCCATGCAATAGCTATGCACACTGTTCAGGAAAATACACAGCTTTTCTAATTTACTATAGACCAAGATTCTGACTTACAATGATTTAGTCTAACTTTACTGAAGTAGTAGAGCGATAAAAAGGGGAGGAACACCTCAAATTATCTCAGTAATTAAACCATCCCCTAAGAAGAACACACAACTTTGGAAAGCAGATTGTCTTCTGGGTAAATAGGTTTGCACAGCTTTTAGAACACCACTTTCAAAATGTTTGTTTTGTATGGCTTGTCTTATCTTTGAGAAAGTTCTGCACGAGCTCTCTCAAACCATTTTTAGGAAACTTATGCATTGATGAGCTCTTTCATACAAAAGAAATCCTACAAAATATATATTTATTCTCAAATATTAGAAAAGACCTGCAAGTGTTATTCTAATAGATGTCTTGTATTATACTGTAACCACAAACAACTGAACTTCAAGTTAAGCATGAAATGTGGCAAGAAGTGTACTAAGACACCTTTTCATATGAGCACCATCACTACAAATAAGTATACAAGAACACACATATCCAATAATGCAGGACAACACTGCATCCCCTGAAAATATGGCTGCAAAAAGCTTACCTTTTCTAGTGTTTAAAAAAAAGATAAATAAACCAAAACACTGAGTTCTGCTGCACCACCATACAGACCAGTCAGTATTTTAAGTGAGGATTCCTTCCCCTGCCTGATCATTGGATTTCACAATCAGTTGGAATGCCCATTTCATTAGTGTAAAAAGATTTCAGTATTAGCCTTTATGTTTAGCAGAGGCTTAGCATAAACATTAAATTTATGACTTATTTTCAAATCAAGATATTTTAAGAAAGGATGTTTATGAAATAAGTGTAATAAATATCAACATAAAGATATAATTGTAAACCCATTACATGCATACCTGCACACTGGCTGCTACAACTGGAGACCCTGAGGCAGAAGATGGTCTGTGTGGAGTTGACAATTGTTTAGTAGCACCCTGTGTTCCACTTCCTGCTCCCCCAGACAGACTAGTCCTACTAGCTCCACTTGAGTTAAGGTTACTGCCTCTGCTGGCAGGTACATTCATTCCAACTCCACCCGAATTATTTTTGCCAACAGTTCCAGAAGGAGAAGAGCTGGGCAATTTTGAAGAAGCCTGAGGGTTCTTTGCAGGCTGAAGGCCTGAGGTGCGATTAGAGGGCAGCAAATTCATTGTGGGAGACTGCCTGCTGATATTTACACCACTGGTCTGTTTATGAAGGGGGTTGCTGCTGGAGTGACTACTCTGGGAAACTAGTGCACTTGAACTGGAAGAACTGGGTGTTGTTGCAGGCCTGGGGGATGAGGTGGACTTAGATGAAAATTTAGGTGATGCATTGGGCTTGGGTGTCACAGAGGGCTTAGATGCAGTGGACTTGGGAGAGGCAGCAGGTTTGGGAGAGGCAGCCATGGAGAAGGGAGGCTTGAAACCCTGGGAAGAAACCTGTGACACCATAGCCTTGGCTAAATAGTTACTAGAGGTAGAGGTGCTGGATGTTGTCCGAGAAACCAGTGGGTGAGATACTTGAGAGCTGCTTCCAGATGAGGCATTAGACAAAGGCAGGCGATACACTACAGACTTATCTTGAGCCTTGATGACTGGTGACGAACAAGACAGTTTAGGATTACTACTCAGTTTCACCACTGGATTGGTCTGTGATTTACTAATAGTTGCTTGTAAAGGAGATACATATTTCTGTTGTACAGCTGAATGCTGGTGCAACTTTGTCACCTGCGATGCTGAGGAAGAGCCACTTTGGGCCTCAGAAGATGACACTAAGATATTAGCCTCCTTGGGTCTTTGAGAGGAGGTGGAAATAGCTGCTTGGGTTTTAGATGAAGAAACATGGGTCTGTGAAGAGGAGGAAGCAGCCTGAATCTGGCTTGACCGCTGCAGTCCTTGCTGAAGTAGTTTGGCTGGCAAAGGCTCTAAGGAAACCTTAGGATTTTGAATTGAAGATCCAGCAATAAGGCCTGAAGAGATACCAGTGTGAACTAAGTCCTGGGGTTTCTTTGGTACTGGCCCTGTGTGACCAGCAATAAGACTTGATGAATGGGGTGTTTGAGCAGGCTCTACTTTCTTTGAAGTTGCCAGAGGCAACTTACTCATGATGCTTGCCAGTTTCTCTTCCCTCAGCCCAGGGCGGGGTCTTGATGTTGATGTTTCTACAGCGGACCCAAGAGGTGATCCCTTGGCACTGTTATTGATAACTGCCAGAGCATCAGAAATAGAATCCAACGAGGGTGGATGGAAAGAGAGATCTTCATCCAGTGAGTCATCCAAGCAGATAGTCTCCGGAGCTGGTGTGCAGCTAGAGCCGGTTGGGGTGCAGATAGGTGTGCTGGAACTCAGTGTAGCGGCACAACCTGAATTGACTGAAGATGTACAGGTTTTCTGTTCTTTCTTTGGACTGGAGTCCTGAGAAGAGAGAGAGGAAAAAAAAGGCTTAGCAGCCTTTCTGGAGCTGAACCAAAGTCTTCTTTAGTATAATACTATCATTCTGTAAATTCAGACAAAGATCTACTGTTGAATTTTCCATATAAAGGTACCTATGATACCTAGGTATCAGAGTCCTGTGTGCTAATTCGATATTTATATGAAAAAACTTAGTGCTGTTGCTGCACAAAGATGACTACCCCACACAGTTAAGAATAATCTATGCAGCAAAGAACAGGACAGCTAATCTGATATTTATGCAAAATGATTACTGAATTTAGACCCCACAGTCATGTCTAATGAGCACCTGTATCACCACACTATGTTATTCCCAACTACACATTTTTTCAATGTTGCCAAATTTAATACTAGCTGAAAACAAAAACAAAGCACACATTAAAATTTTGAAACTTTAATGCAACTAGTACCTCTTCATAGTCTATTTTCAAAACTTACATAGTTTAAACTTCCAAAGCTATATAGACAAGTCTTTTATATTACTTTGTTTAAAGCCTACATCACCAAGCAAATAAGCCCTCTTACAGCATTTTCTTAAACTACCATTTTCTGATGGAACCTTTCTGCCAGAATTTTTCCAGATCACAGGCAGAAAGCTTGTTCAGGTCAGAGTCATATCAAAGTCTTAAATTAAAAACAGGCTGCATTTACCTTCACTTTGGGTTTAGGTGCCAGAATCACCTTCTTTTTTGCCCTAAAACAGGGGAGACAGATATGCAAATCAGAAGACAAAAGAAGGACAAGTCATTTTAGTATTAACTGCTACCCTGATTATATCTAAATAAACTAAAAGGTAATTACTGTGCCACTGCTTAAATAATATACTATCCTTGAAATAGAAATTGGGTGAAAATATCAGGAGGGGTGGGGGTTGGATTGGAAAAGAAAGAACAAGCATCCTTTTAATCTATTTTCCCTCATCAGGTGTCTCTGTAGATACATTAGATATAAAAATTCACCAAATTGTTGATATAATCTAGTGTATGTCAAGGTAAGATACTTGTTTGTACTTTTTTCAGCTTAGAAAAACCTCAAAATATCAAGTAATTTCAGCCTCTTACAATCTTAAGAGTTTGCCTACTTAGCAGAGCTTTATCCAAACTGAAATTACCTGTAACACCTCTATAATTTCACTTTATATTGCCATCTTTTGTTTCATCTCATTTGTATTACATCAAGGTACAAAAACAGTTGTGGTGGGTGCTCTCCCTTCCTCCCCCAGCAAAGTGGTTTGTTGCTTGTCAACTGTAAGACATATCTAACTTGTTTGTTGCAACAAGCAATTTAATAAGCTTCTAGTGTTTTCCGCAATTTAAATGAAAATGATTGTGTCAACTGCAGTTATGCAAGCAAGGATAGCATTAAAGGATAGCATTAATATTCCTCAGCTTCAAATTAGAAATTAAGCACTTCTCACCTTCTTGTCTCACTTCTATTTCCTCAAAAGGATCAACAGATTAACACCTTATAGTTCTTTTATTCTCCTTTCCAAAGCAATTAGGAACATGCTCAGTTTTAAAAAGTATCTATCTTCCTGAAGGTGGACCACTGGGCAGTTTTAGTATTAGGTAGAAAAATATTCTGTTAATCATTTCTATCACAAAAAGTTGCAATTTAGATGGCATTCAAAGCCATAACTGGTTACTTGAATATTGGCCTAATGACAGTGGGTCCTCAGAGGGATATAGTACTGTTTGAGAATCAAGAAAGTAAAATTCCATCAAGATATATAGTCTACTGTGGGTAGGGAGATATTTTTGAGGAAAAGAGCAGGAAATACTGCAGTCTGTGGATTTGATTTGTTATGCTGTGTAGCAAAATTTAGGCAGTGTACAGCATTTTGAAATACTTTGATGAAAAGGCATTAATCCAAGAACAAATATCCACTTGAGATATTTAATCACTTAATTCCTGAGTTAAATTACAGTGCCACAACACTACAGGCATATGTTAAAGCATTATAAATTTGGGAACTTTATAAATATCTTCAAAAAAACCCCCTAGATATGCCCCTCTGTCCAGAAAGAGGTAGTATGAAGATGGGAAAATATTAAGAACTAAGCAACACAATGCTACAAACTACTTAAAGATACTAGCAAGTGTCAGTATTATACTCACGGAGCAGAAGTGAGGTGATTGTGAACACTTCGGCTTTCTTTAAAAAGCATCCTGGAAGAGGGTGAGAAAAGAAACATAAGATGATTCTACATGGACAATCAGCACATGATCCCCAGGTACTCAACTATCCTTAAATTTTCAGAAGAACACTTTGATTATCTGTCCTCAAAGCAGATGGAAAGTAAATTATCTGTATTGCTATTACAGTGCAGTTACAGGCGGGCATAAACAGAAGAATGTTAATTAAAAAAAGGATTAAGCTTACATTTAAAAATTCCTAAAATTCAATGGCCAAGCAGAAGTCACACTATTACCTCCTTCATCAGGACAGAAGAAACATTTTGAATTCTCCCTCTAGGGCAGCTAACAATATTTCTAAAATCAAATTAAGGATTACTCTAAACTCTTCAAACTAAGTACCCACACACTGATCACAGGTTTGGGGTTTTTGTTTTTTCTTTTTTCTTTTTCCCCTCTTCAAGTGAGGGGATGGAGGTGGAAAATCAGAATATAGGAGAGAAGCTTGTTTTTTAGTTTTTTAGTATTTTGTATAAGCCATTGTGTACCATTTCTGTGACATCAATTACACTGCATCTACACTTACACTTTACTCTGGAGCCAATGGTGCAGCTCCATGAATGGCAAGACTCAATATAGTAATCCCAAGAAAGTTCACATGCTTTTACTCTTGTGTTATCAACTCCTGCTCTGGAAAGTTAGAACAATTCCTGACATGTACTTATACTACCGCTTGCTGTCCAAATGCAGCTATAATCAGACAATTAATGGAAACTCACTCCCTTTCCCTACTCCCAAGTAGGTAAGCCTAAAGTGGTATTGCACAGACACAGCCAAGATTTTCCTACACCAATGTCATTGTGTTAACACTGACCACACCACAAACAGCTGTCTAAACAGCTTCCACCACTGATAACACATCCTGTAGAGCTGCAACAGTTATGAAAAAATCCATGTATCCACAAGTCTCAAGCAAATTAATCAGAAAACATTAAAATCCCCTATCTATGGTTCCAGTGCTTGCCATTCCACTGTTAAAACTTCCAGCTCCATTCTCACATCTATTTTCTTCACCCCAGTCTCCAAACCTGTATTACATTACTCTCCATCACAGACTACTGAATACCTACGAAAAACATCAGGAAATGATAGGGACTTTCCTCATTACAAGTTCAGTTTGCCACTTTTAGAAGTATCTATCTATTCCTGCCCTCTTCCTGCTTCTTGGTGCTTTGTTTTTTCCTTAGTCTTTTTCATTTGGGGCATCCCAGTCACCAGTAATTTGTAATGCCACGGTATATAACAGCCATAGCATAAATGCACATTAAACAAGTGTTACGAAGTTAAAACTAGTTGTTCTGATCAGTCACTTCCAGAAAGAGAACAAAACACTATCGTTTCTTTTCTATGGACTGGCAGTTGTACCATGCAGGAGCTGACATCTATATTTTCTTTCTGTCTCTTACAATATAACCTTTGACAAAACATTTCTCTCTTTTGGCCCAGTCACTACAGTTTGGTCATTGCCTGTTTGACAAAGTTACTTATTCCTGTTTGAAGCAGATTTTTAGACAGAAAGAAGCCTGAATTTTGTGGAAAGAGCCATCCCATAAAGGATAGATAACTATTTGCTTCTGAAAAGTCCAAAATACAAACAGTGGTTCCAGTGCAGCTGCTCTTATAACAGCACAGAACTATTTCTTCTCTTGTCAGGTCTCAAAAAATAGTGAACCGTTGACTGGCTTTCACTGGCACATAAAAACATCCAGTTTTCTGACAGAAACGCTGAAAGCAACAAATGCATCCATTGCAGTTATAATCCTTAAGCTCCAACATATTGTAACAAGATAGTTGACTTGTGCTTTGAAACCAACATAATTCAGGTACAAGCTGTGGCATCTAAGCAGCAAGATAAAGATTTCAGATAGCGGAAAGTGTTTCTTCCAGAGTTTAGCTTAGAATCCTTATAGATAAAATATGAAATATACATAAAATATAGGATGGAGAACAAGTAGTCTCTCCTTCAGACACCTCCCAGAAGTATGTAGGATGGGATGCAAGTTATATTTAAGATATAAACCCAGTAATAATTGATAAGGTACAACTCAATAAAATACATGCTCGATGGAAGTCTTTCATAATGTTCAAAATAGTTTCTAAATGCAAGTACAGGATAATCTATATGTGAATACATACCATTGCGGTATCAGAACTGCCCAGTTTGTAAACAGTCTTGCTGGTCAACAGAAAGTTATGCTCAAGCAGCTGTTATCATTGCTTTTTGTTGAAGCCACTTTTAGAGAAAGTTTAAAAATCTGATAGAACTTTTTAAGCACACTTATCCTATGGAGTGACTACTCTGGGAAACTACCTTATATGCTATTATGTTTTCAAATATAAAGTTTTGATGTGTTTCACTTATGTATTCTAGAATGACCATACACCATCACCTGACTACTTCACTGCCATCACCAGTGATCTCTCCATATCTTCTCTTAAGCAAAACTGCAATCAATTCCATGTCTTGTCTTGTCTACTTCAGTAAAGTCTTCAAAATAGGTAACATCTCACTGGCATATTCATCAGCATATTCACTATATAAAGATGGATCCTTGAATAAAAAATAAGCCTCCTGTATGCCAAGAAATGTAGTAGCTCATTTCATTAGTATTTCACAAGCAAATTATTATAACCTGATTTTTTACACTGGCTACTCAATAAAATATCAAGTATAGTTATTTTTACAGCTTGATACAGATTTGACTAATCTATACTCAACATATCCTTCAGCAAATCTATTAGTACTGTTATATCACCTTTCACACTTATGTAAAGATTTGATAGAAAACCTGTTATGGATGCTACAGAAGGAAAGGATTCAGACTTGTCACCTTGTATTTGCTTCTTTCTGCTTCCACTTCAAAATGCTTGAGAACTTTGCCAAATTTCTATTTCAGAATGACTGGTTATCTCATTTTATTCTTACTCTGTGTGGTTGTTCCCTCTTAATAAGTCAGTAGGAATCAAGCACAACTTTTCATTAAGAAAACTGGTGCATTTTGAACAGCAGCATCACACAGCATCACAATTGCACACAGGAAACAAGAGTACAAAACTTGCTATAAATAAATAAATATATACATATATATTTAGTTAAAACTTTGGTGTTGAAATTCCAGCTTATAAATTTAAAGTCCACATCACACTGCATCTCAGATTGCTTTCTATATCACCCTCCATCACAGGAAAAACTTTCCAAGCAGTCACCCTTTCCTCCACCCCAAAAAGCAGCATCAAGGACAATGGACCATGTTATGAACATTACTAAATTCAGTCCCTGGCAGATGACTAAAGAGAATAGTTCTCCAAGAAAAGCAGCATTCTTTCAGCTCTCAGGTTTACATACAAGATGGAAACTTAACTTTCTGAAAAAATATCTGCTCTTCTACAGTATTCCAGTTCCACTAGCACATTTTGAACTTTTAAACAGCCCTTAATGTCAGTAGCACATGGATGAATGAAGCGTATCACAACAAATAAGGTTCAAGAAATAGTCACAACACAATAAACATATACAGTGGGTATCTTACCTTGCCTGCATCCAGCCCTTAGGCCAAAGTGGTTTCACCTCTGTTTCCATAAAGGTTTTGAGGTAATCTTCAGCAGACTGACTTCTATTTGGCTCTAGCTCGTAACATCCCAGCTTGATCTTGACAAGATTACACAACAAAGATCTGCAGAAAGAAACATAGAACAAGTGTATTACAAGAACCAGTCCTTTCTAAAGCTCAGCAGAAAAATCCTGAGAAATGGAAGAACTAACGCTGCACAACTGCTGTCCACTGGCAGTTATAGAAAGAGCTCATCTCTAACCACTTTTTTTTGTAAAATTTGCCTCTAACATGTTTGCTGCCATAACTGGTATGGTTTGTGCCTCATCACTGCTCTCCTCAGTTTCCATCAGGCCTTACAGCTCATTTCTTTTTATCTTTAGAAGCTTTTTGTTATTTGTTCCCACATCATCTTTGTAGTCTCCTTATACCTGAAATGTCTTCTCTCACTTTGCTCACAATGACCTCTATCTCAGTTAAAAATAGAGAATGTCCAAAAGCAAGTGCTGGATCCCATTCTACACTGAATTATCATTTCAACAGAACAGCCTTTCTGACAGAGGTGCTTTTTTTTAGTGTCCTTAAAAAAAAAATTAGAATTGCACAGAGACAGATAATGTTCACCCTTCTGAGCCTCATGAAAAGGCTGAATTAAAAAACAAGACTTAAATATCTCTTGTCCTTAAATATGGCTCCTCCATATGGAGGAGCTATGCTGATTATACATATTACATGAAGCTCACTTCCCTGTTGTCTTACAATAATACGGATGAATAAAGATTCATTTTGAGAAATCCAATGGCACGTTCTAAATAACACTCATGCTTGTTCTAAAATCAACTTAGATCTTCCATGAGAAATTACTAGTTTAGTGAGAGCTGCTCACTAAAAAATATATATATATATATATATATATATATATATATAATCTGTTTCTTAAATAATCTAGATAATCTTAATTTTCAATAAAATCTACTCTAGGAAACAGAACAATGAGACTTCATCATTTCAGACAAAAATCTGTGTTGCTCTCCAAGACAACACAGAATTTGCGCTCCAAGGGGATGCATCCATCATACATTCTGGACTGCAGTTTGCCCAAGGCCTGGGAGGCCTGTCAACACAGCACAGCCAATTTTGGTGACCTTATTGCAAGAGACATCTTAACCACTCTTTGGATGACAGTGTTTTGTGACAGCGTTCCTAGAATGGTGTGAAGCAGCTGTAACTCTGCTTACACTTCTGTTCTTTGCTTAAAGCAGCTCACTGTGCTAGCTCCAGAAAAATTTTCCTGCATTTGGACAAATCACATCAACAAGCAGCGAAAAAAGGGTTTGGTGTGATCTTGCCTTTCAAGTCAAAGGAAAGTGTGCGCAGCTTTCTAGCTTGACTATTTTGTTCCAGTGCTCTCCAAAGCTTCGATGAACTGCGCTTCTGAGAAGGACTATTTATTTAAAAGTATTGTGTAATAATATCCCCCTAGTGATCCCATTACGAAGAAAATAAAAAATCTTGGTGGAAAAAGGTAGTTTTGGCTCACCTCACTGTATCATCCCAATGAAACTTTTTTCTGGGCCCCACAACCCTCTTTCCAGGTTTCTCATCATCATCTTCCTCTGATCCATTTTTCTCTCGTTCATCTTCTGCTTGCAACCTAAATTTAGAACAATTGTTTTCTTTATAGGTATATGACACAGACACAAACTGTTTCCTTAAAGAAGAAATGAGTGCCCTGTTAGGTGCCGGAAAAAGAGACCTGTCTTCAGATTCTCATTATACCCTTCTGGGAAAGGTAAGTAGTTGATCTTCCCCCTCCCTATTGCTTTGTGGTCCTCACTATCACGAGCAAAAACGGCACACTGGATGGACGCCATCAGGATGCTGATGATAAACTTCATATAGTGCCTCTACTTGGAAAAGGAAAGGTGCTGATCAATCTGTTCATGACTCCGCAAGTCTGAAATCAGCTAGCTAGGAGGGAAATAATTACAGAGAACAAGAACAAAAGCACAAAAGACAGTCAAGAACATGAACACATCTCCTTCTATTGTCTATTAATCTAGCACGCTGGAGTCTCCTGTATCCCTCTCACAGTTTACAATTTTTCTCTCAAGACCTATACCATTCAGTTAGCGGGATTTCTTGATAGAGTCTGGTGATCATATCATTTAGATGAAACTCTAGGTACTTTGTACAACTCAAAACATGCAGGCACGTACAAAGGAACTGGAGCACACTACTTTGCTGGGCTCAGGGAATGAGCAACCTGGTGACAGGCTTCCAGCTGGACTCTAGAATGGTCATGTACATACTCCAGAAGTACCTACTTGGCATTCTTGGCTTGATTACGGGCCTGACAATCCTCTTGATATTTGCATAACTGTTCAGGCATGACATTACTGACAGCCAGTTTCAGCTTTTGCAGTGGTTCTCTCAAACGGTCATCCTGGGAAAAGATAAACAAAGTGATCCTATTAGATGCAAAGTAAAGCATGTTTCAGAGAGTTCCTGAGGAATTATTTTCCTCTCACTCCCAAAAGGCAATATTTCTAGTACTAACTATTGACCGCAACAGCAGTTTCCTACATGACACTTCATTAATTCTGTATGGTCCAACAACAATATAAAAATGCACACACTTGTAACTTCTCATACAACTACGTAGTTTTAAGCCCAGAAATCATGAAAGGTAGCCACATACAAGGAACCACTTCATGAACATCATGGTATGATCTCATTAAACAATCCTTTTCAATCAAAAGAGGCAAGAAAAACTGAGTGGATAAAGCAAGAAGACTCGACTGAAGAGTATCCCAACATTTGCAAATAAGTAACAAATCAAGTCTCCAAAAACTCTGTGGTATAAAAGTCTTTTGGGTAATGAGCAAAATCAGGACTATATATTTAGGATTATCTCCAAACATTAAAGCGGTATCATACTGTACACTTACCTATATGTTTTAAGTTCTCTTCCTACATCTTCTGACTCTGCATTCTGAGTCATAACTGTTTCCTGAGAACTATAATACCATGTGCTATTATGTCCTACTGCTGAACGCAGAAATAGCATGTGAAACTCTTCCCTCCTAGTATGTTTTTAGTTTTCTGCATTCACGATCCTCAGATCCTCTGCAAGTCTTACTTCTGATCTCATCTAAAGAACCAGGCCAGGATACTTTAGATCAAAATAGATTTTCTATTCAAGAGGAAAGCATATATATTCTTTAGAAGAAAAGCGACTGTAAATGAAGTATGAAGTATTTGCAAGATTGAAGCACAAAGGCAGTATACCGGCTCAAAAGAGATAAGCTACGTCATCTAACATCAACCTATCCCTTTTTTTTTCTTGGCACAAAAATGAACATAATGGTCATTTTTTTAACCTGTCCTAACTATGATTACTGTGGTGCTCTGGCTCCGCTACTTTGATATGTATTTTGTATCCAACTTTCAAAATGAAAACATTTCATTCTCATACACAGAAAGGTCTGAAATACTTAGCAAATACTAGTTCTCAAAATAGCCACAATAATAGGAACACAGACAAACAGCATTTAAACCAATCTAGCAACTGATTAAAAAAAAATATTTTGCTTCACTGGACACTGCATGGCTGTTGCTCTATCCTTCTGCACTCTGTCCTCCACTACTACATAAATGACTTATGCTGGAGCTACTCTTCCCCGCCATTACCTGGACATTGAGGTGTAACTTCTTCAGACGCTTTATCAGTGTGTCCTTATTGCATGGCACAAAAGCCTCAAGGTGAGAGTACACTCCATTGCGGATGGCAGGATTTATCTCCTGTAACTGTAGCTCAATACTGACAAACAAACAAGAGACAGCCAACTAGTGAGGCACTCCAAGATGAAGATGACGACTGAACAAAAACCCTAAGAAAGTTCTGTATGCATAACATATTCGAGCTATGCATACTAAAAATAGCAGCTTGGGATATATTTTCAAACGCATTAAGCTAACCTTTTAAAAAGGAGGAAGTCTTAATCAATGGTGAGAGGCCATTCAAAAGACTTTCAGGTACATATTTTCCCAGCAATGTTGAACACTGATATTCAAATTTAATTTCCTCATGCAATTTCACATCAAGCTTGATTCAATTTTGGCTATTATGGTTTCCAGAGATTACTTTTTTTGTTTCTTAGAGTAAGAACAAAGAACTTTCTATATCAAATGCTTGGTTGAAGGATTACAGAGTCAGGAAAGTCTGCATTTTCCTTCATAAAAGCTGAAGGCATTTAAGTTTATGAAAATGTGGGACAGGAAGAAAATAATGGCAGAGTTTTGTTGAATTTTGCACACAAAGTCAAGGACACAGGGCACTACAAAACACTTTACAGTGGATAAAGACAGACAGATACTTAGGACAGGAATTGTATTCATATACAAGTCTCTTTCACTAATAACTAGCTTAGACTGATCTGCCTTACATAAACTGTTGAGATCTTTTTTGGAACAATCTCAGTAATACCTCCTCTCCCGTACTTTTCCTTTCACCCCCTTTTCCAAAAGGGGGAGTTGTACAGATAAGCACTTACTCCAGCAGAATATTATTCATGTCTTGTGTGAAAAATTTTTTCCTGCCTTCTTCATCAAACATCTTTGCGGCCTGAAAAGACAGCAATAAAAAGTACCCAAATGTTCATAGCACATATTATCCCAACAAACTTAGCATCTTCAGCTTTACAGCTGTATCAATTATTTTCCAGAGAACAGCATTACATGAAAAACAAACTATTCTTAGCTATTTAGAAAAGGAGGTGAAGATCACTATCATATCCAAATAAAAATTCCTCCTTGTTCTAAGGCAAGCAATCATTCTGCTTGGAATCTGCCTGGATCACTGAGGTTAACATACTATTCTTGTTAAAAACACTGAAGAAAAAATGGTAGAGAGCTTTGTTTTAATATCTCACCTAAAATAATATCACCACCAGCAACATTCCGGTATCACTGTTTGCTTAAAAAGAGCAGCATTGCTTGACTAATCACACTGCTCTCAATCCATATAAGGCTTCTTTTCTTCCTTTATTATTGTGCATGGCCCAGTCATAACTCTGCAGCGTTCTGAGACAGATCATCTCAACCCCTGAATGCAATTTCTACAAGGGAATTATGTATGCTAGAGGAATACCTCATCCCTCTTTTCTGATGCTGTCCAGCATTCTCTCCATCTTTAGACTTGGGGAGTGAAGATTGGAATTGTGCCCCACTCTAATACTTTTGTATTTTTGTCTGGTCTCTTCCTGACTCTGTTTGGGATGGAAAAAAGGCAAGCTTACTCCTATATACACTTCCTTTTATTAAGAGTTTTTTCCTGGCCTCTCAGAAAGGCCCATGCAGAATCCCTTTAGTTTTGCCTCTAGATTCTTATTTTTCACAAACCATGACAGCTTCTAGGAGAAAATCATGTCAGTTCCCTGCATCACTCTACAGAATCATTAAGATCTTCCTTCTAGAGTTCCTCTACTCCTCAAATGTATGGAAGTCAAGAGAGAAAACACCTTCAAATGCTCTTATTTTCTTACTATATTCTGGCACTGGGACCAGAAAGCCAATACCCAACAGGTCTGGAAAAGGGTAAGCATGCAGAACAGCATGCAAGTGTGATATCATACTGAATGCCAAACATTTGCGGCAGTCAGTATGCTATAAGGCTGACTATTCAAGTAAACTGAAAAGGCTTGATAATTCTGCCTTTAGAAAAAAGTAGTCAATAAGCTGTGACAGAGCTAAAAACTGCAAGTAAATGCAAGTGTTAACTTGATAAAATTCCTTTATTACTATGAAATACTTACTGTTCTTGCTCTTTGAAACTGTTCCATTTAAGTTGGAAAGAAAAATATTTTCTATCATTATGAACTCAGTATTGCACAGAAAAGCAGGAGTCTGATACTTCATCAGAATTCATGCTTTAGCCCATCATCTTGCATGCTTTGTCATTTCAGTAGTGAACATCTACTGGAGGCTTTTTTTTAGCTCCTGTAAGGACTATACTTTGTTCGCTACTTTCTACTGTGAAGTCAGTTGCTGAGGGTATAGTACTACCTGTTCAAAGAATACTGAAACATTTGTTCTTAAAAAAAATAGGTTATGGATGTTTTTAAGTAATAAGATACCAAAGAAAAACAAGTTTGGAAGTCTTAAATCCAGTTTCTTTAAGAATAATTAACACAACAACTAACACCTTAAAGTGGAAGGAAAGATATATGCTTTGATGTTGGGGTCCTAGGGAGACTTTAAAGCTGACTTTAACACTATAGTCATACAGCACAATGCACTGGTCTTTGATGAAAGTTACACTGGGACATTCAGAAACACATTGCTATCACTGAACTTTTTGGTCCAAGGACAAATTATCTGGACCACTATCTTGACAATACAAAAAAGCCACCTTATTACTTTCCTGCCGGTGTGCAGTATTATCTTCTGCCAAAGTAGTTCAGAACTGCCCACTTAGGGAACTAGAAGATATGAAAGGAGGTCGGAAGTTTTTATCGTATTCAGCCAAGGGCTTTCTAAATAAGTTTTAAAAAATATATTTTATCCAATTATATCATTAACTTCATTAAATATAGGCTTTTTCCTACAGCTTCATAAGCTTTTTAGCTTTCTTTGTACTAAAGAGCACTAAAGCTGCAAGCCCCATAAACATTTGAAAAAAGTTTAGAGGAGCCATTTTATTTTTTTCTCCTTTTTCAGAATAATGTTCTACCTCACTGATAATGTTTCAGCTGACGATGACTTGTAGGAGGTAAGGAAGTTGCATTTTTAGGTCAATGTGCAGTGGAGTTCTCTCCCAAATATGACAAAATATATGGCTACTTCCAAACCCCATGAATAGACTTGCTCTGCTCAGCCAGCCCAAGCAGAAAACATAATGATTACAAACAGAAGATTGTAGAGCTGGGATTTCCAAAAACAATTGACTTAAAGCTTTCTTCAAACCGGCTGGCTTGCTATGCCATGCAGCAGAGTGAATTTGGGGCAGGCCACTAATACTTACTGATTTTTGGCCTAATCCAATTCTACTTCTGTCCTACTAAGAACTTATTGCTGATTCATAGCAAAGTTAATCTGAAAACTCAAAGGTAGACAAAATCTTCTCACTTGCTTTAATAAATATTAATCCCTTGGCTACAGTTAATTCAGTACATTTCAAAACAACTAAGAACACTGTAAAAAGTTTACATACAGGTAAGATAGAGTAACAATAACTATAATGTCTAACCCACAGCAAAGCAACCTCTGCTACTGTGTACATTATTGCTTTCCAAAAAGGTGGTATGGTGAACTACTTTCTCAAAGCTTAAGAGCTTCATTTTATTCTGAGTAAGGAAAAGCTGTGCTTTATTCTGAATAAGGAAAGGTTTGCATGTAGAATTAGAACCTGAACTATCAAACAAATTTATTCTCAACTTAAGATAACATCCACAACTAAAACAAGGAGCATAATAAAACACCTTAATACATCTGTTCCTTTTAAATAAGCTAATAGGATGTTTGGAACCTGGGAATTTAATATTTTCCATTAGTATTTTTGAAAAATATTTGGACTCCATGCCAATCTTCCAAAAGGAAAATATTCAGAGCTTTTTTTTTTTTAAACTGGCAAATTAAGAACATTCATATTACAGGGCCAGAATTCAAAGCTGACATTAGACTGTAAGTTAGAACAGTATTTCAGGTTTCTTCTCCAGCACAGATGAGAAAGCAACCATCCATTTTACCAAGTATTAATTCAAGTTAAAGAAATACTGACACTCCCATTATGGAAAAATATTACAAGTTATTGTACACAGAAGATTAAGCAGAAAACCTTATTTCCACTGGGAAATACCTCCTCAACAATCAACCTGCATCATCTCTGTGGTCATATTTGCCTTAGTCTAATTACAGCCATTAAGATTAACATTAAGGTCAATGCTACACTTTTTAATGTTTCATCCAGTTTTTCCACAGATAACAGCTCAGGCCCTAATTATTCTTCCTTGTTTTCTCAGATTCTTGAATGCAATCCCTTACCAGTGAGTTCATACTTACTGTTCGAAGGTCTCCAATGCGCTTTTCAAGAAGCATAGGCAGACCTTCTGGGAGGGCCGGCACCTGCTTGGGTGTCATGACCTGAGAGGTGTAGGTTGCCTGAGTGACATTTCCATTTTCTCCTGACAGCTCAGATACCGGGCTGCCATCAGAAGTGCCGTCAAGCAACTTGTCAAAGTCAATGTCTCCCAGCATCTCCAGGGCACTTTCAGCTTCTTGCAGGAGCTCACGTTCATTTGTGCTACCAAAAATGGAGAGGACAGGATCATTGATCCTGAGGTTCAAGTCAGAGATATCATTTCCTGCACTGAGAGAGGAAGAAGGAATTTTACTAGGGGTAGAGGTTGCAATAGTCACTGGAGGTTTTGGACTAGATTCCTTCTTCCTCATGGCTTCCTTCTCCTTTTGAAATTTACGGATCATGGCAGCCAGAGAAAGTGAGTCTTTATATAATTTCTTTTTCTTCTTTTCAGACTTGTGTGAATTTAAGGCCATTACTCTGTAGAGAAAAAGAAATCTTTCATTAGAATGTATACAACTTCCAAAGCCTTAGCCATCTTCAGCAAAAATGTCCAGTACAAATAAAAGAAATTAGCAGGGGGAAGTGAGCATCTTGTGACAGGCGACAGAATAGTCTGAAGATGGAAGCACAAAACCCTTGCCATTCATGTGATTCCATGATCTCCAATTTCTTGCTATGTTTCGTATGCATTAAGGCAAAGCTTATTTATTCTTTGCTTCTCAATTTAAGTATGGAGAGGTTGGCACCACTGCTAAAGCTATGGCTAATCTATGCTGCTAAAACACTTCAAGATTTACCTGACTCCCAAATGGCAGTAGTTTGCTTTAAGTGTAGACATGCTACATAGGTTAAAAAAAATTCTCTTGACTGCTAAAACTTTTTTTTTTTTTAAACACATACAGTATCAACATTTATATGCTACTCAAATTGAGCATTTTTCCCTAAATCATCACCATGACAAAAATAGTATCAATAACAAATTTTCAATACCAACTCAAATATTTGTAAGATAGGAAAGCTTTCATTCAAGGAGGGTTTTCCTGAACCAATTAAGTAAACCCACCACCTTAATCATTCCGTACAGGTCTCAGAAGATGGGAAAGCTCACACAAGACACATTTAGTGAGAAAGATAAATAAAAGATAAATTTAGTAAGAGACATGGAGAATATTTAAATTGTGTTTACATTTTTCCAGAACAGGAGTCTGGGGATAGGAAAAAAAACAAAACTATTTTTCATTAGAAGATAGAGAGGAAAGATACGATTTTTACTGCTACAAGGCCTTCGATAGAACAGAGATGGATAATGCTATTCATAGACTCAGAATTTCTTTTCTGTAATTTGTCTTTCCATGTTTTACTGTTCACCATTAAAAATGGAGTCAAATTAAATTTAAAAAAAATGTTTTTAATGTAGAAGATTAGCTTGTAGAACTAATTTATAAAAAACCACACAAGTTTCCAAACAAAATCTGTTACCTATTAATTATGGCTGAAAAAACCCTTTATTCTAAAAACCTATGGAAATCTTGCTATGATGTGCAAACTTGAAACCAAATCTCACATACAATTCAGAAGTCCATCTAAAGAAAGAAACCTACCCCAGCTGCTTAGGAACTTTCATTTTCCGAGGCTTCTTCTCCTTCTCTGTCTCTTCGTCCTTCCGCTTGCGCTTCTTCATTCCACGGTCTTCACTTTCTTTTAACTTTGCAATCTACAAAGCAGACCAAATAAAGGACAATGGTTTTTCCATCCTACAAGGCCTTTACAGCAAGAAACATTTCATTTTCCCTACACTTTCCAATTCAAAGCTGACATTACCATAATAGAGCATGGGGGAGAGAAAGGAAGGAAAAAGGACAGACAGGTAAATAACTGTCACTTTTTCATCTGTAGAGAACCTGATACTTTCCTTGCACTTTCTTTCTGTTTCTAATTACAAACTTATCATAAGTAGCTATTTAATTTACATTTTTCCAGTCACAGAAAAGTACCTTAGTTATGTGTAACATCAAACAGTAGAACCGGATTCCTAAGGAACAACTGCAGTTACTAACAAGCCTCCATTGTTAATCTTTCTAAATAGTTATTTTATTCACAGTTTTCAATACTAAAAATATTTTCCAGATCCTAAAATTACCTAATAAGTTAAAAAAATAAAATAAAATGCAGGAAAGCACAGGGAAAGCAGAAAATTCCAGAAATGCCATGGAACTTGTGAATGTCATATGCAAGCTGTTATACTGGCACTGATCATAACTTCTGGGAGTACATAGAACAGTACACTGTGAGAGACTGCATATAAACTTCTTTTAAAATAGCTAGTCTTATAAGTTGAACTGCATTTTAACAGGTATTTTGTGTTAAATGTTATTCTGAATATTAGGAACCATTACAAATCATGCAAATTTCAGCAAGATTGTAAATACACTGTTGGGGCATTTTCATATTTTCTTCTTACATAATAAAATTATTGTAAAATTAAGGAACTATCTATCACTTCTTAAAATGGATGGGCACAACTCATTTGCCTGCCTACAGAGACTGTTAGTCTTACAAACCTAGACAACCTGTGGATATCATGAGTTATTTTCCCAATGCTTGTACACTAGCCAAAAAACAGAAATTGCTATAGAAGAAAACTGTGCATCATTCAGTTTTCAAGCCTCCTCATTTGAGGCATTCTAATCATATTAAATCTTTCCCAATTTCCACCTAGCCGTAAGTTCTGTATATAAAGTACAGTTATTATCACTCACTTTAGGTGGCCTGTGCTTTTTGTCTTCTGCAAAGTCTTCATCCTCTGAGTCAGATGCCTGGCGGAACTGCAGTGTACCAGTGTTGATATAAAACCCTCCATATTTGGTTGTCAATGATGCAGGAACCAATTCATCATACTGGGCAGGAAACAGAAGGTAATGGGTTTATTAGTATTTCTTAATAAAATGAATCAGTCATTTATTTACAAGTCCCTACAGATAAAGAATTAAATACTAGTACACAGCACAGCTTCCTAGAATAGAAACAGGAAACTAATGCTATTGAAAACTTACTGGCCAGGGCATAGAACATTAATGTTATAGAATAACCTTCCTACTTTCAAAGCAAAGTTTATCTGGAAAAAGAGAAAGTATAATAAATAAATAAATTTTAAAAAGCTTTCTGAAGGGAGTGAGGATGGGCACATAGGCATTTTTTCCTCTGAGGAGACAACCTTTTAACTATTTTTCCCTGGTATTCCATCTCTAACAGTACCTTATGCTAGAAGGTTAATCTCAAGATGAATAAACCATTTGAATAATTGAATATCACCTGCCAATGAACAGCTTAACTTCACTGTTTATTGCCTGTGTTAGCTGGGCAGTAGGCAGGCACACAGCAAGCTACTTGTTCTAGTCTACTACAGCTTTAAAGGCACACTAGAGACATCACTGGTTTACAAAAAATTTTTGTAAAAATACTACCTCTATACATTTTAAATGGTAAGTTTCATACTTCTATTGAACGTCCCTCAATTTTACAAAAGAAAGTGCATTTTATCCTAGCAATACCTTCCAGTATTCATACACTTCTATCACAGACCTTTTCAGTTATCTGTAAGTGAAAGATAGCTACAAACACTTATTTTCAGAATCTAGTGCTTGTATCTTAAAAAGAAAGAAAAAAAGAAAAAAAGAAAAGGATAGTAAGATGTCATAATGGAAGAAGTTCAATCTATATCAGAATTTTACAAAATTGGATATTATTATATACAGGAAACAGAACTGAAAATATTAGAGATGCTTGCTTTTGTAAAACAAGCATAAAAACCCTCTCAGATTATATGCTCTTTTCGTTGAGACAGCCACAGTAATGCTCGAGTCTTTTTCCCAATTAGTTTTTATTAATACATACCTCTGCAGTGCATGTGACAGCTTCATACTGTTCCAACACACTTCACATGTAATATCTCTAACCAGGCTGCCTGCTCGAGTACCTATCCCCTCTTTTAAAGTTCTCTGCAGTTTTCTTTTGTTAAAATAACCTATCCCAGAGAAGACAAACTTAACCCACAGTACCTGTTACTTTATTTATGATTTTAGGTGTCCAATATGACATGGCCTAGTATACAAAAACTACAATCACAGGACTTGTTTTATTGAAAGTCAGATATTCTCACTCTGTTTACACTGTTTTGAAGCCATGAAAGGTTTCAACCTCTTATACACAGTGCTTTATTTTGCACAGTACTCAATATACATGAAGGACTTCAAGTTAAATTACAAAGCCATATCTCAAAAATATTACAGTCCAAAGACAGAGAGGAAAAGAGGTCAATGTTAAGTATAGTGGAAGACAGGATAATTCTATTATTTTATGATCAGCAGCTTCTCAAGAATATGACATTCTCCCCCAAGCATTATCATAACCCAGTTAATCTCTAGGAAATATCTTGCTGTTGGCAAATTTTCAAAAAGGCTGAGACAACTCATAGAACCATTCTAGTTTTATGCATAAATACCAACAAAGCATACCACGAAAATATTTATAAGAGAAACGAGGGAGGGTTGCCTTGACAATGCCATTATTACTATGTAGAAGGACAACACTGCCCTGAACTGCTTCAAACTCTTCTGGTTTTGACTTTCAAATACTGAAAATAGCAAGATGGTGAACTTAAGCAACAAATACATTTCTGGAAACTATAGCCTGTCTGGAGGCATAAAACAGGATGTCTGTGCAGCATGTGTGCCAACAAAAGTAAAGGAGGAAGCATTTACAGGACTCAGAAAACATTACAATGACCAGAAACATACAATAATAACTAAGAATTGATTTCTGCCCTTCTTTTGAAGGAAAGTGTTGGATTTTAAACACACTTTAAAAGTATGCACTCAGGCAGAGGAAAAAGTCAATTCCAAGCTACATCTGTAAGCAATAAAGCAAGTATGTTAGCATGGCCAAATGATTAAGAGTTAAGTAGGATACATGAGAACAAAACAACACCTTTGTTACTTTGAAGCTTCAACCAGCAGGCCTTCCACCGCATGTCTGTTAAGATGGAATATGTGCTAGATTTCAGCAGGTTGAATAAATTAGTAGGCAAGCACACACACTCCCACAACGTTAACTGAAGATGTGTGATCACTTATAGGAAGGGAACACACACAGTGTCAGGTAGACTGTCAGGTACCAAATTAGCTCATTCCCACTGCACAGGATGAAAAAAAAAATATACACACACACACCCCCAAAGATACAGATAAAGAACCAAAAGGCCTGGGCTAGCAAGAGCATGAAAATAGAAGCGCTATCCAGAAAAGGAAAATAGTTATGAGTACTTTAAATAAGTGACCTGGGTGGAAGAGCCTGAACTGGAGACATTTTTGAATTTGATCAAAATAAATAGAAGTTTCAGTAACAGTCATATCACCTTTACAATCCTGGAACAGAAGGCTGAACAAGCATTAGAGAAAGACAGAAAAAGAAAAGTAGTGAGAGGATCTGTGAAATACCCTGAGATCATGCAGAAGACTAGTGCAGGAAAGCAGAGACTGTATTAATTGGACAAAGTAAAAGCAAAGGGACATGGTTGTGGATCTGTCATTCATCTTAAGACACCAGGAAGATCATGCAAAGAGGGAGGTGCAAAGAAAAACTTAAAAGCGGAGGCTGAGTGAGAACTCCAGAGAAATCTGATGTTTTTCTACAGGCTTTCAAAACCAAGTTCATTAGGTACAACCACAAAGTACAAGGAAGATGAAAGGAGAGAAAATAAATGATTATCCCCAGTATTTAATAAACAGAACAGGCATTTTCCTTGTGAGCTGATAGGGAGTGAACTGAATTGGTGAGGCTGGGGTAACATGGAATCAAAACAGAAGAATATAGCTGTTGCCAAGTTTGGAGGAGAAAGCATACAGTCAGAGCTGGAACTATTGCCATAAGAAATTAAGAATAAGTAAATGAAAACACAGCAAAGAGTTGGCTGCTAGAGAGTAGAGGAAGCCCTGGAGAACATAAAAGAGACACCAACAATTAAAGACAGTCCACAAGTGAGGAAGCCATGAACTACTGCAGAAGACGAGTATGATCAACAGGCTACATGGCACAGATTCGCAGGAACAAGTCATCCAGAAAGGCAGACTTCATTCAATATACAAATCAGAGTACAAACTATTCCACAGCAGTCAGCAAGTAAGCAATGCGAAGCAAGGTCAGCAAGATGTGGATACATAGCTTACCAGCTGAAGTTTCAATAAGAGTGTATTGGCAATAGCTAAACTAAACTTCATGTTGAATTTTCTTCAGAACTCTTAGTTAAAGCGCATATGACTCTTTCAACTTGGAAATCTTACAAATTAGTTAAGTCTTTTTCTTTGCATTAGCTTTTTTTCCCCCCCACAGAAAATCATAAGCAGCTCTTTTCTGACCCTGTTTAAGGAAAAGAGTTTAACTTTCACAGTGTTCTAATCTTCCTTATTCATTCCAAGATTGAGAATAAAAATTCTTCTCTCAGAGCTACAGACAGACAAGACTTTATACATGATTGACTCCTGCAAACACCAGTTTTGTCCCACTTTAGATCATGGATTCATTCTGCAAAATAAGACTGATGTATTGTCTGACTGCCTAAAAGCAGATCAGTATGTAAGTCCATTTCAACTATCGCCCTTGAGCTACTTATTGCTGTTCTAGTGCCTTCAACTCAATTAAACGTTTAAGTGCGAAAAGTAATCTAAAGGCTTTTTAAAAATAAGTTAACCAATATACCAAGAATGACTAATTTAATAAAGTTTTACAGATTATACCAATTTAGTTCCAAAAATCAAGACCCGCTTATACATAATACTTATTTTATCCTGTATTAATATTGCCTGCTCGTGTGTTCGGATAGTCTAACCACAATTCTCCTCATTCACCTCTTCACCACAGAACAACCTAAAGTATAGATCCTCAAAGAGAGATTTGCTGCAAATATGTACATGTGTTTTTAAAAATGTAGATTATGCTTTATTTGTTGTGAAAGTGGTATTTAGATAAAAGGCAACCAGAGACCATTTTTTTTCCTTGTTCAGGATATTCCTCAGATGGCTCTAACCAACTGTGTTTTTCTATTTTTGATCATCACTAGCCCATTTAATGAAGTCAAGCTACTGAAGTCATGTTGATTATGGCTGCTGTAGCCCAATGAACTGAAGATCTACGTAGTTAACTACGTATTTAAGATACTTCAAACAAACACTATTGATTGATCTCTTAACTATGCCTCTAAAGGTGTAACAAATGAAATGCACTCTTCTAATCTGTCATCTTTTAAGGCTAAATTTTCACACAAAGGCCAAAATTATCTTTTAGAAAAGCAGCATAGTAGAATACACATTATTATCCTGAACAAGGTCAACAGGGAACAATAAATCACCTTTCTAATCAAGGATGACATCAAAAAGCAAGCAGAACAACACCCCCCCCCCCGATTTTTCCATGCTAAAGAAGGTCCTTTTTCACACAATGTATGTGTAAGCTTATGTTTTTAGCTTAAGCTTTTTTTATCCTGTGGAAAAGAGCAGTTGGAACTTGTGCCGCTATAGATTTCTAGGTAGGCAGTTCTCCCTCTGTATTCATCTACCTTACAACAGGGGAAGGTGCTGGCTGGTCTTTTTTTTGAATGCGCAAGTCTTACCTCTGTGTAAGAGTAACTGCATATTTTTTAGTAAACACTGACCACGTATTACCCCATATCCCTCTTCTATACTACACAGCAGAAAGGACAGAAGGCTCTGAGAGACCACCATATTTCCCCAGGATCTGTAATGTCTATATAAAGCTAACATTGCCAGGTAGGTATTCACCAAGTCAAGTATTTGGAGGTCATTGCAACAGCAAGTAGCCCAGCCAAATTAGACACTCATGCACGCGTGAGTGTATGTGTACATGCAGGTGGAATGGGAGTGGGGGGAGCAGAAATCTACAGGAACACCATTCCACAAGAAACATACCACCTGGCAAGTGACACTATAGCAGAGCCCATTTTGAACACTGAAGCAGTGAGGATGGACAGCTTTCTTTGTAGGTTATGTCCATTTTGTGTGTTACTATTGCAGAGGTCTGTTAAGGTAAGCAAAGATTAGAACTTTTCAGACTAACTGCTACAGAGCAGTTAGAAATAATAGCAAGGTGGTCTTGACTTAAATTATCTGGATTAAAGAGTTCAGCACCCACTGAACAGTCAAAATAATCAACATAAAAAGATCCTCTGTACAGACTGAAACATGGATTTCTGACCTGTCTGCAATTCTGTTCAGAGAGGAAAATCCATTTCTTCCAAATGGGACCAGCTAATAAGATTATCCAAGAAGGCAGGCAGCAAGGTAAAAAAAAACTGAACAGCATATACACCAGGTATGTCCAAAGAAAACAGCAACATGTAACCGTACACTTTTTGCTATAAGAGGAAACAAGTCTGAAGAAAGAGCGGACACAGGAACTGAAGGTACCACTTAGGGTAATATGTACCCAAGACCCTTTCTCCAACATTTTCCTTTGGCTGGCTTCATGTTTGAGTCCTCTGAACTGCCCTTCGGGAGCCCCTGCCTTTCTATGTTCAGTAGCCCCAAGGACTTTGACAGTCTGAATACAGCCATACTGCAGAAGTTTCAACTATGCTGTAGGGAAGTATTGATTCTTTCCAGAGTAAGCAATGAAAGCAGAACTGCAAGATCAGTAAGAAGAATCTCATTCAAGATTTTCTCCTCTCACAGAGGAGAGACACTGGCAATTTAGCTTACTAAACAGTCTAAACTCCACCCCATTCTCTTTTAGGGCAGGTACCAATGTACTTTCAGGAGTCTGACAGGAAAAACCTCTTCTGCTTAGGAGAAGTCCCCTTCTATCAGCACCTTCCAAGAAGCTTCCTCCAGAAATGTATGCCCTGTAGCAGTCTGGACTCCAGTGCTAGAGAGTCCCTCACCTGGGAACCATGTCATTGGTAGATTCCCAGCACTTAACCCTGATTTTAAAAGAGTCACACCAAAAAAGGAGCAGTTACTTTCCTATATCCTTAGAGAACCAAGTATACTACAAAAAAAATTATATTACATTATATATATATGCACACATATGTTACATATGCAGAATTGCTTACTTGGAAATAGACACAAAGAGCAAATGAACTCTGCT
This sequence comes from Apteryx mantelli, assembly GCF_036417845.1. Classification (NCBI taxonomy): domain Eukaryota; kingdom Metazoa; phylum Chordata; class Aves; order Apterygiformes; family Apterygidae; genus Apteryx; species Apteryx mantelli. The sequence continues at coordinate 167,238,515 of NC_089978.1, forward strand.
TCCTTTACTACAATGTGTTTGCTAAAAAAAAAAAAAGGCTTAGAATTTGATTGCTTTGATTTCTTCAACAACATTCGGTGGCATTACCTACAAATCTGGTTTTAGAAGGAAAATCTCTCTAAATAAGGAGCAAGTCTGTTTCAGTGCCAAGGAGCTCAGTATTTGTTTCACATCTGAGACACAACAAAAAAGACTAAAATTCTAAGAAGCTTTCAGTTTTGCAGGGAATAAACAGGGAGACAACAGGACTCCAATCCTGGAGCAATTCAAGAGGCACTCATACTCATTTTTCAAGTGTCTGTGCCCAAGACATTGCTTTTTTGTGTCAGAAAGCATCCTTCCTTCTGGAAGATAAGCCTGGGCTGGGCCTGCCTGAGACGTCTCTCAAGGTACACTATGATTTAATAGCTGGCCACATAGAAGATGAACAAACCAGACATGAAGGCTTTCCTTCTGAACATTTTTCCATTTGCATCTGATAGAGATGGAATGAGAGGTTTTGTTGAACTTAACTCCTACATTATGGAATCCTTAAGCTCTGCAACAGGAAGTTAGACTAGCAGCTGGTATACAGTGCTTTTTTCTGCTTTTATATATAGAAATGGGGATGAAAGCAGAACTGAGAGGTGGCCTCTCAATAGTCTGTATTTGTAATGAAGACACAAGGCAAAATGATTTGTTCAGGAGAGCAGTCTTTAAAGAATACACCATTCTCCCCAGTAGCTTCCACAGCTACCACATGACACAACCATCTGGTCCTCTAACAACTGCCTTTTGTATCTCTTGCCAGACTCCTTGCAAGAACATACCAGAAGTGCTCCTACAGATCTAGTGGGATCTGCTGCTGACAACAGCAGCCCTGGAAGCAGGCACAGTATCAAAAATAGCCTGCTAGATTCAAGTAAGGCATCGAGAGAGTCCTGTACTATGACTAGTAGATGATCACTGAATGTTATCTGAATTCAGATATCAGACCCATGATAAGCCATGATAAATTCAGAAATCAAGATACAACTCAGGTCCTGTATCACAAAATTTCGAAACTGAAGACAGTTATCTTGAGCAACACTGAGAAAACAGATAAGCCTAAAAACTACTGGTTTCTCAAAGGAAAGCAGCGCATCATCTTCTGTGGTTACTGAGCAAGTTACCGAGCTGAAGATGAGAATCTGAAATTGGACAGGACATACTAAGTCTTACTATGAACCTTGATACAGTCACAGTGGCACAAACAAAAGCTGAGGGGTATGACAGGATAGTTTAATATAGGTAATTTCAACTAAAATTTTAGTCTACACCAAGACTAACAAATACAAGCCAAGATAAGCATCTACAGCAAACTTATTTTTCACACAACTTGTTCATGTGCCTTCAGACTGACTTTATCAAAACTAACAATACACAAAGACAAGCTCAGCCTGCAATCCACTGTGGTGAACAGCTGAGGTCCTTTTGAGCAAGAAGGTATCAGTTCTACAGCATGCCTCCTACGCACCCCACACCATTAACAGCAATATTCAGTCCAACAGCTCTATGCTAGAGACCTCACAGTTCAGTGTTCACAGAAGTCCTTAAAAAGGACTTATAATTTCCCAGATCTAATATCCCATTCAAATTGAGGAGCAGCATAACATATATGCTAAGTAACATACTACTCTGATGCTTTCTTACTCTTTTCCTCACAACTCCTTTTCATCACCTTTTCTCTCCCACTCAACTTTCAGCCCCCTCCTTGCAGCTGTTTTGTCCAGTGTCACTCAACAGGTAAAGACAGTGGAGGAGACTGAAGGCTGGCTTACCTGACTAAACAGTACACCTAATTCTTCCTGGCACTGGGTAAAGGTGCGTCATAGGAGGTTCCCAATATCATCCATTCTTCTGAGCTGCTTCTTCCACATTGTCATGATTTCCTAGATCACCTCTAAGATTTAAGTGCCCTCTTACAAGCTTCCAAGTATCCCTGATATTACCTGCATCTAACTAATGCCCTTTTATCTCATTTGAGACAGTGTTGTTTTTGGAAAATATTCAAATAAAATGTTGCAAAATCCTGCTGTTTAACCAAGCTGTTCTCTTTCAAATTTTTCAGATACACTCAGTGTATATGTTTAAAAACCTGTAAGAATATGGTGATTATTTTGGTAGCAGAACAGCATCCCTATCTAATGCAGGGAATCCAACACCAGTAATCTACTAGTAATCCAGACAGCTGGTACAAGAAAGCAAACAGAGCCAGTGTAATTTCACAGCCCATGATAAGTGAAGTGTATGAATAGGGACAATTTTATTCCTAAAACTGAAAATCTTAAAATACATTTGAAGAAAATTAAATACATGATATAGTAATAGCTTTCGTAAATCTTCCAATGGCTCACAATGCCTGAATGAGACTACAGTAAATACAGTAGTTCCTTGGATGCCTGAAGTAATGCATCCTTTGGATCCATATGCCAGTTACACATGGGCACAAAGTATTTCCCCTTACCTTTCTTCTTTCTTTAGGAAGAAAAAGTAAAATATTGTTTTTATTTCTTGTTGCTGCTTTAATAAGGCTTACTTACCGCTTCAGAATTATCTATGAAAGGGTCCGTTTCGTCATAACCATAACCTATATCAATCAGATCCTGCAGGCGATCCTTCCGATGTTTGTGGGGCTTTCCACCCTGAAAACAAAATAAATGTTAGATCATTAGGGAGAGGAAAAACAATGTACTAAATATTAAAATCTGTGAAACAGATGGCATTAAAGGGATGGTCATTCAAGGAATTAAGAGTTTTGCTTTCTTGCATGTCTCTGAGACAGTCTAGATGACTAAAAATTAGAAGGCATAACTCTCCAGAGACTGTTTTCTCATACAAATTACGAGTTCCTGCAAATGTGCTGAAATTCTTTACAATAGTCTCACCAGAATCATCCCTGTAAGGCATTCACTAGCCACTTGGTTTCCAAGTGACTGAGACCTTCATAATATTTCCTATTTAGAGATGTTTCATTGACCTATGTTTTTAAAGTTTTCACTAGTGGTAAAAGGACCGGTATAATTTAGAAAGTTTAAGTTTTTCAGTATGTTACAGAGTCATTACAAAGGAAAACACAAATAGCCTAGCATTCACTAACACACTCTCCCTCACAAGATAGATTGCTTCTGTCCAGAAAAGTGAAGACTAAGCCAAAAGAGAAACATGTAGATCTGTTACTTGCAGATATGGTGCATATGAACTTTCAAGAAGTTTTAGCATTCATTTAACTTAACTGAAGAAAAACATCACGGAGATAAAATCCTTTGAAATGCAAGAGCTATCACCACAATTGGTAAGACCAAACATGAAATGGTTACTTGAGTAACTTCAAGCCAGAAATTGCAGCTTAAATTGTAGGTTCACTTACCTCCAGGAGATTATCCTGTTGAATACTTTACTAATATGCAAGTGTTACTGTTAATGTAAGTGAAATAATAAGAAATCATATCCAGCTCAAACAGACAGAATTCAGGAAATCTAAAGCCATCCAAACTTGTCAATATAAAATTCTTAAAGACAGCATCCTCCAAAAGGCATCACATTCACTAAAATGGCAACTTTTTTTTTTTTGCATATGTTCATGACAACTTGCCCCTGAAGCTTCTCACACTGCATTCTGCAGTTCTAAGCATGTTTAGAATAAGTACAAGTCTTTTCATTTGTGAGATACAAGTATCACAGCGCACTCATTACTGCGAGCAGGCTGAAACTTCCTTTGAACAGTGTCTGCCTTGCTCTATGAAGAATGTAAGCATCTGAACACCTGCATTTTAATAATACTTTGTAATCGAGTTTGAGTTCCTACGTATGTTCTTGCAAGCAAACAGTAATCTCTCAAGTAGAATTAAATAGATATATCAGATAGTTGTAGGGAAAAAAAAACAAAAAACAAAAATGAATTTTTAATTCAGGTTTTCAAACTTTATAACACTATTCCTAACCTTTCTTATCAGTCCTATCACCCTCCTACACTCACTCAGCTGGTCAAGCATCTGAATGATTGCATGTCCCCAAAACATGTAGTACATTTAAGAGTTTACAGAGAAGAAAAAAGAAATCTTAGAAATAAGAAAAAAAAAAATCTTAGAAATAGAGGTAGTATTTAAGAATTCTCACTGTTGAATTTCCACTATATATCATGCAAAAGCTTATTTAGTTGTCATGATTGACTGAGGCACCTGCAGGGTGTCTCAAGAACGCTACTTAAACTATACTTCACCTCTACTTATCTCTTTAATGAGTATAGTGTAATTCATCTCTGTACCAGATCTCTTCCTAAGTCCAAGTAACTATGGGTGAAACACTCAGAAGGCCTACATGATTGTTTGTGCGCCCATAATCATTTTCCAGCAACAGATATTTCAGAGTACAGGCATAAAAATAAAAAATTTTTCAATACCTTCTTACTGCCTGGTATTCATAAAATCATGATGTAGATATAGGACAAAATTAACAAATGAAACAGAAGGCTCGTAAGAGCACAATGACTAAAACCAGGCTCAAAGCAATAAGCTTATACATATTCAGGTATACGAAAATATCTGAACCACTGTGTGTATAGTTAAAGAATTTCCTTCAGGTCTGATTGTACCCAGTTACGTTTAAGGGAGTGTGTTGAAAAGTCTGTAGGGTCAAGACTTTAAGGATGCAAGAGTACAGCAGAAAAACGGAAGGATTATCTGCATCAGTGTTTACTACAGAGCAGTTCAGGGAAATTTTCCCACTGAAGCCCTTAACTTCCATCTCTCCCAAAATAGTTCCTCCAACCTTCATGTCAAAACATAAGCAGGCATGATACTAGGGCAAGTTAAGATATTTAGTTCCTGAGACTGCAGATGGTATTCAAGCAAGTGTTCAAGAAATTCAAATGTGAACTCAACAGATTAAAACTTGAGTTACATGACAAAGTTAAATGACCTTTGTACAACAGGACTAGAACGCAACAAATACAATACCAATTTTTAAAGAGTCTTCCAATGGCCCAAAGGGAGTCCACAAGCCAGTAAACCTGACCTTTATTACTGGGCAAGTTAACAGAAGTTATAAAGAGCAGAATCAGAATGTATATCAAAAGGATACACATTCCAGGGCAGAAGAGAATTTTGAAAGAAGGAAGTCCTACTTCAAAAGCTTTAAATAAGGTCCAAAGATGCTTAAAGAAAAAAAGCTACCATGGGATAAGAGGAAAGGCCTACTGGCTTAAGGCTAGGAAACAAAGGGTAGCAATAAATAGCTCACTTTGGCAAAGAAAGTCATCAGTCGTATCACCAAGGAACCTGTACTTTTCATCTTCAGAGAGAGAGGGCTAACAGTGGGTGTGTGTGGAGGGGAAACGCACAAAATTTGAGAGGACAAAATCAGTCAGGAGAGTGAACAAAGTGCAACTGAAGAATCACTGAAAGACTTCATAGTTGGTCAGTACTCAGTATGATAAATGATCAATTGAACTCAATATTAATAAAAGCCAGGTAATGCACACAAAGAAAGCACAACCTCAGCAACAACAAAGATGTGCTCTCAATTTGTTATGCTGCTCAGGAAGCACCGGAATTGTTATGCACAGTACTCTTAACATCTGGTCAAAAAAACAAAACAAAACACCACCACAAGACTGGTCAAAAGAAAAGAGCACTAAGACTTATGAAGCAAGGTGCAGAAAAAAACCATAAGTCATCATTGTATCACTGATAAATCAGATCATCCTACCATTGATATGCTTTCATTTAAAAAAGAAATTAGAACAAAAAAATGGAAGAAAGCAAGGCAACAAGAATGTCTGAAGGTAAAAAAATCCAACTCCTATACAAGAACAGAATGTTAAAACACTTCAGCTGAGAAAAGAAAGGGTTGGGTTCAGATGATAGTGTCAGAATCACATGCAGCATGAAGAAGGCGAACAGGAGACAATTCTTCATTGTTTCTCACAGCACAGGGGCTATGGAGCACTTTGAACACATTAGCCAATGGGTCTAAAACAAAGTATGTTTTCATATGATGTAATCAACATGGTACTCATTGCCATGGAACACAATCTCAGACATATCAATGAACTCAGAAAATGATTAAGCAAGTTCATAGGAGAAAACTATATGAAGGGCAGTTAAACACAGAGCCTTTGACCAGGGAAGAAATTAAACCAGATTTCTAGAAATGCACACTGAAAAAAATATCAATGCACACTTATACTGTGCTAAACTTTCAAGTATGAGATTCCACTAGTGTCAGAGGACTATGCTACCATGCATTAAATGGACTTTTGTTCTGATCCAGTAAAGATTCTTACATTATGTAAAATATCGTCCAAGATTCAGTATCACGTTTTTACAATACACAACATGCCAGGGTGGTAGGCCCAACAAGCAGCCATTAGTTTGGCTTTGTCTAGAGAAATAACAAGAGAAATCTAAAGAACGAGAAACATTCAGAACAGATTTCTATGCTACTGTTTTAAAATTTGAATTCACCCATTCATTCAAAAAAAGTTCTTAATAATCAAGCAAGCAAATGCTACACTAACTTTATGCATCTTGTTTTATGAAAAATTATTTATTCAATATATCTTTTTTGTAGAATCAGCAAGATATACTGTACTGGGTATGAGTAAAGGAATTTACTTGAAAATAAGTAAAAATAAGCCTAAAGACGACTGTTTTTGATGTGCATCAAATTTTCCGAAAAGAATGCAGAATCAATGCAAAGTTAACAGCTGCCATACACACTACGATTAAAAAGATCATTTGGCTCCACTTTAAATGGATATAGACAAATAATACCTAATTACTTTAAGAAGAAACTAGTACTTTCCTGCAAATTCAAAGAAAAACCACTACTTCATTCGCATACAATCAATGATCACTTTTAGTATAAAGTATTGTTAGAGAGAAGAGAACGGGTATTTACTTTAGGGGATCCTTGTTCTAGTATAAGCTATGGAGCAAATGTCTCTCCGTAAGATTTACGAGAAGGCTGGATGTTGTCAGAACATGAGCAACTGTACTGGATCAGTGTACAAAGATGTAATCCCACTGAGCATGGAGGGTAAGCAGAGACTGATTGTTCTTGTACTGGAAGAGAGAAAGAACAGGGAGTATCTAACAAAAGAACTATCAATCACTAGCCACCCTCTACGCTTAGTGGTCCTAATCTGGTAAATTCTTCTTTGTACAGAAGCCATTTCCTTTATGAGATTTTTCTTTTTTTTGGGCAGGGTGGTGGGGGGTGGGTTAAGGTGTGGCAGGGAATGACATAAAGGCAAGAAATCAAAAGTGCAAGCAGTATTCAAGATATGAATACACTGTGGATTTAGACGGTGGTTTAATGATAGTTTCTATTTCGTTATCTGTTTCTTTCCTAACAGTTACAAATATTCTAGTTTCCTTTTTTTTTTGACTACTGAGCATTGAACTGAGGTTTTTATAAATCTAGTAACACCATATCTTGTCCATAAATGGCAATCCTCATCTCAGATGTATGTGTAAATGTATATGTAACATTAGAATTTCTTCCACCACTACCACTCCCCACATACATCGCTTTACATTCTCTACATTGACTTTCATCTGCTATAGTTATGCAGCTTGTTTCATGACATTATAAAGCCCATAACATATATTATGGAAATGAGTTCTATAGAAAAGTACAGTTGAAAGATTTCTCTTCAAGTTAAAAAAAAGTTATTCAAATGAAGACCAAACAGTATTATGAAATTGTCTTCTCTGTACACTGTTATATATTGAGTTTATGTCAATCCCTCCAAAAGATGACAATGGTTCTTTTCAATTTAAGAATTTCTTCTCCTACATATCACAGCTAAGATAACATGAAATAGCAATTACTTCTGTAAAATATAGACCAACGCTCAAGGAAATCTGCCTTTGCCAGAGAAAATCCAAAGAAATTGGACAAACAACACTTAGTTCATATGTTAACAAAAGATACAAATAACTGTTGTTGCTTCCTTTTACTAATAAGGTGCTGTATTAGTAATCCAGACTATCAACATGTCTAAGCATGATGATTAGTTTTGATTGCCAGCTCAGAATTAATCAACCCACCCTACCTGTATGAATTCTTACAGACCTGTTTGGGTGTGGTTTTAGTCAACATTTTCTGACTTCTACCTCCATTTATTAGTGAAAGCCTCTTCACATTGCTACCTAGCACTGCTCAAGTCATTCATGCTATGCTTTCAGGAGTCAGCAGAGTACCTTTAGGCAGCTGGCAGCTACAAGAAACTCATCAAGTGATGACTTATTCATTCAACAATAACTTCCTATGGAAGCATTCCAAACTAGGCACAAATGCATCAAGATTCATTTGTATTTAGCACAAAACAGAAGAGCTGTTTAGCAGTGCACAACAGCATTACATAAGAATTCTTTCCTCCAGCTCAGTATTTATCATGAATATTGACCTGCATCTACTACTCAGTTGTATTTATATAGGAAGCTTTTCCAAGAAAAGCCTCACAAGCTATAACACCCTATAAAAAAAAAAAGTATTTAACAACAGATTCATCTAATAAGCCTGTAGCAGCTTCAAGCCACTTAGATGAAATATAATGACAGTCAACTGACATGTACAGAAATTATCTGACATTAGCAACTCTATTCAGGAAAAAAAATGATGCTGCATAGACGTTAACATCAGAAATTACTACAAAATATTTATATATTTTAACACAGGTACAGTAACTCACATATTTTGCCTCGAACTTCTTGGCTAGCATTTCTACTTCATGCCGCTCACGTTGTTCATCATTAAATGGATCTTCTGAGTGAACCGATTTCTTCTGAAAGAGGCAGAAGTTAAATGTTCATTCCATTTTACAAGAAACACAAATAGGATGCATCTAATGAAAAAACATTACATGTCAATAAATTATGCTCTGATGATTGTCTAAGTAGTCAGGACTTGTACTAAGAGATCCATATACTTACTTTACTATCTAAAAATGAGTTTGACTTATTCAAATTATCACTCAATTAGTTATCTTCTCCTGATGAATAGACAAACAAACGAGTTAAAAAAAACAAAACAAAAAACCAAACACACACAGGCTCAGATTCATATTTGCCCAGGCATTCCACTACAACCTCAGCTGAAAGCACGAGCATGAGACAAAACTAGAACTGATTGAGGTTCAAAGAGGAAGAACCACCTCTGAATATAACTTTTTCGCCACTACTTCCATTGGTGCCCATTTGCTGTGATCCTTTAAGACACAATACACAAGATGTACTTGGTATGCTAATCAACAAGGAAGCAACTAGAAGACTGTAAAGCTCAGTAAGTCATAACCATAACTAGCAATATAACTCCCCGAGCTCTTATGTTACTTTTTCTTGATAACGATGGTAGTAATCACAGCATAAATTCTACAAGCCTGCCGCCACAGCAGCCACAAGAATAATGAAGATTTAATATTGCAGTTGTATGAATAAGCAGGATGTACCACCTTTAAAAAAAAAAAAAGAGATTTCACTGACAAGAAGTCAATGAACAGTAATCAAGAGTAGAAATTGTGTTTGTTTAGCAATAAGGTATTGCAGAAAAACAGGGCTGCATTCTCCAAATTAGAGGTTTTATATAAAACACAGTAACTGATAGAATAAAAAATGTACTATGATGTTAAATTGAGGTGGAATGGAGTTAAGCCTTTTATGAAGGTCAAATAACTTTACTGCTTATGGACCACCCACCAATAAATAAATCAAGACTTGTGTTAGACTAAGAACAAAAAGCAACATTCTAAGCTCACAGAAAGGCTCCCTCTACAGTAAGGAAAGCCAATATATTGACTAAGTGGTGACCAAATAATGACAAAGTAGCTCAACAGTATTAAGACCAGTGCAATGAGGCAGTGAAGCTGAGCTGAACTGCAGAGACCACATAGTTATCTTGCATCTTCTAAACTGATTACTTAGATTAAAAAAGTAGAAGAGGTTATAGCTAATCTCAAAACATCTAACAAATTATACACATATTTTCTGCAGGCATAGCTAAATATAAAATATTGCTCAATTTATGCAACACCCTTTTTCTGTTGTAGCTGGGAAAAATCTATTCTCTATCTTCTGCTAGGAAAATGCTTTTTGAATTGTGAAGTGAAGACAAGGTTGAAGCCAGAGGTCAAGTAAAATTTTATACTTAAGCATTAATTTGCCTCCGGCCACAAAACCCTCAAAGCTATAGCTGACCATATCACTCTGGTTAATTAAACCTTACAGGACTCTCAAATTCCAGAAAGTTTTAGTTTTGACAATTTCTAAGGACTCTGATGGACAGCTCTCTTGGATCTGGCAGTAACTTTAAGATATTACTACTTCAGCACCTTTAGAACAGGCCTGGCAGAAGTCAACTTGGGCTTCTGGCTCATCTGTTTTGAGTCTGGTTCTACACACCAAGCTTCAAACTGCACCAGCGGAAAAGGGAATGCACACATTCACTTCTGCCAGTTCTGAAGAGGCAGATAACTTCTTTAGATGCACTAACAAAAACCTGTCATTCACATGCCATAAGCTTAAAAAAAAAAAAAAGAATTACACCAGAAGATGAATTCTACCAATAACCCTATCACAGGACGGTCTCTTTATCCAGGCAAAACAGCAGAACAAGGACAATACAAGCTTATATCATGAACATTTCCACCAGCTTCTGATTCAGGCTGGAAACCCAACTCCAGAATAAGAAAAGCAGCACATTCATCCTGTCAAATAAGTTTTGAGGTTCTCTGGAGTTTGACTAGGAGGCCTATTAAAGCAGTGTTTGAAAATATTCCTATGCACCAGTCAGAATTATAAAACACACCATTAAAAGTCCTTCCTTTCTCCAGAAGCAGGCTGTTCTGGGAGCTTTTCTTGGTTGCTCCAGTTCTGAACAACACTAAAAGACATAAGGACATGTTCCCAATTGTGTAATATCAAATTTTCAATGGGAATAGTTACAAGGAAATCGAGCAACTTCTTGTAAGGGATAAGGAGCAAACAAAAGCCTCCAGAAAACCCAGTCAATCTTCACCCTACAATAATAACTTGCATAACTAAGTTTATGTGAACTGTTCATTTTAAACTGATTCACTGCTAAAATAACAGCAAATTTTGAAATCTAGAACTCCACTTAAAGTCAAAGCATTACCTGCCAACTAGTTACTACCTGCTTGGAAAGAGTAAATCGCACAAATTCTGTAGAAAAGTGGTAGAAGACGTAAGTTCCTTGGTCAATCTTTACTTTAACAAGGTAGTTTTCTCTGTTGCATTAACACATAGCTCTTCTACTCTCTGTTGCATTAACACGTAGCTCTTCTACTCCACAAGTAGGATCAGTATTCCTTTCACCACTTTTCCTAATATCTTTAGGACTTCGCACAGGTTACATATTTTGTTGATCTGAGAATGACCTGCATCATGCAAGGCAGATTTCCCCTCTTTTTTCACACAGACTGATACAAAACTAAGTTTCAGCTACCACATCAGAGTAGCATTTTCAGCTTCAACTGTACACCAAACAAGAAGGTTAAATAGACTAGTTTGAAAGAGGAATAAAAATTCAAAATCACTTTAAAAGGATGGCAATTTATGACACTTTTACATAGTCAGTTGATTGTTTCACACAGTCCAGCAAGAGACAGGACATTATGATCCATTCATTTTCAAGTTGGACTCTACACTGAACTGGAAAACAGAAGGGTTTTCTTATAAGTCATGTCCATTTTTTTTAAGCTTCACTACTTCTATCTTAAAAGCACATACTCTGATCTCAATTGTACCAAAATCCACTAAATTGATGTCTGTTGCATCCTCCTGCCCCGAGATGTGAAAGTCATCTCAGAACTTCATCAAAAATACAATTTTCCTAGATATATTCTGATTATGCAGTTAATTAACATATTACCAACCTATAGAAAAGCTAGTTATGGAATTGGGAAAAGGCAAGGGAAAAGTCAACCTCCACACACTGAGCTATACTAACACAATCACCATCCTCCCACAGGAACTGCTCAGAAAGATGGTATTTTAGACCAGCGCTACAGTAATTCAGAGTAGTCAAAACTGGAATTGTTTGCCTACAACAGCTGTAGGATGGGATGAACAAAATGAACCTGTTAACTTGCATGGGAAGATCTCAGATGGATTATTAACATCAGTCATTGACTTTTCTTTTACATTTGAAGGCAATCCAATTTATACCCCACCCACTAAAGAGCAAAAAGTGAACAGGGTGGTAATTACAGATATGGCATCATCATCGTCATCTAGAAACACTCTGAATCATAACACAGAGGTTTTCACCATTTTTTCAGTTTGTGCTGGATTTACAGATTCAATGGTGATATCAATACTGGCACTTGAGGCTTGCTTTTAATTTTCACCAGAACTATCACCAGCTTCTCAGTGGCACTTATTTCCTTACTCCTGTCCTTTCCAAGAAGTCCCTAAAGTTTTCGGTGCACTGAAATTAAGAGGAGCCACAACTATTGAAGTCAACTGCAAACTTCACCAGTATCCTCAACTCACTATGGTGACAGGCTTAAGGACATGCATCTCTCCATCCTACTTTTATTCCCTGTTGATTGGCTAAGGATGCTTGCTTCCTCATAACATTGTCTGCACAAGCTTTTTTCCCCCCCCTTGAAAAATGAAGCAGTTCCGAGAGCCAAATATTTTCTGTTTGGAGGAACAGGAAAAGTAAAGTACTTTCTTTTTTTTCTTTCTTTCTTGAATGAATGAAGTTTCAAACAGTTACAGGAGTGATCGTGGTTTGAACAACACGAACTCTCATCCTCTTCCATCCCTCCAAAAGACGGTAGAAATTCACCTCCAGCACTAGTACCACTCACTACACTGCTCCACAAGGCTTGTAGCGGAGCAAGGCTAAAAACTCTTCATTTACCTATAGAGAATTTGGGAAAAGAGACCGGCATAGTAACACTTCCATTCGGCTGCCGGAAAAAAAGCTCCCAGGAAGAAGCAGCAACACTACCGCTGCCCAGGCAGGCAAGGTGAGGGGAAAAGAGGTGGGTTAAGACGAGGGGCACAAAACGCCGGCGCTCCCCCCTCCCCAGCGGCCGGGGGCTCCCGGGAAAGCCGCACCAGAGCCCACGGCCGGCCCGGGGCGACAAGTGCGGAGCCTCCGCTTCCCCCACGGGCCCAGGCTCAAAGCCAGGAGGAGCCGGAGCGGCGTCGCGGCCCCGGACTTCCCTCCCGGGCGCTGCGCCGCCCCGCCCCGCCGGGGCCCGGCCCCCCCCCCGGGCCGGACGGGGCGAGCGATAACGTTATCCGCAGGGCCGGGGCAGCGGGCAGCGCCGCGCCACACCGCGCCGCGGGGCCCGGCCGCAAGCGGGGGGAAGGGGAGGTGCCATACCCGCGAGTCCCGGCACAGCAGCAGCTCTGGGTAGCTGAACTCCACGCAGCCCTCCTCCGTGGGGTCCTTCAGCACCACCTCCAGGCGCACCGTCTGGCGCAGCGGGAGCGCCTCCTGCGGCGGCGGCGGCTCCTGCCGGCTGCTCTGGCGCGGCGGCGGCGGTAGCTGCGGCGGCGGCGGCTCCGGCCGGGGGGGTTCGCGCTGCGGCTGCTGCTGCTCGGGCCGGCCGGTGTCGCGGGGCGGCTCCAGGCGGGCGGCAGCGCTCTCGCGGGGCGGCGGCGGCGGCTCCGGCCGGGAGGGCTCGTGCGGCGGCTCCGGCGGCGCCAACAACGGCGCCTCGCGTCCCGCCAGCAGCGGCTCCGGCTCCCGCTCCAGCGCCGGGCTCTCGCCCTCGCGGCGCCTCACGGGTGACAGGCTAATGAACGGCACCCGGCGCGGCTCGGCCATCCTCCGCCGCCCCCCTCCCCCCCGCCCGCCCGCGCGCCGCTCGCCGGCGCCCGCCTCGCTCGTACGGTGACACCGCTCTCCCCCCTCCTTCCTTCCTTCCCGCCCGCCGGCTCCTCCTCCTCCTCCTCCTCCTGCCTCGCCTCTCCCCTCCCCCCACCGCCGCCCGGTCGGAGCGGCCCCCTACGTTCTCCTCGCCACTACCACCCCCGCCATCTTGGAGCCCCCCCACATAAATAGAAGCAGGCCACTGGGCCGCGCAGGCGCACCGCGGCGCACGACGCCGACGCGCCGCCCCACGTCGCTGTTGTTATTGCTCAGCTTCCCCCCGACGTCACCGCGGCCGCCGGCGCCCACACGCCGCGGCCGCCGGCGCCTGCCCCCAGTTGCCTTGGAAATATGCACGCTGCCTGCGGTCGCCGCCTTAAAGGGCCAGCAGCCGCCTGGCCCCCAGCGGCGCCCCGCCGCCCGCCTGTCTGCGCCGCGCGGGGCGCCCCCGCCCGCCGCTGGCAGCGGCCACCTTGGCGGCCTGGTGGCGCAGCGCGGCCGTGCCCTGCCCTGCCCGGCCCGGCCCGGCCCGGCCTGGTGGCGGGCTGCCCCCGCTCGAGCCCCGGGGCGGCCGTTGGCGCCAGGGGAGCGCGCGGCGCGGGAGGGAGCGGCCGAGGCCCCGCTGGGGCGGGCAGGGAAAAGGGAAGAAAGGAAGGGGGCAGCTCATGGCGGCGCCGGGGAGGGTGTTTGAGGCGGGAGCCGCCGGTCCCGGGCGCCCGCACCGGGTCCGGCCGGCCGCCCCTGAGGACAAGGGGCCGGCGGGACCGGGGGGGAGGCGCAGCCGCGGCCTAGCCCGGGGAGCGGCTCGCTCCTGCGAAGGGGGCAGCGGGGAGCCCTCGGTGCCCCCAAGACGGGGCCTGGGGCTGCGCAACGCTCATCCTGCCGGGGCGATGTAGGATACCTGCTGGGGCTCCGGGGGGGTCATGCTTAGAGCAATATGTGCCGAGTTCTCTTGAATTCAACAGCTGTAGGTCAGTCACCAAAAAAAAAAAAAAAAAAAAAAAATCCTACAAATGATCGAGAATTTTAATCCGGGGGGGGGGAGGGAACCTACCGTTTCCAGGCTCTAAGGGCCACAGTATGAATGCATCTCGTCTCAATTCCATTAACATGCCCAGTTTAAAGCGCTGCTGGATCAGCTGAGGAGACCAGTTTCGTGGAAATTGCTTCTTAGGGACTTCTGCCCAGCTTTCGTTGCAGAGCACTCTGACTTAACCACTCTGACAATGAGGTTATCCTCTGAACAAAGGTGGCTTGTTCTGAGGCTGTCTGGTTTGTACAGTAGCAATTCTGGATGCAGGAAGCAATTGTGGATTGGTGGGAAAGAATTGTCCTCTAGAGGTGGGAGGACATAAGGAAGGTCCAGAGGAAGAGTACTAGTGAGGCTTGCTTCTCCATGAGCAAGAATTTCCTGCAAGCTCATAACTACTGCAGGCATTTCAGTCTGTCACCACCTAGCTTGACAGACTGATTGCTGGTATTTCCAGATGGAGGTGTGCTACCAGAACACTACTAAGCTTCAAGAAGCTATGAACATCTTCACATGTGCTGTATTCTCCAGCTGTGTTGGAACAGACAGACAGACATTGGCATTTTTTGCCTTTTTGTAGTCTCAGAAATGATAGTTAGGAGGAGTTTGTTCTCATGTTGAAAATATACTCATGTTATGCAAGGCAAGCATAATTTACATATGCCTATTATTTTGAATAATTATAGTAGACTTTTCTGTCCAGCACATTACTTTCTAAACTGCATTCATCACAGCGCTTGATGTTTTCCTTTTGTCTTCTAAGAAGTCTTTGACTTGACTTATTACTTTCATCTAGACTCCAGAGAACATTCATGACACTGGAACAGTGTTATTGAAAATTATGATTTTACTAAGAGGGAATGGAGAACATTCCAGAATACTGCTTATAGCAGGAAGTCAGTGCAATGACTGACCTCATCTAAGAAACATAGGCTGTCCTTTTGAAGCTTGAAAGGCCTTGTTGAGTGTTGTAGTCAAAGGACTTGCTTTATCTTAAAAGTTTGCAGGTTCTAGTATAACTAGCAAGCTTGGTAAAAGGATTCCTCACATATGTTTTGACTTTCAGTGTCATAATGAAATTATTTGAAAATCTCTCCTGTTCTCCTGTTGAGAATTTTATACAGCTATCAGATGGGGCACATAATAAGCAATGTCTTTCCTTCTGGATTCAAACTGAGTATCACTAAGCTCCAAACCTGCAAATTCTGCCAGACCGATTCTAGTCCTCATCAAAGTTTCTACGTAGTCTATGTCATTAAGCTGTGTGATGGTGGAGGGGGAGCTTTCCTCAGCAAAAGAGCAAGGTAGTGCTCAGCAAACAGAAGTCTTATGTGGAATTTATGGAACTTTTCGGCAGTTTTGCTGAACACTTGTTTTCTGTTACCAGTTGTGAAACTAGAGACTGAAATAAGAACAACATAATAACAGGAATACAACAATTTATGTCCCCAGTTAATACTTGGAGACATCTTTGGAAAGCAGTACAGATAAGGTGTGTGTTGTAAGTATCCAACCTAAAACTCAGTTATGTCTTTCAAGCTGCTAAGATGTATTCAGAATTAATGAATGTAGGTCAAGTACTCCACAAGAAAATGAGTTTCACAAGTATCTGGAATCCACACCTTCAATTATCTTGGCCATTGTATAGATAGATTTACTTGGAATCACATCCTGGTCAGATGTTTAACACACTTTTTAAATAGGAGAAAAATAAGATAAATACATAGAAATAACTGATTTGACCTTTGATAGGATTACAGCGAAAAAAGAGAAGATGTTCCTGGAAATACTTTTAGGCAGCCATTTGTTCTAAGCTATGCCATTGTAGACTTTGATAGAAGTAGCAGTCTTCCACATGTAAGGTTTTGGTAGATCTTTACTGTTTTGTTTATATCGCCTCTCTTCCTCCTCTCTTCTGGGAGCTTAGTTAAACAAATAATGCCTCATAGATATCTATATCTAAGCTCTGAGCACCTTAGAGCACACATCTTTCTTTATGAGGCTCAGCATATGTTAATGCCTCTAGATAAATAGTAGTTCTGGATCTTTGAATTTAAAGTGAAGTTACCAAAGACAGTGTGCTCTGCATCTTAGTGTCAGAACTAAACCAGAAAGAAACTTAGCAGCAGAGTCAAGCATAACGGTCACTGGAATATGTTGTCATTACATTTTGTCTAAGATATTGGAAACAGTAAGGAAAGACTGTGAAGAAACAAACCCAATCCCACTAGATCATAAATTCTTTAGGAATTTAGTGTTGAATAAGACCAGCAGAGTTCCTGGCTTGTGCCATACCACAAAATTTCAAGAGGAGTTAGGGTTTCTTTTTTCATCATTATTTTTCTGTTGTGCTACCTGTTTTGTTCTTTGTAGTTAAGCACTGTCTCAGGCTAAGTATTGTTTGTACATTGTATAATATGCATTCATGAGTGGAGCACAAAATGCTAAAGAACTGTAGTAAGTACATGTGTTTTACCGTCCTTTCCCTCAGGATATACCCATACAGAAATACTCTGTCATAGAATACAGATTCCTTCCTTTTGTCTGTTATCTGAAGGACACTTAATAATGAAAACTTCTCTTGAGAGGCATATTAAGTATTTAAAGAAGAATTTAACAGCTACAAAAAGAGACTAGTTTTGAGGTGAATATGAAGCTGCCTTTTGTTTCTTTGGTGAAAGCCAATATAAGCTGATCATACGCCCTGGAAGCGCAGAACTACGGGTGCCACAGCCACATCAGTGGAAGTTTCTTGACCTGACTTTATTTCAAATACAGAAAAGGGTGGCAATAGCCCAATAAGCCACCAGAGACCTCTACCCTCGTGCAGGCTGGGCAGAAGTTTCTATTAGTGTTCTCAGAGATCCTCCTCCTCTGCCTTGGGTTGGCTCCTCTGTCTGAGAAACAAACTGCCAGCACTTTCTCTTCCCTTGGGGCCATTTGTGTTTGTTGGGTTGGAGTCGGACATAGTACACAGTGTTAATACAAACCAAGGCTGTTCTACTGGACCTTAATGGAGTTAGCCACTACTGTTTTGTCCGTATGGCTTCCTTTAGCCTGGACACCCCACAGCAGCAGACCCAGGTCCCGCTAGTAGGCAGAACTGTCCCTGTGATCAGTTGTGCCCCTGTATCTCGGTAGAGCCTGCTTTCAGTGTCAGAGGCTTTTTTTACTTTAATCTCTGAGCTGTGAGGCCGTTGCCCTAGCATGGGAACATGGGGGAAAATGTGTCATGCATAGATCAGTAGTAAGTTTCCTCACTCAAGCTTAAGTGGCACAGGGTATCAGCTTTAAGAGTTTGACTTCTGCTTTGCTTAACAAAAACTAGTCTACTTGGGATTCTCCAGTGAGGTAGGAGCTACACTGGTAGCCAATTCAGGCCTGTGCCCATCAGATCTCAGATAGCTACTCAAAAGTCTTCAAGAGATACTCGTAGCAACTTTGGTCATTGTTTTTTGTGAGAATTTCCTCATTTTTCTTGGGCTGCTTCATCACTACACCCTCCTTGTATCTTGGTTTCTAATGGTCCAACCAGGCATCTTTTTGATCCTCATGGTCCTTTCACTGAAGCTGCTGCTATAGTAGCTGCAACTGTCATTGCTGTGTCAGGAGCTGCTGCAGCTGCAGATAAGAATGGGATTTGTGTCGCTTTTACCAAAACTGCTGCTGCATCACCAGAATCCACTGCACCAACAATGTGTCCGGCATTGCTGTTTTTCCATTTAATGAGGTTCTCTGAATTCAAGTATCCTTTTTTTGAACACAGTCTCCATTCCTACATTTTTACTAACTTGCCTCCTGTCAGACCTGGAAAACACAATCACTCTGAAATAAGGTCTGGTCAAGAGATTTTCATTGAACCCAAAGAAATAGACACAACACTGCTCAAGGAATAACAAAACCCCTCTCTCTCTCTTTTTTTTTTCTTTTTCCTCCAAACCAGGCATCAGTGCACTGCAAACCATCTGGAAAAAATGATCTCTTTTATCTAGAGAATTCTTCCCCTAGTCATTTTTTTTAATTAAAAATACTGTTTCCTGAAGATCATACCTCTAGCTTTCTCTCCTTCAGGAGAGAAATTTTAGTTAATCCTGCTATGCAGGAATCAGGCACAAGTGCTTGGAGTTATTACTAGCTTATCTGCCACATCTTTGGAAAGCTTGAAATACTCTAGTCAGTGAAGTAAAAGCAAGTGGCTTAGAAGGATTGAAGGTAGGTAAAGAAACACCAGATATTGAGGAGGACTGGAAAGAGTGCATTAGCTTCAGGTATTAGGATATACTTTACAAGAGCAGAAATAATTCTAATTTATCACCATTTTAAGGAAGAACAACAGTGACTGTGAACTTTATCCCATTTGATATATTGCACACCGTGGACTCGTCAAACCCTACTTCTTAGAGAAGGAAATTTGAACCTGGGAGCCACTGGGCTCATTTCAAGAACTTTAAGAGAAGCTTTGAACACACCTAGTCAAAAGTTCAAGTTTTCAATGACCACAGGAAGTTTTTAAAGTAATAACAATTTTAATGCAAAAGGTGGTTACCACTACTGTAGTAAGAGGCCACACTGAAAATGCATTTTAGCTTGGAAGTGGATATGGCTGTATCTTTTGTTCGCTTCCTGAAATCAGGAATGGTGTTGCAGTATCATGTTGTGTGCCAGGCTACCCCCACTAGTAGGTAGTAGACAAAAATAGAACATTGGCTTTTATCTCCCATATAAGATAAGCTAGAGACCAGGACAAGTCTTCATGTTAGAAAGGTAAAGGAATTTACAGAAGCATGTGTCATGATAGTGTGAGTTCTACAACCAGTCAAAGGTATGGGGATGGACTTGGATAAAACATTTGAAATCCCAAATCTGTCATCTGTACTATTAACACAAAATTTTTCAGTGAGGACTTAGAAACTAAAACTGACACAAATTTGTATAATTAGTGTTTTTTATGATCCTCAGAATACTGTAACATTCTTTAAAATTAAGCTAATCAAAAAGACAGAGTAAGATCATAAAATTAGAGGAACTGCAGAGAAAAGGTATAGCTTCAAATACTGCATTTACATGGAATAGTACATGAGCCAGATCAGGAGAAAAAACAGGTAAGAGAATGGAAAGAACTGCACCTTGGACAAGGAAGTGCAAGATGCTGAAAGAAGCTGCTGCTGGGAACAGCCTTTGGTCCTGGAGAGGAGGTGAGGTTTTAAGTCCTCAAGCTCACTCTAAACATGAGCTCTAAGAGGGTGCATTTAGGAAGCAGAATGCGGGTAATTGGTTCCCTCAGATAACAGTAGCCAAGTCAATTCTAAATATCAAGATAAGAGCACTTTTCTGGTTACTTTTTTTTTTTTTACTTAATTGTTAGTAACTGTTTTTGCTTCTGCTGTCAAGATTTCTTGCTAGAACAAGCATGCAACTTCTGTCTTCAAGCTTTGCTAATGGTAAGGGTGAACTCAGTTGAGGCTGATAAACAAGTTATTTTAACTTATCCAATAGCTATGATTCTAGCTGAAGTGGTGTGTGGGCTCTCTGACTTAACTGGAATTAATTTGGGAATCTCAGCATCTGAAATGTTTTTTCAGCTAAGCAGTGAGGATTAGTTTGAGATCTAAAAACAGCAGAAAATTCTCTCTTACAGGTGTACTATTTACTTTTCTAAGCAGGAGGAAGAAACAGAGGCAAAAAAAAAGGTACCGTCTAAGTGGTCACAGGAAGATTAAAAAGACAGGTAGATTACTAGAGAAAATAGTTAAAAAAATAGGATCTTTTAGTTAAGATCCTAGGATTTTTGTGTAGATATAATGAATAGCAAGAAGAAATACATCAGAGATAAACACAGAAAAGATTTTGTAGAGGAGTTCCCAGTACCATTAAAAAAAAAAGCTCTTGCAATGAACTGACTGGTGAAGAACCTTAAACTGAGGCTCAAGCACCTGCCTGTAACATGTTCAGTGTGACTAAAAGTGATTCTAAAAACTTAAGCTGAGCTGCCTGTAAAAAAATAGATTTCCATAATGCTAGCTGTTCTTGAATTCATACATGCTCATTTCACAGTGTAAAAACAGTTATTTACAGAGACAGAGAGGGGTTACGTGCTCTGGGTACTTGCCTGATACTTTCTTATTTGCAGTGTTTCTTTAAAAATACTTGCCCAAATGGGAAACTTATCTCCAATGAAAAGCCTGTTCCATCAGACCAGCACCCCTGGAGGCAGCCTAAGATTACCAGTCTGTCTGAAAGTTTGGAGTCAGGTTATTGTCTTATCTCTGTTATTTTTGTCTGCTGTTTTTTTCTTCCAATAGTAATTAAAAAAAAAAAAGCACAAATGTGTATGAGTCACAATTTTAAGCAGCTGCCCCACCCATTGGTAACATGAATAAGAAAGATTGGCTTTGTATGGAATTCTCAACTCGAATGGCAAACTAAAAGCAGTAGTAATGCTATTTAATGACCTAAAAGGGTCTGGAAGTAATTCTGACCTATACAAAAGCTAATGTGCCATAGATGTTCTCTTGCTGAGGGTTTCTCTTGTAAGTGCTGGCCTAAGACAAGACAAATACTCTCTCAGAACTCATGAAAATAGAATCAGTTAGACTGTAGGCCAGAACAGCTTGATCACACCAGTGTGCTGTTCTCTGTTGTTAGTGAAATATTTTTAATAATTATCAGAAAATTGCTTCGCTTATAAAATATTCTAATAGATAAAAAGCTAAGTAGAGTTACTGTTCAGGAAACAACTGTCAAGTAATGCTCACCCTCCCAAAAAGGAGAATTTCATTTAATATACAAAGATTGCAAACTAACAGTTTAGGAAGTGGAAGGACATACAAAGTATTATTTGACTGTGACTTTGGAAGAATTTAGTTTTTTTTTGTTGGTTTTTTTTTTCTCCTTTGGCTTCCAGACTAATTTCACAAAAACTGGGATGCTCCAATTTCCTAACCATTTATTTCAATGTCTATCTCTCAACACTTTGGAAACAGCTTTGACTTGTACAGTGTTCTACATCTAAATAAGTGCACATTATTGCAGACAGCTGAAAGTGATTGCATAAACAAGTTACCACATTTTTAACATTCAAACAAGCTTACGATCAGAATAGTCAGAAGTGTATTTTGCATGTGCAGTTCAGCATTTTCATACTTCCATGATTTTATTTCCAAACCAAATTGCCTTCGAAAAGCAAAGCACATATTCATCACCGAGAATTAACTACATACCGAGCTTGCAGATCCAACACAAAGCTGCTTTTGAGCTACACGGCATTAAAAATAGCATCTGAAAAATTACTTGAGAAAAATGATTTTCCATACATGAATAATTTAAATATACAAATGGAATTTTATTAAACTGTTTTCTTATCATCCCCAAGAAGTTGTATTTTGAGAAGACATATGAAGTTTAAAGATTTTTGAGAATATTAAGTGTAGAATAGCAGCAATAGTAGTGACAATTTTAAGGGCAGAGTGACTGCTACATGCCAGAAATGCTTGTGAAAACAAGCTATGTTTTATGTATGATAGCTGTATTTCAAATGTCATTTTTCTGGCCTTAAAAGAATTCCCCCTTACATTGATAAGTGATTATAGAGTCGTAGTTAACTTATTTTGAGTACTCATCTGAATACTTTTTCACAGTTTTAAGAGATGTAAGTTATTTATTTCTTAATGTCATGTCATATTCATCTGTAGTCTTCCATAGGCAAATGTCAGCATATTTTACAAATCTGAACAAACTTTCACTCTGTGAAGTAAGGCAAGCCAAGTAATGCTCCAGAGAGGGGGTAAGGGGAAGAAGAGATAAGTGGAAAACAGTGGCACTTTGGCAGCACTTTGTGATAGTCCTGTAAGGACCATTGTGTGTTAGTGGATAGATGAGAAGGGAAAACACTTGATAGAGAAGGAGAACATATAGAAATGAAAAGCTGACAGTACAATAGGACCTGTTTGAGAATAACTAGCTAAATTGAGTGGGAAGTCTTGTATATCTTGCCACTGAAATTATTTTGCTGACCTGAAAATAGCTCTTCTGCCTTTAAATGGTGGGGAAAAACAGCCCATTTCTTCCCAGTTTGTATGATGACGACTAAATTCAGCACATTGTGATACAATGAACAAGTCAGACAAAAGTAAGATTGAACTTCTACAATACAAATATTATGACAACTAGCAGTGACAGGAGTGTAACAGATAGATAGCTTAAGGTCTCGTTTGCCAATTTTTGTAATGTAATTTTTTAAATGTTTTCTCAGGCATAGCAATCACGTGTGTATTAACTTTTAGAGATACATGTACTTCATATAATATGAATTAATTCACCAGCTCTGCAAGGTAAGACATTGTGTTTCATCACATATAATGGCCTCACCCTGTAAGCACACCCACTGATGACAGGCAAGAAAATGCTTACCAGTAGCTTTAGAGTAGACATGCATAATGATCTCATCATCTTTAGAAGGACAATCAGTGAGGAAAATTATAGCCATTGTATTATGAAGGGCAATATAACGTTTAGAATTGAAGCATGGTTATTTTCTACATGACATAAAACATCTACATACTATTATATATATTATTAAAATATATTATTGTATATTATATAACATAATACTTCTGCATTATTTTGTGTGTGACTTTTCACAGAACTGACCACTTGAAAGTTGCTTACAGTAATCAAGGAACAGATGGCAGAGTCTGAGGCTCATCATTCTTCCCTAGTTAAAGGCTAGCTTTAAGCGTGGTTTGAGGACTCCAGCTAAACAATACCATCCCTAGATTCATGAAAGTGCAGTTCAGAGAAAATAGCATGGGTACTATCCCATTTTTCATTTAGATTTAGCTGTATCCGAGAACTGTTACAAACTATCCCATAGTGTATTTCCTTATCAAAATAACTTAAGTCCCAGGTTCTTACAAGTCTACTTGAAAAAATATTTTAAAGGACATTACTTATTTTACAGATTCATTATTTCAAATGACCTGTCACAGAAAATTACAAAAAATAATATAATGATGTGGAGCAATTAAGCACAATACAATATGTAAGTATGAATTAAAGCTGAAGTTCTCTTTATTTAAAGAATACACTGGATCTTCTCAAAAGTCACATCTCTTACTATAAATTTTTCTAAAAACATGTATAAATAGATGCGAGTATAATTCATCATTTAAGTAAGTCCTGTAGGAATTTAGGGGGAGTCCCATGGCCAGAAATGTCAAATACCTGCTTTATTTGATGTGCTTGAATGTTTTGTTCCAACTGAAAATGAAAGTTTAGAACCTACAAAACCAAAAGTAAGCTTTTGGTTCATGGCTTCAAAATGTGATCAAAGTACAAAGAGTAGTAGTATTATCTTTCAAATTCTGCAAGCAGTCTTAAACAGCTGGACTCCACTTCCATCAGTCTTTCTGGGATGCTATAGGGTTCATCTAATAAGGAATGAATGGGAATACATAGGAATATATATATAACTCCAGTCAATGACACAGAGCTTTAACTGATTACAACTTTAGCTAAGGAGCAGTTATAGAAATGCGTTTTTATTATCATGTAACTCATTTTAAAAAGTAGCATAATACAGCATCTCATGTTATATGCACATGTTAAATGAGAATGACAAATTGTGAAAAGTAGCCGTAAGTCATCATTAGTAGAATGTTTTGGGTGTTTTCTTTAGTAGGGTCCTGGAAGGACTGATGATCCAACATATTCATTGATGATGCAGATGTAAAATGGGTGCTAATAAAAGTTTGCAAAAAAACAGACTAGTGATTAATGCAGATAAGACTGGTCACACAGAGTGATCTGTGTAAGCTGGAAAAGTGAGCCCATTCAAACAAAAAACATTTTTCATAGAGCTACAGGTAGGCTGTCTCTTTGGAAGGGTAAGACTGCATCCTGGAAAATACCATTTCTGGAAAAACTCTAGATGTCACGTCACAGTGGAGAAGCAATTTAATGTGAGCTCCCCCTGTGATAATATGGCAAGAAGTGTGAATGCAGTCTGTGAATACAGACATAGGAGAATAGTGAGAATAGTGAGTAGAGTATGGAGGAGCATATTCCAATGACACATAGAGTGATAAATTATGCCCAGTGCTACACACACATGTTTTAAAAAAAAAATTATTGACAAACTGGGGAAAATGCCAGTTTTCCAGTCT
Organism: Apteryx mantelli; assembly: GCF_036417845.1. Lineage (NCBI taxonomy): Eukaryota > Metazoa > Chordata > Aves > Apterygiformes > Apterygidae > Apteryx > Apteryx mantelli. The sequence continues at coordinate 167,263,583 of NC_089978.1, forward strand.
GGAAAAGTACTTATAACAGAGACGGTATTTTTAATATATCCAAAAAGAAACAGAGATTACATCCCCTCAGTTTATGTATCCCTAAAGAGGAAAAAAAACACAAACAAACCAAAACAAAGAATACCAGGCTTTAATGGCTATTTAGCATAGCAGAGGTGGACATTGGAAGAACCAATTATTAGGAAGTGAGGCCCAGCAAACTGAATTTAGAATTAAGATACAATTTTTAAAAGAGCAAAGATGATTTAGCCATTTGAACAAATTACAAAGGAAAATGATGGATTTTTTTCATCATCCATCTTCAAATCAAGACTCTTCAGTCTTTCTGGCAAATATTTTTATTGAAAACCAAGTTATTGGATTCAATACAAAGATAAGCAGATGAAATCTACTGTCTTGCAATAGGTAGGGTCAGACCAGATTATCTAGTCATCCTTAAAGACTTGTACTTTAATGGTTCCTCATGACACTTTTGTGCAATTATCTACTTCACTGATGATCATTTGAATAGATCAAATAGGGGGAGGGAAGCTTGGAAATGAAACTCAAAAAGGAGGGATTGGAAATTCCTGATGGAGATAATACAGGGAAAATTTGGTTAATGAGTAAAACAAGGGGCAAAAACCAGATGTGTTCCTCAAAGTATGTCCCATATAGTGAAGCTACATGTAATAACTACACATGTAATTGCTTATTTTGTGTCTTACTACCTAATGGCCAAGTTCTATAATCATCTTTTGACAACTTTCTTATGAAGATCAATGAGAGATCTTCAAGTTGGGAGCACCGCATACTCCTAAATGCCTGCTACAGGCCAAAGTCAAAGATGGCATGACTTTTCCTTTATGATGAACTTGCCATCTCCAGTTTAGTATGTTACTTAGCTCCAGCTGTTACTGTTCTTAGGAGTTTATGCTAGATTCCAGAATTAATCCAAGAGGATTGCTGCTATACTGGATCACTTCAGATGCTGGCCAAAGTGAATGTTATCCTGGAGCTCATTTGCAGCAATTGAAAGGATAAATGTCCTCCCCAGTAGTTTAATTCAGGTCAATGTTATTGGAGTACATGTTGTTCAGGTATTACTGAGCTTAATTAAAGGTCATCTTCGTTATCTATCAGGAATGGGTGACAGCCCAGCTAAAAGAAGTTACACAGTGCTTGGGGTTTTGACTTTCTCTGCCTGTCACTATTAATGATATGATTGCTAACATAGTACCTTCTGTGCTCTCTCTATATTCTATTTTCCAGAATCAGATACATACTCAGACAAAAAAGTTCTCCTTCAGTCATTCTTCACTGCCTGTTTGTTCTGTATGAGTCACTTCTGTTTCTCTCCATATCTCCCTTCACTCCCACCTTTCCTATTTAAACTACCCTAACTCCTTACATTCCCACATTTCAGGAAGATATGGACATGCACAGGGATAAGATTTGTTAACTCTACTTGAGAAAAGTTGTAGAAATTCTCTATTAACTTCTCTTTCCATATCAGCTAAGGCAACTTCTATTCACACCTGTTTCTTGAATATGATTTCAGATTAAACAATGGAAGACATTCTTAAAATGTATTTTCAAGGTAAAATAAAAGCCAATATTTCAGCACTTTTCTTGTTCTGTATTTTAGCAGTACCTACATATCTGTTCCATTATCAAGACTCTAAATGCCAGGACGATATGTAATATATCTTTTATTTCATCACTGTACAAAGCAAATCCTTGCAGCCCCCACTTCTTTATACCTTAAATGCCCAAAGCTTTATTATCAGTTAAAAAAAAAAAAGCACTGTGCTAAAACCCACGTTATTTAACATATTAAATACAACTTTGTGACTAATGTGATTAATTGTGACATTTTCAAACACTTCTTCACTGGTCTTGGACAAAGAGTTTGAAAGTAGTCCCCAAACCCATATGCTGCAATGCTACCACACTTATTATGGAAGATTCACCCAACATGTAAAATGGTCTGCAATGAATTTGGATGTTCTTCAGCTCTCCTGCAGGTTAAGTTTCAGTAAAGGGAATAATTAGATGCATTTAACATCTGCTGCAAAGCCAGCAACATGATTTTTTTGGAAGCTCTGTACAAAGACTCATAGTAGCATTCCCAATCTGTTTCCAAGTTAATTAAACTGGGAAAGAAAACAAAAATGCTTTTTACAAGTGAAGTATGTTTTGTAACTGCTTTCAGTGAAAATACTGCTTCTTTCACACGTTCTCTTTTGAATCACTGTAATGTTGGCCCTGCCCCTGCTGAAAGGCTCTGTTATTGTTGCTTGATGATGGATCAGTTTTCTAAATTTCATGTAAATGCAAATAGCCACAACCTACCGGTGCACTTCCAGATATTTCAATAATGATACCCACAGTTTTTGCTTAAAGACACTGGCATGTTTTTTGGCAGAAAGATGTATATATTTTGTGTACCTCCTTATTTTCAGCATCAAACAGTAAAAAAACATCATAAAGATCAGGACCAAGGCCATTGGCTTGTCTTGAATGACTACTGAACAAGCATTTAATGACTAGTCGCAAATCTGTCCTCTTTCACAGCAAAGGGAACATACCATTTCAATTCCTTCAACATGAGACAACACAGACCAAGTAAAATGTTCTATTGTAGACCCACACAAGAGCTTTAATCAAAGCACAGACAGAATACAGTATTCTGAAAAGTTCCCTCCCTCAAAGATATAAAAATACTTCATAAGAAAGGCAAATTTTCATTTTACAAATAATATACAAATATTGCTCATTGCAAACCATATAATACATTTCTATGTTACAACTGTTGCCTTCTTTTAGGATTGTGTGTTCCCTGAACTGTTCTCCTTAGGAAACTTGTCACCAAAAGTGTAATGAATGTATTGCTAACTACGATGGAAACTGTTGAAGAAAATGATTCTAAACATACAGTTCTTTTATCCATCAGATTGGTACACTAAAGGGATTACTCACATGAATTATATTAACATGGATAAATGTTTTAGGGTCAAACTTCAAGCAAGACCGAACAATCCAGACAGTCCTCCGTGCTCTGAAAAAAAAGGTACCATCATGCTTTGTTACCAACCTAAAAAGCAAATAAGCCACTTTGGAGCTTGACATTTGGGGCTGATTAACTCTCACCTTCAGAATTAATTGTAAGAGAGAACAGATTATTCTAGACAAAAATAAGAGAGATGAAGTTACTAGTTATTGAGATTTAACCAGAAAAGGATGCTGTGCAGACTATGATTTCCACTTTACCCCAGGCACGGAATATACAAAAATCTGCTCATGCTATTTGATATCCTAGTACTGGCTTTCCATTGTCACAATTCTCCTCCTCTCTACTTGCCACATTCCATCATCCGCTGAAGTAGATTTGTCTCAGTCATTTAACAAATGATTCTTTTCTGGAGGCCAGAAGACTTACTGAAAAACACAACGGACTCCAGTAACTGGTGCAGAAAGTCTGGGGAACATCTGAGGAATGCTTTGATTTGTGGATGATTGGAATTACATTATGAAAAAATTGAGAAACCTTGAATGAGGAATAGAGATTGGTGAAACAGTAGGATTCTACTGAAGGGAGAAAGGAATTCAATACCTTTCCTTCTAAAATAAAGCTTTAATGAAAAAAATTACCTGCTGAATGTTACACAGTCTCACTGCAGTATGCTCTTTGCTCAGCTGTAGACTGGGTCAACCCGCTTGATGTCCTAAAGATGTACCTTTAGGTACAGAAGGAAATACCCAGAATGCACAGGAGGAACCACGATCCACATCGTAACAGCCACACACAAAATAGTAACTGATTCAGTTCTTTTGGTGACACTGACTTAGACAGGGACTCTGTTCTCCTTGGCCCACTTTTTCATGATGCGGATAATGTATTCTACTTGAGGATTACCAGTGCTCCTCAGAAGATGCAGCACTTCCCGTAAAGTCTCTCTACAAAGGTGAAAGGCAAAAATTTAAAGGATGGTGAGAATCAACTGCTATCATTTGAAGTTTCAATAAACAACCCCCTTACCCCCAAATATTTTGCAAAACATTGTTCCTGGACAGAGAGATGTTTCCATCTGCAGAGCAGAAAGAGGTAAAAATGCGCAACAATTTAGATCCTAGGACAATAAATACATCAAAAAAAAGTCTTGTATGCAATTTCAACAAGAGAGAAATTAAAAGTAAAAATCAGCAAAATATAATTAATTGGTTTTGAATTTAGCCCATATACATATATATACACACACACACACACGTATATAATTTATATTACATAAAAGTGTGTATATATACATATATGTATATGTGTATATATTTAAATGTGTATAATTTATATCATATATATATATAAATACGTAGGAGTGTGTGTATATGCACATATATGTGCATATATGTATATATTTACACACACACATACACACACACTTATAAAAATCCTTACTCTTGCAAAATAGCTCCCCAGAACAAAGCAAATTATTAGGTTTTTTTCTGTTTGTTTTTATGCTATTTGCTAGTCTTCAGTATGGCAACATCCAACTTAATGCTGCCAAAGCACCATCTGCCTTACAAATAAATACAAATAGCATGGAAATGAGTATTACTAATAGGATAAACCAGTATAAACCTACAGTGTGCCAGCTACTTTACAGCAAGAACTTGCATGCATAATGAAGAACAGGTAAGCTATATATATTTTACTGCATCTAGTGCAGTACTTGCCAAAAGGGCTCCTGAAGGGTGCAGCAGTTAAAGACATTATGCCAGCAGAGAAGGGGATACAAGAAAGATGTAAAAGCCAAGGTATACACCTTCCAGTCATGTACAAACAGCAACTTCGGCCAGGGCAGAATGGCCACCTGGCATCACAGCTGAATATTCATGAGGGAATAATTCTTAAATGTAGCTTCACTACTCTCTTTCATTCTTCCATCAAGTGAAATGGGCCAAAAGTAAAACAATCAGCAACACTTACAGACAACTTCCTTTGAGCTTTAATCAAACAAGTATCTTTGTCTGACAGGAACAGAATCTTCAGAAAGCGAATTTTAGTGAAAGCCCAGTCTCATCTACTCATTGTTTAGAGAAACAGTGTCCTTCCTGGATTGTTGAGTAAATGTTTCCCTGTTTTTGTTCTATGAACCTTAAAATGCCATAAGATAGTTTTCCCATTCTCAGGCCATCGACATGAAATGAGTTCCTTTCCCTTAGGATATGAACATACTATATTTATAACTTAGCTCTTGCTAGTATAATGACCAGCACTATATTTTGGTTCCCTGCAGTTCATAGCATTCACTGATAAGATACTCTCCACAATATATTCTGTAACTGATGGTTTGGAAGACAAGCTTCAAGAAAACTACATATGGAACCACTGGTCAGAGTTTGTATTTTCCAAAAGGTCAAAAAAGAATTGGAAGAGGACATGCATTCCTGAAGCTAGGATTATGATTCTAGCTTACAGCTAACTGGAAATAGCAAAAGAGCAAATAAATTCATATATAACAAACAATACTTACTTTGCTTCTCGGCCAGCTAAGATCATCTGAAAGACACCCACACAAGCGCCTCTCTTGCCTTCCCAGTATTCAGGATTACTGTCCAATCTCTCCAGAACATCAAATGCTTTGGCTGAGTAGTAAAACTGACCCATCTGTATAAAAAGAGAAACATGACATATTCCTGAGTATATGACCATCTTTCAGAAGGGGATTAAACATTTTGATCTTGGTTTTCTGAAATCAGCAGTAAGTCATAGAAGCAACATGCATTTTCCTGGTTTTCTCCTGGCAGTGAGCAACACAAACAGGCACATTTCAGTTCCTTGCAGGAAAACAGGCAATATAACATTATTATTGTAGGTCTTTGAACATATTATAGACAAACTGCACTGTGAACTTTGTTAGTTGGCTATGACCAGCTCTGTTCTTGTTTTGATCATATATAGCTAACATTAGCTAACAGAACTTCTTTCGTGCCTTTGCTTTTTACAACCAGCATTAACCTTTAAAGTATGAGTTGCCCTATTTACAGTAGGTACAAAGTCCTCTTAATATCAGATTCAAACTATGTCAAACGTTTTAAAACAGAATCGATTTTCCTTATCTAGAGATGGTCACACAGGCAGATTTGGATGTCTTTTGGGTTTAATTTAAAGCTAAGTTTTACTCTTCATTGTTACAGTACAATACAAAATAAGATTCAGCGGCACTTTAATCCAGAATTTTCCTGAGCATAGGAAAATTCACTGTGTATCCTATCTTTTCTCCATCAGTTTCTCTATTTGTGAATGGGAACAGGAAGCGAGTTGGTTGATACAGTCAGTGAGAAAGGAGTAACTACAGTAAATGTGGCTTTTGAAGTTAGTAGAACTCATGTGGACCTTATTTATGACTGTCAATTTTCTTCACTTAGGCAAGCCTGAGTAGCAATGTTGTTTGTCCCATGAGAGATCACAGAAGGCAGACTGCACATAACCTCCCATTCATTGGTGGCTAGAAGCCTGTGCCTGCTGAGAAAACAGGGCAAGCTGTGGGAGTTGTATTGGGATACTTTAGTCAGAGAAGTACAGGTACTGCAGAATGAGTAATAATTCCCTTTTCTTTGAATACATGGTGATTTTACCACAGGGACCGGCAAGCACTTATCAGATGGAAATAAAGAGTGAGCATAAACAGTTTCAGACATCTCAGCTAAAAAGAAAAAAAAGAATACTGATCTCCCCAAACTGGCAACTAAATGAGTTTCATAACATTTGATGAGAGTGAACTGTTCCATTGAGCAGATTCCAGCTGAATGTTCTCCTTCTATCTCACATAAAAGCAGGAAGAATGCTTTGCTTCAAATCAAATGCTGTTCCCTATATTGATAAGATGGGCTTTTCCATGGAGTAGTAGCAAGAAATTAGCCAGAAGTCCTGCATCCCAGTATGACAGCTTTCTCACCAAACAACTCCTGCAGGCCAGGATAAACTGCTATGAGGCATCCAGCAACACCTGGTCTGAGGTAGCTGTTGGCCTTGCTCCATCCATGTTCTTTTGGCATTCTGTTAAATGAAGCCGAGTGCGACTGCCATCTTCAGTTACGGCTGTGGCACTTTCTACAGACCTCCAATATAATATAGTATTTCAGAAGCAACTGGAGAATGTTACACAGACTCAATGTGAACCTTACCATTTAGTGGGAGAGGTACAAACAGCAGGTAGTGTAGGAAGATAAATTATAATGTTACAGTAATTATTTTTGAGTCTTCGCAATGAAATTCCTTGGTCTTTGGAGCAGTCATCTGTGGCCATGTGTAGGTAATGTACACAGTCTGAAACATTTAGTCCTGTAAGCGCAATTTTTAAGAGTGCTGGATAAATCAAAAGGTGGAACTGCTTCTCCTCTACTGTACTATATGGTTTTGAGAGGAATTTAGGCAAAGTAATCAACTCATTGAAGTGAAACTCAAAATGATGTAGAGATCACTCACTTTCGCAGTTGGCAGTCACCAGAAACACCTAAGGCCTAGCCACTTGCTTGACCAAAAAGACCATTTTAGGGTGAGATGGTGAATGGAATACTTAGAGATGCTTAAGACAGAATTCCCTCAGTTTTGGAAGAGTGCTTTTGAGATCACAGGGTAGATTGTCTGACTTACAGTTAAATGTTCTTTAGGATTTTGAGAAGCATGGTACCGTCAGATGAAAGAAAACAGACAGCAAGAAAGAATGTTATGAATGGTATGCAGATATTTCTGCTCTTTGGAGAGCTTGGCTGAACTGAGAATCATTGGGAGGTTTTCAAGACCACTCTTACTATCTTTCCTCCATGTTAGGAAGTTTGGTCACTGTGTCTCTAATAAATCTATGCTAGCAGCTGCTCTCTCTTGTGTATTCATTTATCTTAGGAGTCTCTACTGAACCAGATCCATGAGCTTTAAGTCTATTATCTTTGTTCTGCTGTTCTCACATCTGCCTTCTTAAAACAGTACACTATGACACTGTCATGGTCATCAAATTATAATCTGTCTTTATATTCTACATTTAATTTAAATTAAACCTAACATGGCTGCTCCCCAAATAACTTCAGCCCTCCTTCTAATATAAGCGGCTTGTGCCAATACATTCTGAAAATTTGATGGCCTGTGTCTCACCATAATGCTTTTCTAAAGAGCATCCCCTTCTCCCATCACAGAACTGCTATTCCTCTTTTCTAGGTCCCAACACAGTGCAATCATCCTTGTAGATGGCAGAGAGGATACTTGGATCTAGCATCCCATTGTTGTCTACTGAAACACACTGCACAGCAGTACTCTTTGCATAGGACAACCAATTTTTTTTTCTCCTATAATGCCATATACAATCCTCTCAAAACAGTTGGTCTTCATGTGTCTCTACATCCACCCTATGGATGAAACTCTCATGTTTTCTTTGACAAGTTTTGCAGAAGAACAAAGACCTCGATAAAACAATTGCAAACAGCCTCTTGTTCGAAAATGTTTGCTCAAACTTCTAGTTTGCTATGCAACATTTTATTGTGCTGGACTGAAAAAAAAAGAGGTGCTACTAATATGGAGTACCTCACTGTAGGTAAATCTCACAGAAAGTTTTCATTTGTCCATTAAGAACAAATCTGAGCTAAGTCTCCCTGTGTATAGGCACCATCTAAAGAATAGGAGGTTAGGCAGATCCCCAAGACCTCTTCACTACTAATGTAGCTTTGTATAAATGAGAATTTGGAAGTGTGCCAGTAGTATATTAGCACTCACTATTTGAACTAGTAAACATACTCTAGAAGCCTGGTACATATAAACTAGCTTATATTTTAACTTGTTCTAAAATGCCCAAACCATCTGTTTAGTCTCTGCTAAAGTGGACACTGTCTGGTCTAGCTTGATTTTTAAAAGCACATCAGTCAGGTCAGTCTAACCTCATCTCTTTAAAAATCTACTCTAGAAAAGGTTCAAGAGAAAAACTGTTATGTGTTAGCATGGATCCGACTAGTAGTAAAAGAAACTGTTGTTACTGTATTAATAGCTCAAGCAAGCAGTAATTACCAACATTTTAATCAGTGGGTTGTCTACCCAGAAGACCTGTTGGTTAAAAAGCTGACTAGTCCTTGCCAACCTATGTACATTAATAATAGTCATATCACTGTTATAAGTGAAAATTCACTAGTGGTGACCAAGATAGAAATTATCGAGAATGGTGGTTAGTAAGACCACTGAATTAACATGCCATATACCAAGCTCCCAAGGGAAGACTCACTTTGTAGCAATCATTTGCAATGAGCTGCAAAAGACTAAAGGATTCCCCTGAGGTCTCCATCTTCAAATAGAGCTTCCAGGCCAGCTGTGGTTTCTTATTAATAATATCTGCAATAACAACAGAAAGTTGAGATTGTGGAAAAAAATACACCATGCACAATACTAAATGGCAGGTGGAATAAATATTCCTAAACCTCTTTGCTCAATGTAACAGCATGCCTCACCCTACGAGCATGAGGTTGGGAAGGGAAACTTATGCTGACATTTTGCCTTATTGGTGATAACAGTAACTCATTAGAGAATACCAACATCATGAAGAAGAATTACGAAGTTTACATCTCAAAATCTACATTTCACAGATACAATGATAACCACAAGTCCTATGATTTTAGATGTGATTAAAGAACAGAATGGAAAGTGTTAGAAAAGGCATTTTATCCAGAACGAGGAGCTGTGGCAAACCATTTAGGTGGTGAGACTTAGGATTGTGTGTTCTTACACATAGAAAAATTTTAATTGGCACTGAACTGAGGTCTTTAATACTTGGTGCCCACTGCATTCTAAACATTCAATTCCCATGGTTCTTAGCAAACAAAGGAATGCAAAAAAACCTCTACAAGCATAACAAGACTCATCATTATGCATCTACTAGAAAAGAGCTTTGAAATTCCTGAGATTTTGTGGTCATTTTAAATTTGCATATGTGACTGGAAATTTTCATTGGCCTTTAACTCCAAATATCACTGTTATAACACAATTAGAAATGAAGCAGTCTGAATCTTCCATCTCAGCTAGTGGAAATTCTACTAGGATGTTTGAATACTAAATAGCTAAATTGAACACTAAATTCTAAAAATTGATTTTCTGAAGATAAGAACCCATTCTGTTTAACCTGTGGTTTATATTGTTAATTCTCAGTACATTTAAGTCTTGGGGGAAAAAAGAAAAGGAGATGAAGTATTTCTTTCCTTTTCAAGTCTTACCAGCTACTCACAGAGAACACTGGCTGTTAATGCATGGACCACTCTTGTGCTCTTTCAAAAGAGGGATTGTTTAGCTTTCTCTCTCTGTGCCCGCTCAGCCAATAGATATGTTGCATGTAGAATGGGTGGCAATCATCAACAATGAACATGTAACACCAAATCAGAGGATTTATAGACACTTCTGACGTAGGAAGAAGGAAGACATTAAACCAGACTTTCTGTTTCATTAGCTCCACATAACATACACAGTGGCAAACAGCCAGGTCCTAATTCCACACATGATTTGTTGAGCTAATGAACCCTACCTCCTTAACAGGGAGGGGAAAAAAAAGGAGAAAAGAAAAAAAAAGCGTTTATGATACCCACTAATTACCAAGCTATCCATATAGAGAAATATAGTACCATGCTAATTCAGTGGCTTTTTACCTTCTCTGCAGGAGGAATTCAATATAAATTGTAAAACATTAAACAAAAAAAAATACATTTTTTTTGGATGCTTGACAGTATCTCCACTACTTTGCACCCATTGCAAATATTTCAGAATTGAATTATCTACAGCTTGATACCTAATCATACTCTGGCATGAATGTATTCCAATGCTTTGTAATTTCCATAGCAGCTTTCATCCAGAAGGACATAATAGTAATTTACATACTTGACACAAAAAGACCACTACACTCATCATTGAACAGTTGCATCTGTAAAGAATTCTAGCAGCTGTTTGGGAGTGAATATCAAAATTTTAAGACAGATATAGAAGAATACAGCAGCTCTACTGAAACTTCACCAGGAATTTAGAACAGAGAAAGGCATACCCAAGAATAAGTAGTAACCCTTACAAAAGTGCTATGAATTTTTTTATTGATAACATGGTGCTAATTTTACCTCTTGTATAAAAGGTAGCACCCTCAAAAAGTTCTACATCCCCAGCTCTATGTCAAAGAACTGCTTTAGCAGAGAATGAAAGGGATGAGCACTACTACTGAACTACCATGATTTCCCTTTGCAGTGGGAGTTCTCCCATCAGAAAAAATATATAAAGAATCCATAAATAACCAGGCACTGTGGATTGATGAAAAAAGGAAGAAACTGGCATGTCCTAAAATACGGTCAAAGATAGCCATGCATAGGTATGATGTGCCTGTCTGGAAAGATCACGTTAGAGATGCTGACCACATCTGCAATATGGCACAATGCCCTGAAATATATCCATTTAGATTCCATGTACTACTACTCAAATTTGATTATGATATGAGAACATTTTTGTATTGAGGCACTGTAAGTAAAACAAATTAGGCTAGGAAGTCTCAGACTTGAGTCATTAGAAAAGCCCACCTCTATAATATGTCACATGCTGCCAGGTAGCCATGTCTATATTGAGGTGTGTACTCTGTAATGTTTTAAGAACAAGTTTGGAAATATTGAAATTTTTTTTATAGGATATTAAGGATATCGAGAGCTTACTCAGTTCAAAGGAATAATGGACAAATTTATGTAAGAAAAAACATGCTGGCAATTATAAAGGAAATCCCTGAGCCACAGGTGTTTGAATAGGGGGAAGTATGGGGTGATAGGAAGGAAAACATCACACTTCTTTGCCTGTTTTTTTTACTCTTCCCTAGACATCCAATGTTGGCCCCTCTTATCTAAGAGGGCATTGAGGTAGACAGACCCTTGGGCCTGACCCAGTATGGCTGTTTCTATTTTATGTTTTAACCATTTCAGAGTTGTAACCAATCTTTTAAGACAGAAAATCTTCATTCAAACAATTGAGTAGACAATTGAGAACAAAAGAGTTCTCAGGTTAGGACAAAACTGCATTGACAGAACCATAATAGCACTGCACTGAAGCAGCAATTGCTTACAAAAGCCATATGTATGAATGGTGCAATAACCACCCACACTACAATTAGTGCAATCAGTTTTTCACTTTCATAGTCCTAAATCCACCTACAATATTAAATTCGATTAGGAAAGTGGATTGCCAAGACTGATGCAATAGAGGAGGATCTATATTCTGCAATGTTGAGAGTAAAGTGACTCACAGCAGCGAGCTAGCCAGCTAAGGTAAACAAAATCATTCTTTATCTTCTCACTCTGGATCAAAAGGAACACCTGCAGGAAGAAGTAAAATAAAAAATTATATATGCATGTGCTTTTAAACAAGCAGAAGGCAGACCTGCCTCGTTTCAACATGCAGCTAAGGCTTAAGCCACATGAACAACTGCTTCATGAGAAGAGTTAAGGTATGGACTTGCAGTGCAGGGGGTTATCTCTGTGTCAGGCAGGTGGAGGATTCAACCACTCCAAAGCTTATCAAGGGATTTCTGCAGCTTCAAAACACCAAGCTGTACCGAAGGTGCGGCTTGCTCTGAACAAGTGCAAGTGGGCAGCCATGCAACACAAACAGCACAAAGGAAGACAGGCTGCGAGAAAAGCTATTTGCAATGTGTTTGTTTAGAAAGCAATGCAAGCAATTAAATTAGCATCTTCCTGAAATACCAGAAGTTTCACTATACATATATGATCCTTTCTTCCCCACACATGTCAGAGATCATTTTGGGTCAGCAAAAAACTCTCCCTAACTGGTTTGGTTTTAACAAGGTTCTGAGGCAAAACATTAGTATTGTCCTACATTTAAAAATCTGTTCTGGCTTTACTTGCAGAAAAAAGGCTACTTGTGCCTTTCTGCAGGTGTATTTGTTCCTTTACTAGGATGCTATTAGCAAAAATCAAAATGCCTTTATAGAAGCAGATGTACACACTGGAAGAGTGAGTTCTGCTAATTACTGACAGTTTTATTGGTTAGACATTTCTAACTCTCTAATTTTGAAAAAAAAAAGCATTATTACTATGAGTAGCACTTTATCATAGGGTTTATTTCATTATGCCCAGGGACGTAATCTTTTTAAGAAGTTATATACAGTACTATATGTGGAGATATCTTACAAGTTTATGAGATGCTGGGGAGGGGTAATCTTTATCTGAAAGTGCCATCAGTCAAAGATGAGACACCAGGACAGACTAATCAATTTATTTACATAATCCTATGATTTAAAAGCATCAGCTACATAACACAAGTTTGTACAGAATCACTGATAAGAATATAAGCAGGAAAAATGTGGATTAACAACAGCTTACACCCTTGTGCTTCTCTTGCTGCCTGGCTGCAGCTAAAACTTACTTACAGAGTTATCATTTTCATTTTTTATGAACTCTCAGTATCAGCACAGTCTTGCTAGCATAATTTCAAAAGATATTTACCTGCATTTTCATTAAGCTAACTAAATTAAGCTAAGAGAATTGCAATACACATCCATTTTGCCTGACACTCTTAGACATATTTCTGAAGGAAAGATGGAATTTCAGATCACAGAAATTAAGCGAGGTGTTGGAAAAAAAAGAAAAGAAATAAGCAGGGGGAAGACTTTGTTGCTCAAGAAACCTGAAGGGTTAAAAAAATTAGAAAAAGAGGAAAAACAGAAAAAGATTCAAAAATTATATGATTTGCTTAAAAGAAAATTTTCTTGGTCTGTCTTCTGATAGCCTTCTGGAAAATGTTGCTTCCATCTTCATAATAGCTATTTGCTTCTGCATATTTTAGTTGTAATTAAGTTTCTGGTGCACATAGACACAAAAAATGCTGTGTGTATAAGTTAATCTCCTCCAGCTGCATCTGGATGCTGCTGAATAAGATAGCGAGCACCTCCTCTTTTCCTCCCACATCTCCCAGAGGAAGAAAATGTTTTTGTTTTGTTTTTTTACAAATTTCTAGGGACACCTAGCAGCTCTTAACTATTCGGTGTCTTTTGCTTAACATGTTCTAGTCAGTCTGAACAATAAGACTGCCTGGGATCCCAGACAAAGAGTAGGAAATCTGATTAATAGGGAATTCTTTGATCAATTAGAGATAGCTGCAAGCACTCTTGTGATGCACCACAAGCAGCATGACTTCCCATGTACCTCACATTACCAGATTAGCAAGACAATCTTTTCTGAATAGTGTACACTGAGAGTTTCAGTTCCTCTAAGAAGGGGAAAATGAAGTTCCACACAATCTGTTTATTTTCAGCCAACATTAAGATTCGGAGGGAAAGGAAAGAAAGAAGGGAGTAGGTGGAAAACATTTCCATTGTTGTTTTTCAAAGAAAGTAAATACATACCTCTTCAGCCTCACTAGAATTGCCCATGGCAGCTTTGGCTTGGGCGTAGTTAAAGTTAAAAGTGTCATCATTGTAGAAGTAACTCTGGAAAATAAGCCACACAGACAAAAAAAACTTCCATGGTATAATAACATTAAAAATAACCCCCCCAAATCCGAGTCGGACTATATCAAGACAACGGGAAGGAAAAAGAAAAACCCACATTATGAACATACGGCATTTATAAACAGTGGGTAGAAAATTATGGACTGGCTTTCCATCCTACATTTGTGACTACAAACATAGCAGAAACATTCCACAGTATTAACCATGAGAGATCTGGAGAATGCTCCAAGCTCAAAGTCGCAGTGGCAGCTTTTATGGGTTTAATTTTCAAATTGGACATGTGAAGACATGCTGTGATGCCATGGTTTCTTTACCTTCCCCAAAACTTACAAATCTAGGGTGGTGAATAGGCAGTTGACTCCCTAATGGCTTAAGGAGATGAACAGTTTGTTTTTGCAGGACTTCAAGGCTCAACAGGAGATCCTGTCGATCTGGTTTTGTGACAGATGCCAGGCTGACACCCTGGGTCACGTGATGAAGGTGGAGCCGCAGTACTGGACTGTAGCCAGGGAACATACCTTGTAATACGGCTTCCTTAAGCACAAGCGTTGCTTACAGGCACCCTTCTCCCTATATGAAGTGCGACACTAAGGTTTTTCTTCTACCATAATATTAGACTGGACATAATCAGATTAGTGGTATATTATGTTGATCTAGCCGTATCTTTTCTGACAAGCTGCATGGGCCAGTGCAGGAAATATGATTCTAGCTATAGATGAGCCAGATCTTTGTGTTTGACCCAAACAGCTGAGATTTAATATTGGTCAAATGTCCAGATTAAAGTGTAACTCAGATTACCAGAAGTCAGCTGAACACATGCTCCACGTTCAGTACTATCACCACAACGCTGCACAGGTAGGCCTGGTGTAGGTAAGCTGGAACTCAATACCTTAGCTACAAGCATGAATAGGAAGAAGCAATGAGGATTCCTGCCAGGCAGAATTAGAGTATTCATGAAAAACACAGAAAAAGAGCAGGGTGGTTTATCCACTGCCCAAAGCCACTGCAAGAAAAGCTTTTCTGGGTGCAAAACAGCAAGGTATGGGACACAGAAACACTTTTCCTTATATAACACCTATGAGAGAAATGGAGGTTGTGTTAGGCAGTTCAGTTTTTAGCTAACTTTTGTTCTGTTCCCTCACTAGGAGTGAGAAGGAGGTAAAATCACAGTTGGGACTGTATAAGGGATACAGGAAGCAAGGGACAAGACTCTTTCCCAGGGCTCTCTATCCTCTTCCATTATGGAGAGACACTTGAGAACCTCCTCCCTTCCCTGTCCTTGGCTGTCGGAAAAGGTACTGACTGAGTCCTCCTATATACATCAAGCCAGACACACATGAGGGAAGGTGGGGGTTGCCACCATTTGCCAGATGTCTAGGTTTCACCCAAATAGTCTATGTTAGGGTCTGGAAAGAGTTGGCAAATATAGCTTGCTACAGGAAAGCATAAGGATGAACCAGTCGTGTGAATCTCAAGCTCAGTTTGTGAAACATTTCTGTACCTTTAGGGTGAACTAACTGGTTTCACAGTATGAGAAAGGCAACACTTTGCTGTATTTTTCCCCTATGATGTTTTTGGGTGAATCAGCACAAGTCCCAGTTTAAGCAAAAGCGGTGAGCAAGATGCTAGTTTTACTGCATGAACGCTTCCTTCTGTTCAAATAGCCCCCATTGTAATTTTGAATGAACATGGAAAAACTCCATCAGCAACCAAACTCGAAACCTGTGTCATTCCATCCAGGCTGTATTAGTGCTAGAGATCAGAAATGCTGCGAAAACAAAACTGGTAGAAACAAACATGGGCTGCCAATAGTGCAATGCGTTTGTGTCAGCTAGATTATTTATCTTCAGAATGGACACAGTATCTGTACTGCACTCCACTCTTTTGGGGTCTTTTACTGGTCTTCAATCTTTCCACAGAACTAACTGTGCTCTGAGTGATGTCTGTTTCAATGAGTTGCTCAGATATCCAGTCGAACAACGAAGCGTTCCTTGTGACCAGAACTAAGCTGACCCTGAATTAGCTTGTCTTCCCAGAGAATCCTCAGTGTTATAATGTCACCCTCAGGGCAGCTGGCATACATTTATAGTAAGGTGTCCTCTGAGACATTCTAGTGCCTGGAGCAGTTTTAATCAATCATGGATGAGGGTGGCGTTTCCTGAAAGAATATCATGCAAACAATCTTCACAGAGTGTACAGCTCTACCTGAAAAGCTACAGATATCTTACTGAAGTAGATACCTGTGAAATGAAACACACAAAACACATTGGAGAGCCACCTACATCTTGACAGAGAAATGTTACAGGAGAAACAATCTGCACCCCTGAAATCAGAAGAGGAGGGGAGTGACCTGACTAAGCCTGATCAGTGGCTAGTCTCAGGTAGAAAATGGTCGGTATCAGCTATTTCAAAAGGACCATGCAAGGAAAGCTGTAATAGGCAGCAAACTTTTGTCCCTAGACCTTGCTATTTATCAACTGCATTATGTCTCGAAGTACTAGCACATATTTTATTTAAGCTTGGATCGTTTTGCAACTTCCTACATACAATCTATGAAACTTTCCAAACTTGTGACCTCAAGGATATACTATGACAATGAGTTCCATAAACCAAGAAAATGCATCTTCTTAGAAAAAATGTCATGAATTCGCTGTAGTTCCAGTAAGCTGTATTTTGTCTTCAACCTCTCGTAATACAAATGGAGGTTTCAAATCTACCTTATTTATTCTAATCCTCATTTTGTATTATTTCCTTTTCTAACTTCTCTTTATAGCAAATAGTATCTCTCTCTCTTAAGACAATGTTTAAATTTCCAATAATTCTCTGAATCACCTTTCCTTCTGCATTTGAAGAGGGAGTGGCTGGTATTTCAAATAGGAGTATACAGTTATGTGATTATATGCATCGATCTTTTTTATATGAATTCTCCTTAAATAGCTTAATATTTTGTTACATCTTTATGAATGCATTGATGCTACAAATGTGAAAATGGAAGGAATGACAATACAGAGATTACCCTTGACTAAAATGGGTCAAATCAAAACAGGTGTATGGTTACTGAATGCCACCAAATGCATTTATATGTGCAAAATTTGAGTGTTACACACTGCAGAAGGAAAGGACCGTGGTCATTAACACACCAGATGTTTCTGGTGAAAAACAAGTCCCACAGATCTTGACTGGCCATAAGACTGACCTGCTAGATGCAGGGACCAAAGTATCATTAAATGTTATCAACTGATTGATCTAAACACACCACTTAGAATCTGCAGTTGGCACCATAACTTCGTAAGCAATGAGCAGTCAAACAAATTCTGAAATGAGGTTTCTGCAATATATCACTACTCTGACGCTCCTAAATCTAACAATGATTGTTTTATATATACATACATATATACATATATATTTGCCATAATTTTAACCATCTTAGCTGCATTTAAGTTTTGTATTTTGTTTCCTCCTTAACTACTACTTTCTTCTCTAACTACTTCACACTCTGTTATATTATCCTGGAAAAACTGTAACACTGAAATAAATTAATCTGTGTGACAGACCAAAGATATGTAAAAAGTGGATTCTGCACACCTGTGTGCTCACAGCTTTCTAACAGGTGGTAAATGGAAAAGACTCCTAACAGCATATCTCTGCCTCTTTGACAACTCACCTAACAGAAATACATCTCTGAGTATGGAACAAATAGGCACATACAACATTGCTGTGCTGTATGCGGAATATAACCAGCTTTCTTTTGCACATTAGCTTTTTTTCCTGCTGATTGATTTTGGCAAACTATTTCACCATGTTCACCATGTAGAGAAGCCCATTTTGCAAGCAGAGATCCAAATATGTATATTATAATATGCAACAGTAACACTCCTCACTTTTTTCTCCTTTCAACCAAAAAGCCTAAGTTTAAAAAACCGCCAACCAGTCATATAACCCTTCCCCTCCCCTATGCACACATCATAAAATCTTTTCTCTCACATCTGATGAGGTAAGAATGCTCCTTCCTCTAGCTGATAAATATAGCGGGATTGAAGGTATGCATACCTGTACCTGTCACGATTTCCGCCTCTCTCTTGACACTGTTTCTAAACATTAGATCTATTCCTCACCTGTATTTTCTTCTGCATGGGATCTTGCTAACATCTTATGAACTAACATGGACAAAATCTGTGCTCTTCCTTTTCCCTTCAGATTTTTCCAGCCCTTCCTACAATACTTTCTTTTATCCCCTCACAGATGCAAATAGTTTCATCTAATCCCTTCCCTTTAACACTGCTCTTACCTCATGCCTCTGCCCTGTCCTCTGATCTCCCTTCTGCCCACTCTCAGCCTCTTAATTTCTGTTTAGCATCTTGTTTGCTTCTGGCTGTTTCCTTTACAAGCACTAGCCATGTCTTACTTTCCAATACTAATCCTGACTCCATTTGCCTCTCCAGATGCTACCCTTCTCTGTCTCATTTCTAAGATTTCTTACACATCTTGGAGGCAGTGATTAATCTCATTTAACTTTAACCTTTAGAGGTTGGAACTAGTTGTTTAAGAACTTTTAAAAGTAAATGGAAAGAGATGGGCATTTCTATGAGGTGACTCACTCCATTCTAAGATAGTGTCAGAAATAGACAGGATGAATTCTCCTTTGGAATTTACCACCTATCTCTGACAGCTATAGAAGACCAGCAGGTGATTACTTATAACTAGAAGCCTGACTTTTAGATAGCTCAAGTTACGCAAAATGAATCTCATATTGTTAGTTTCTAGCACTCAGCTTCTCCAATTACACACACTCTCCAAACTGTTTTTTTGCCTCTTCATTCCACTGCCACTTGCAATTTTTTCAGTGGCCTCTTCCTAGCCAAAGTTTAAAAACATTTTCCAGCTTCATCTTCCTTGACTCATCAGCTGTTTTTGCCACCACTGCAACCATGGTGGCAACCATCTTTTTCTTCAGGTCTCACCCTCCTTAGAGTATCACAATTGTCCTCATTTAGCATATCTCTCTAATCATTCTTCTAGAAAACTCTCGTTCCCCTCCCCACCAAATGCAGAGTTCTCACTACTTTAGTTTCAAATTACTGGAACAAGACCACAATTACTTAATCCCACAGTCAGAATCCAGCCTCTCTCTCGGTCCTCACATCTGATTTATAACTGAACATCTTTAAGTTATAACCATTACTATCCATCAAGTACAGGTGATCTGATAATGTTGCACTACAGTAACTGCAGGCTCTTTCTCTTACTTGAAAAAAATGCAACATTGCCTGCAGGGAACCATTCAGATTACTTCTGCAAAAGTAATATTCCTAGCTCACTGCTTTGGTAATATTGCCCTACCTTAGCCCTTCAGTGGATGCTTTCTCTAAAAAATATAAGCTTTATTACTTTCAGGGTCCTTCATGTCCTATCTTCCTTACACACTCTTGTTCATCAAACTGCCCCCAGTTATCAACCACTGACAAAAATCTCCATCATTCATTTGATAAGTTTTTATACAAACACTTGTTTTGTTTCCATGCTGCCCAAACACATAAGCATCCACAAACTATCTCATTATCTTCCTTTAATTATCTTCCTCTTTTTCTTTGATGCCACCAAAAAGCCTGATAATGGTTAAATTGCAAGCAGGACAATAGCATAATCCACCATGGTGAACAATGCTATCTTATTGTTTGTATACATTTTGATCCATTTGCTGTGTTTACAAGCTATGTCCCATTTTAGAGTTGTTTGTGTTTCTGTATCTTTTTCTGCTTACATACTGCCTCACACAGCACAGTCTTAATTCCAGTGATTCCATGCATTACAATACTCCCTATACTAAATAATAATACTAACCTTGACTGAATTGAGGTATATCAGGACATCACCAAACTGTCTAAGCAGAAAGAAGCAGGAGGCCATGCACTGTCTCCCTGGAATGGTATCTAAAATTCAAAAGAGAAATGCAAATTTTTAGAATTTAAAAATTATGTTGTAATGGAAATTAATCCCACAGATTGCTGGCAACCTGGAAAGTGACTGTGTCCTAAAAATAGTATAACTTGCCTTTTCAGGCAAAGGATTATACTAAAGGTTAGAAAAACTACTAGATCACCTTGTCAACTTTCTCCACTGCATACAATAACTATTGCAAGACTGCATTCAACAGCACATTCTACAGTGACAAATTGTTTAAGTAACAGGACATTTTCCACAGATCATCTATGTAGCATAATTCTACCATTAATCATTCTACTCTTTGGAATTGATACTTGTTACAAATCCTGAGTTTGTTATTCTAAACTAATTTTGTTTTCATGCATTTGGGATTGCCACACTGCTCATAATAAGCCATAAATAAGTTTGGCAGATCAGTTCAAATGAGTGTCAGTAAACTTTTATACTATGCTGTCATCTATTCTGAAATTGCTAGCTGTTACTGAAAAGCTATTTCAAAGCTTTTTTAGAGATTTTAAAATACATTTACTAGGAATAATTTTTGTTAGATCCAGCCAGCAGAGATTGGGCAAAGATGGAGGAACTCAAGTAGCAACGGGGGAGATATATTCCCAAGTGGGTACTCTGCCAAATGACCATTAGAGAGCATGCTGCTCGTTGCAGAATGGTGGGGTGACAGGAGGCGGTAAGGTCCTAAGGCCTTAATGGTCCTGAAGTAATCTGATCCTGCAGGTTGGTTAGTTACCATCAATTCACCCACAAAGGAAAATCAAAATATTTTTTCTGTATACAGGGGCCTTCAAACGTACAAAATTTCTATCTTTGACTCTGCATCATTGCACAAAACACAGCATTTCCCTGAAAAGCTGTAAATTCTTCTTTCCAAGGTCAAGTAGTAATTATTGCTGGAAAGCATCATATAAGATCTCAAACACATTTCAAAGAAAGGCAGAAAACTCTCATTTTTTATACTGCAGCACCAGGAGATACAGGGCTTGATGTCCTGTCATTTCCTTATAGAGACATTCCATCCTTATCCATGGCTGGACCACATTAGTCAGCTCTCTGTCTTAGAGAATTATTTTATTATTTATATGGTATTCACTTGGGAGCAGAACCTGGCCTGTTTATTTATCTCTCCTTACTTACATGCAGGCCTACCTATCATTACATTTATATGCGTTGGCAGGACAGTAAGAGAAACAATTTTTTTCAGTGTTCCTCTATTCTTGTGGTAATGAGAATGCTGGTATCTCAAAAATGTCCCTTTCCTCTCACATGCGATTTTTAAAGTTCATAAGCTCATAGTAGTTTATTTTAAACAAAATCTAAGAAAAAAAAAGCAAAGAAATATTTAAAGAAGACTTAAAATTTGAAAATAAATTTTCACTAGAAATAAATCACAATAATGAAATATTAGAAAACTCTTTTTTCATAAATGATTGAAGAATTTCCAAGTTTCAGTATCTACTATCATATCCACATTTTGGCAGGAAATTGTGTTATCCCAGTATATCATCCTCCATGTACTTTTAATGAAAGATTTCATTAAAAAACCCAAACAAATTATACATCTGTAAATCTCATACAACTCAGCCACTAATAATGCTAATGACAGGAAAGCTAGAGTTT
The DNA here is from genome assembly GCF_036417845.1 of Apteryx mantelli. NCBI lineage: Eukaryota > Metazoa > Chordata > Aves > Apterygiformes > Apterygidae > Apteryx > Apteryx mantelli. The sequence continues at coordinate 167,285,653 of NC_089978.1, forward strand.
TATAGTTCTAATCCATCCCATGTGACTCATACAGGAAGAGGAAAAAGTTCTCCTTTCTAAAATTACTTCGGGTAACCTAAAAATACCTTTAAGAGAAGACTGCATGAAGTCCAGAGGAGATGTGTCATTCCTCCTCGCAACACTAGACATGCCTGAGTTGTCTTAAAAAGAGGACTACTGAAAATGAGAGGGGTGCTGTTCTCCATTATGTTGGCAGTATATAGGGTAGTTTTTAAGACTTATGCTCAGCATCAGAAACACTGCATTTCACAGAAGTGTTAATGATAATTTATTTTCACTAACGTTACATTCACTAATCTTCCTTTTGCCCCATTTCCTCCTTTACTTACCTCAGAAATCTGATCTGTGTTTCATTTTCTACCAAGTTGAGACACTGGGAAAAGATCACTTACAGCATGAGAATTAACTGTAAAAATCTAGTTATATCCTCCTCTGTAAAACCATTTCATGAGTCATTTAGGATTGAGAACTCTTACTAAGCTTAAAAAACCCCCAGTAATACAGAGCTGTTGTTTAGGGTGGTATTTATTGCTGCTAGAGGGTGAGCATTGACTGCTACACTGTAAGTGCTTCCGTTTTTTTGTTTTTGAGGTCTCTCCCCTCTTAAACTGCATAATCAGTTCCAAAACATCTAAGCATTTCAACTCATGTTGGGAAGTATTTTCATGTGAATTCTGTTCACTCTGTGTTCCTTGATTGTCTCAGTGAGAGATCTAATTAAAATAGCAAAGATTTAATTGATGACCCTAAATGACCTTACCAAATACAGGACAGTTTTCTTCATAAACTAACCGTTCTTGCTGCTTTTCCCTTAATCTAGTCATAGGATTTCTATGGTTAGCAAAAGGAAGTCAGAAAGACAGGAACTAGGTTTGAGAAAATCTTTCACACTTTCATTTTAATCTATTCATTTTTGATAATCCACATTAAGATCAGGCGGTTTGTGGGCCCAATTGCCAGATAAGAAACAGCATAGGATTCCTTCACTTTAATGAACACAATCTATTTTTCCATTATAGAACTGTGAAGCAGCTAGGTAACTTGATAAAAGACCTTGAACAGACAATCTAATGGTGCTAGCTCCTTGCAAGAACTGGCACAGTGCAAATGTTGAAACATGACTTCCAGGCCTGAAGAGCATGGATGGCTACTTAGCAAAAGCCCAAGTACACAAACAGCGAGAATTTGGCTCTCCATTCTAAATCCAGCAAATAAAAGGCAGCAGATCAAAAATGATCACAACTATTCGACATAATGGTTAATATGTTAAGTTATATAAGAACATAAAAATAGTCATATTGGATTGGCTCCAAAGTCTATCTGGTTCAGAAGCCTGCTTAATAAGACTATATGACTGAAAAAGAGTATATTTTGATTTCACACATAAGAATACATATGATATATAACACCATTCTTTTGAAGCTCCTCACCGCTTCCAGCGATCTGCACTGAGAGACTTCCTAAACAGCACTGAAAATTGTGTGTTAAACTTAACTCCTATGAACTTCTTTACATCTTTTGGTTTCTGCAACACTCTATATCAAAGAAGTTGCGTATTAGGTGAAAAAGTACTTCTTGCTGTTTGTTTTAAGCATCTTGCCTGATGTTCTATTTCAATCCTCCTTAGTTCTTGTATCATACAGTGACTAATTCTTCTCTATTTGTCTTCTCCATGCCATTTACCATGTTCTGTATCACTAACATAACCAAAATCAGTCACCACCTTTCCAGGCCATGTGACCTACTTTATTTAATCTCTCTTTGTTCAAGATGGTATCTCTTTCCTCTGATCATCTTTCCTGTTCTTTTTGTACCCTTTCTTGTTCTACCATATTCTTTTGAAGTGTAAGAACCAGAACTGCGAACAGTATTCAAGAAAAAGGAGAATCACAGCTGTATACACTGGCACAGCGATGATTTCTCTTTTGTTCTTTGTCTCTTTCTTCATAATTCCTAATATTCTATTCAACTTTTCTACTGCTTCTGATAATTTTATAACTACAGTTAAGGGTTTTATTTTCCATGTTTTTTTCCACATGTACTACTTCACATTTATCAAAACTAAATTTAATTTGCATCTTATGACCCCAACCTCTTATATTCTTCTGCAGTTTTCATAGCTGTGGGAGCTTTCATTTTTACTACTATGAGTAATTTTGCACCATTGAATGCTTAGTCATGTCACTATTTGCCTCATATATCTCATTATTTATGAATATAAGAACTTTCTTAAAGAAAAAAAAGTCTTTCAAGTCTTTCAAAACAAGCGCAAATATTTTATCCTTTTCACTGCTATTTCCCTTGAAATTTTTTGTTACAAGTGAGAAAGGTTGTTATGTAGCTCCCCTTCCTAAAATTAAGTACTGTAGAAAACTTTTGAGGTTTTTACTCATACATGGATTTTGAATTTGACTATACTCAGCTCACTGTAACAGAATTGTTTTTTGATCATAATATTTCAAGTCAGTTTCTATGTAACATCTGTATTAGTCATGAACCACCTGTTCATTTGTGTGTTTTCTTTCTAGTCTTGCTAAGAAAGACAAAAATTTAATATTTAAAAAATCATTCTCTGTATCATGCCATGTCATTGCATTTACCCTGTCAATATGGGCTCTGACTATTATCTTATTATCTATCTCCATAGAGCCTCTTAACTCTTTAATATGCCAGTCACTGTTACCATTCAAGCTGGCTGGTGAATAATTTAGCTTTAAAACTATCTGTCTCCTATTTGAGCATGTAATTTTAAACAATTCTGTGTTACTCACTGATAATGAAAACATATTTACTTTATTTTGAGCTAAGGTTTCTATAATGCTTAGAACCATTTCTGCATCAGCATCATCTACTTAATAAAGTCCAGTTGCAAATTATATGGAAAAAATATCCTGTATGTTACCTCTCTTCTATCATGTTTTTTTTTTAAATGATTTTACATTTATAGCCTCTTCTAAAACCAGGTGTTCCATTTATTCATCTCTTTATAAAACATCTACTATATGTATAGAAGCACTTATATATTTGGTCTTCATGTGTTTGCTTTTTGTTACATGTCCTACCTAAATGGGACTCTGTCTTTTCTATTTCTTATCTAAAGTTTGTTGACTTTCACCTGTCCTTCATTTGAGAATACAAAAATCATACAATTTCACCTTTAGAAGAGGAGTTGCCTTGAACTGTGTTCTCTTCTGTACCTGTCAGCTTTCCTCTGCAGGTCTTTAAAAAGATGACAGGGGAGCACTGAAGTACCAACAGTGTAAAATGTTTCCAGTACTAATGTTTCCATTTAGGTTTAGATGCGACCAATCATTCCCATAGGCTCAAAGGTTAAAAAAAAAATCTTTCTAACAAGACTAAATTTCTGTTTATTTGTTTTCTCAATAATTTCTCAAGTCTCAGCCTCTCTATCTTGTTCTATATATGCTTTTCAAAATGTTTCAGAGTTGTTAGCTTCCTAACAACTTAAATTTTGCTTTGAAGATATCTTTTCTCTGTACATCTTTTCAGGATATGTCTTCTATCTCTGTATTATTGTTATCCATGTGTGCTATGATCACTCATCACACCTATAAGATTGTTTACGGGCTTCAAGAGGTCTATCATCACTGCATCAGTCACCCTGTGACTTTACTGGCATCACAAACCCAGTTAGATATATGACCACTGACTGAGTCCTCCACCACTACAGTTCACCTTGCCGCTTTCTGATAGGTGGGATCCCAACTTCAAAGGGACATCCTCAATGCAAAAAGAACGTGGTAGGGAAGGCTCATCAATGGGATCACCTCCAGCTTTCCAGTGTGATGCTCTCTGTCCTACCACCTCAGCAGTAGAGGGGCTGCAAGCCTGGGAACAGAATGGCTTTAACATATTTCTGGAAGTTTCATCAGTGCTGCCCCTCTGTCTCTTGAACTCTTTCTCTTCAGTCACCCTGAACTCTGGAGACAGCATTCTGTTTCCAAGGACCATGAGCTGTCTGCATCATATGCATGTACAAGCTACCTGCCTACAGAAATAAATCTACTGACAATGGCCACAAAGGAAACCGGGGAGCCTCACTTCTGCTGAACTTCTGTATTCTGAGCTTTTTTGATTTGGGATTTTTGTTTTTACTTTGGTGAGGGAAGACAAGGCCTTGTTTTGGTCTACAAGTTTGCTTACTTTTTTTAATCTTTTGATTTACTATTGAGTTTTCTGATGTTTTTAGGATTCAGCCAAGGAATGAATCCAGGAGCCTCCTCTTCTCTCCGTAGTCAAATTCCTCTTTACTTTGTTATCACCCTCAGTTTCAGGGCACATTCCATGCTAGGACTCTACATATTCAACAGGCTTTCATTTGCAGTCCCAGATTTGTACCTGCAGGTAGGTTTCAGCCACACCTGTCATCTAATCAGGCTGTTGTCTTCTGGCTCTACAATGGCGATGATTAGTCAAAGACGAGCTGCCACAGTAGCTATCACTGAAGACTAGCAGTTTACAGCAGAACCTCTCTTCAGGCCAAATTCTTATAGTAAGGTTTGGAATCAATTGAATCTTCTATTTTAAACCTGTGAATTTATTTTAGACTATAAATTATACCTTCTGTTACTCATACTATAGCAACAAAATGCCTGGCACTAGCCATACTAAGAGTCAGCAGTTAGATAAACACATGATGGTATATATTTGAATATCATAAGAGGGATTACATATGGAGAAAGAACATTTCAAACATACCACATTCGCTGGCTGATCCCCCCACCAACTGGAAGAACTGCTGAGCAATTTTCAGATGATCTCTCTAGGAGGAAAAAAAAGAAGACGACGATGACGACATGAGTTCCAGAGCTGATTCTACAGTACACAGTGAAAATAAGCTCTGGGAAACAGATGGGAGAAGCAGAGCACAACATGCAAACTAGGGATGAAGGAAAAACAAAAAAGGTAAATATGCCACTGTATGGCCCTAAACACACGGAAACAATGTGAAAAGCAAACAAGGTTTTTTGTAAGCAGGACAGAGAAGCTGAATTCAGTTTGATTAATTCTCAGGACTAGTAACAGAGATTTGCAGTTTAGTCATTCTGGACTGAGTACTACAGAGGGGAAGAGAGGAGGCTCAGAGGTCCTTCAATCTAAACGTGAAATGACTATGTCTTTCACCATCAGCTCCATTCCAATCCCTGCAGATCCACTCACATCCTACTGTTGGAAACTGGAGAACCTCATGGGCCTCACTCACCGAGCCTATTTCTTGTCCAAGTGCTGCATTTACCACTCCCTTGAGGATGTACTCCTAAAAAAAAAAAATAAAGGGGATCAGAGAAGACAAGGTGATGATTTCAAGAGACACAAAAGAGCCTACCTGCACATTATTTTCTTCCTAATGCCAACTCTATCCCAATTCAATTTAATAGGTAGCTAGTTACTATGATAGCAAGTGCTTCAGCACTGTGTGTAGTACAAAATGACCCTCAAAAATTCATTCTACGTGTTAGCTAGTCATTTCTGTAAAATATTTGATCTGTAAAGAGGTAGTGTGTTTTCTGATAAGATCTTCTGCTCAAAGACGATGCACCAGAAGGAAAACCACAACATATCACCATGCCATCTTCACCATCATGTGATGTGACCAATAAACAAGTGCAATCCTGTTACATTAATGCACAGATCCCACCTCAGGTATGCACATCGGTTAACTACTACCACCCTCGCTCCAAAATGCATAGCGTTTCTTACTGGGGCCAAAATATCAAGAGGCCTGTGCTCATGTCATTCTACTGAAATTAGGAGTAGTAGGGATTACAGGATACTCCACTCTTATGAATTACAACTACAGTTTAACTCTTCTTTGAGCAAGATTTTCTCAGCACGTAGCAGACATTTGTCTTGTTCAAATATTATAATTCAGAGTTCTAGCTATAAATCTGTTACACTAGGTACTCCTGATAAACCAGGATTGCCCTGTTACAGATATAAACTCAGGAAAAGACAAAAAAAAGATGCACACAGACCAAAAAAAGAGTGTAAGGAAACAATCTGACAACATTAGCCAGCATGCTAAGTAATCATCTTAGAACATCAACTCTCTTACAGATGCCAAACTACATTTTATAGACATCATGACAAAGAAGAAATCTGAGAAGAACTGAAGCAAGATACACAAGTAGTTTTGCAAGACTTAATGGGGAGTTCCTTCAAAGCATAAGGTAGAAGATGAAAAAAAAGAAAGCACAAAGATTCTCATTGCAAAATTTATCAAGTGGTTGATGATGAATGATATTATGATGGTATTTGTATAATATACGTAGGTGGGGGATTTAGGAAAGAAAATGCAGGGGAAAAAAAAAAAAAATCAGAGGCTAAAGGAGCAGTAGCTGCATAAAACTGTTCAAATAAGTACTGCCACATTGAAAAGTGCAAGGAGAAGTAAAAGGCAAAGTAGCAGAAGACACTCCTCAGCACAGAATCACCAGATCTGTGTTCTCGAGGTTTTCCTTTCCCTTCCCTCCATCTAATCCTCACACAGACTCATGAAAGGTCCCTTTCATGCCCAGCTATGTGACCTTTGGAAAATAAACTGCAAAGAAGAACAAATCATGTCAGAACAGTCACAAAAGAAAACTACAGTAGGAGTCAACGGACACTAGTTTTCACTCATTTCTGCCAAAGTGAGACAGGGTTAGCAAAGAGCTATTATTGAAACTGTTTAATCTAACTTAGCTCATTTTTTTTAAATGGCTTCAGGAGAAGCCATGTGAGCATCTGTGCTAGCTGACCTGAGGGCTGGTAACTGCTACCAAGGCAGAGGTGAGAAGCAGCTGTAGTTGGAAGAGGGCTTGTATCTATGCACTAATGGTCAGTTCCTTAGAACCAAGTCTGCACACAACAGAGCTGTACTCTTAGTTGATCCCATGTGGTACAGCAATAAACATACTAAATATTTATATATGCACATATTATAATATTTTATGTAAGCACATTAAGTCTTATTGTAAAAAGGATGGAAAACACCAGAGGTTTAAGGGTGGGAATGCGGCAAGCAGTCCTCAGGATCCCAGTTTTGCACGTGGCAGATTTCATACCAATTTATAACCTCTCTCTTTATGTACTATGACATAAGTTTCCAATTACCTGTGGAGTTGTAGGTTCCAGGTCTTTAATCAGGTTATAAGCTTCTTGCACATCATCTGAAATACCAGACGTTAGGATGCATGACAAACCACAGCACATTGTATTAGAACAAATCACTCATCCTCTATGACATTCCTTGATAGTCACAGACAAAGAAATAAAGCATTTAGACAGGAGGAAAAGGGGCATTATAAATCATTGTGAATTTATATCACAATGGTGATGGCTTTCTAGAACTCAAATAACAAACATGGAGTGAGTAATAGCTTCTTTATTACTACAATTTTCTTGTAGTGATGACTTGGCCCCTTGTTCATAATCCAGTGGCTGCCTTCTCAGCAGTACAAGGTCAAGATAATAAAACCTTCATCTTCTTCCTCTCTTTTCTCTTCTCACATTTATTTACCCCTGAAGGTGGATAAGGAAAGATGATTCTGAAGGGAGATTTCATCGTTTCCTTTATCAATATTTCAACATCTGTCCAGCAGCTCTTATCCTAATTCTATCAAGCAAAAAGCACTACGAATACAGCAGCTAATTTAAGATTGAATTCAATACACAGTTTCCTTCACTCAAACAAGAAACAACTGAAAAGATCTTAAATGTTACCTAATTCAAAAAAGATTTGTCAGAATGGTCTGATTAGCAAACCAACCTAGTGCAAATGCCTTTTGGACTGGCAAAATTTTGTTAATACAGCATTATGACAGGTCCCCATAAGAATAAACCAAATCAAACAAACTTTTTTTTTTTTTTTTTGCTAGTACAAACCACATATACACTTAAGAGACAGAGCTTTGCTATGTTAATGTATACCCAAATTCTCTGATGAACTTATTGGGATGCATGGTATATAAAGTTGACGTGGCTTACTTTTGCTTATAAAATAAATGTCTTTTTCTGGTAATTTTTCAGATTTGTGGAAAAAATGATGGGCATGGATTTTACTTATTCAAGAGGTAAGAAAAGACATTTACTTGCTTTCAGGTGCTCTGGTCATCTAATGGTGACAAAATACAAGGTTTATAAGAAAGTAGTGGATGGAAAAGCTATCATCACATCACCTTATACTAGATGACTGCACTAAACACCTATTCATCACTCAACCAATCAATCCACTGTTGAATAAAGGAACACAATGGGAAAAGAGGAATGCCTCTGAAACTAAATTCAAATAAAATTCAAAGGAGCTTGAAAATTAAAGAGAGAAACAAGTAGAAAATAAAAAAAAGCCTTGTCTACCTATTCTGGCCACCTACCTGCCTTTTTTAAGAGCTGTAAAATGGATTTGGAATGACATGTCTCGTTCACAAAACGTAACCTTGTTCCTAGTCACTTTGGCTCATATTCTGTTTGCACTACATTTATAGAAATTGTTGTCATTGCCTTGGTAGGACACATACCTATCATTCTCATAGACTCAAGCAGAGGAGAGGTCCTCTCACTACAAAACAACCCTTCCCCTCCAACCCAAGAACCTCCAGTTGTCTGCTGAAGTAATTTATTTGACAGCATACAATTGAAGACCTTCTCTGCAAGCCATGGGAACTCATAAACCACTGTTTTCTACAGAAATAGAAGTTAAATAAACTACAGTTTACTACAAAGCAAAAAAATTCAGAGTGATCAGCTGAGATCAGATGAATAGATGTTATCCTTGAAGCTATGAAAGAACCAGAGGAAGATGTATTCACCTTGCCGGAGATAGTAAATCACAAGATTTAGTCTGGCCTCAGGAATAACATCAACCAGAGGAGGCAGGACCTGCAAAGCCCCTTCTCCTCCTCGGAACACCACCTGCAGAAAAAAGCAGCTTATTGATAACTGCATAACAAAATTTTGTCTATGATCTCTTAACTGAAGGAATTTTATCCTTAAATTCCTATACTAATGGTAGGATTAGGTCAATGGAATTGGCATTAGTGTCATCCCTGCTTTAATATAATTATAAAATTGCAACACATGACAATCTTTATTCTGAAGTATATCAAGTATTTAATCCATCAGGAAAAGGTTAGTGAATCTCAGCTTTTAGCAGCTCAAAGCAGTAACACATTATATATCAAATAAGTTTAAGAAAAATATGGCATGAAACAAAACTGGAACACTGGGAACACAGACAAAAATTTTCAATTTACTTATAATGTATTTATGTGAAAATTTAGGCTAAGAACTCTGGATTTGTTTAGAATCCTAAAATGATCAGGAGTAATCAATACTTTATACTTCAGTTCACATGACAGTTCCCCCAACAACACCCAGCATACTGATTCAACCACTAGCAAAAAGGCCAACAATCAAAACAAAGAATGTTAACTAAGGAAAGTCCAGTCTGAAATCAGTCTTAACTGTTGGAAAAAATGTGCTAACTTGTTGTGACTGTTCTTGAATAATGACGAAGCAAGCAACTGTCCATCATTAAATAACAACAATCTACCGTTATCAGTCATTCAGCAAAGTAATAGTAATACCATTGCAGGGAGCATTAGCAGTTCATCAGTGAGTCTTTTACTTCAAATCACAAACATTTTGGCTTGTATCAGTATCTTCTCCCTACAAACTCCTTGTCAAGTACATTTGGATAGAAACCATTTTCTTGAGTTATCTTAATTCCACTGACATCTTACTCTTATTAAACAACACAGTTCATGGTCATGCATTCTGACTTGCTCTACGGTCTTGGTATGGACTGGGTCGTGCAAAGTATCTTGTAAGGGTATTGTCACTGGACATTAAAATCATATGCCCTTGAGGCTAAACCCAATATTATCATTTTCATAACAGTCTCAAATTGATAGGGAAAAATGTCAGGGGGAAAAAAAGATACACTTGATAGCACATTGATTATACACATCAGATTTCTGGAATGGGCCTCACATGGCAGAAGAGATTCAGAGGTCTCCAGTTCCCAAAATATTTCACTTCATGAGTCATCAAGAAATGCTCTACAAATGAGTGCAGTCTATATTAAATTTGAGAAATACATTACTCACCAGATTGTGCTTAATGAGCTCCTTGGCAAACTCAAAAGAAGATGAGGCACTATCCATCAAGCTCTTGAGCTCTGCCTGGAATTATATACATTCAAAAAGCTTAACAAGAAAACAAAAAAGCACACAAGATAAGTGCAGGTTCATATTACTCCCTAAGCTGACAGAAAGACATCTTCAACAGTGATAAGCTGGGTCACAGGAAGAACTTTTCACAGAAAGCCATTCTGCTTCAATAGGATTTTTTGCAGTTGGATAATACATATGGACACAAGGTCAAAAGTGCACCAGGAAAACAATAAGATCAATGTGCATGCATGTGGATGGACAGGGACACACACACACACCTCAGTTCTTAATACCAGGGAGACTATGAAATAGGTGACATTCCTAAAAGAAGGACACAAAAGGACATGATAAAAGGCCATTATCAACATCAGAGATTAAGACAGACAACAAGGAAAAGAAACCTGTATGGAATCGTGAACTAAAATAAAGGAGAACCAAAGTGCTTTCCAAAAGATACCTCAGCAGCCTTCCCATTGTAAAGTCGGAAATGGTTACAAGCCTTAAGGTTAAGAGCAATGGTGCTGTCAGGAACTTGCTGAAGGTAAACAGCAAGCACTTCCTGTGATACATCATAGTAATCCAACTTGTAATAGCATAGGGCCACATACACATTCAGAGCCAGGTATTCCCTGCAGGACAGAGGAAAGAGGGTTAAAGGGAGCATTTAAATCCCACCAGATAGTTATACCACAAAACTTTAAAATGAGTAACAAAGCCCTCACTTGTCTATGCATCTTTTACAAGCACATCAAAATTGGGAGTTCTGAGAAATGCTTACTGGGTAACTACAGCTCTAGCTTCTGTTGGATAAATTGCACAGAATCAGTTACAGATGTGCTTAAGAGTTTGTCAACAGCAGCTACTGCAATTTTAAAGAACTATCTACAGAACTGTGGGTTTGCAAATTTGGGAAATGGTGGCAACTTCACACTAAGGAAAGGCACAGAAGATAAACTCTGTATTTAGCCTGATAGAATAGGATTTTCTATGCAGTGTGTGCAAAACTACATTTAACATGTAAATAAAACTTCACAAATATTTTTAATGGCTGTTATTAACTCCTATGTCAAGTGTAATTACTTCAAAAAACTTGCCATTACAAGCTATGAAGCCAGAAGAACTAGACACAGAAATAAGGCAGACATTTGTGGTAACAGTGAGTAAAAGGATAATTATTATGAAGGTTACTAATTTAGCACTGAGTGATTGCCTCTACAGGATTTGGAGGTTAAAATCTCTTCCCTGAGCATTAAATGACATGCATTCTGAGGGAGTTTCAGCTTTCTCTGAAGCATTCAGGAGGAAAAACTGTCAAAATACAACTGCGTATTCTGGAGTGGCAGTTTCTATTTTGCCAAATTATTCTTTGACTCCTGCTCACATGCCAGTAAGGAGGTAAAGGCAGCATACTAAAAAGTAAAATTGTACAAGGATGTAGAAGTGGAAAGAGAGGGGATGGAATGGACAACATGACATCTTTTATTGCTTACAATGAGTATTTTGAGCCACTTATGAGTTAATTTTCTTCCTTGTTAAATTCTGAACTAAAAAGTTGCAGAATATGATAAAAAAAGAGAAAACCCCAGGAACTGTTACAGCAAAATAAATAGAAATAATAATATTTAGAAAATATTATTAAAATAAAATAAAAATATTAGAAATAGTAATAAATAGAGACTTTATTAATATGTATTTTTCAATAATGATTTGCAATAAACAAAATTGAGGGGATGCAACTTGTCCACAGTTCGTGGTGGGAAAGGGACATAGTAATTGGAAAAAATCCATATTTTTTTAAAAAAAGTAACTAAATGGAATCCAAAACCCAGCAATATCAGAGACACTGCAGTAAGATTTAGAGTGGAGATGCCCACCGATTATCAAGAAGAATGCGTTTGTAGATGTCGATAGCTTCTTGGTAGTGGGACCGCATATAGTGGATAGATGCCAAGCTAAGCTGATCTTCTGTAATGTCTTGCAGATTCTGGTGAAAGCTCATCAGTTTCTTCTCATCACTGAACTAAAAAAGAAAGGGTGACGCATTCTCAGGAGAGTTCAGTGAGAAGAACATTTCAAGTTATTTAGTTGGATTAGTTTTGTCCTTGCTGGCAAGCAGCAGGTGATTCATATTGAACATCTGGAAAAACTTTTTTACTTTAAAGTTAATTTGACCAATGCAGAAAGCCAAGCATAAAAGAGGCAGAACAGTTGAAACTGGATAAATCTGAAGCTAAAACTAAGTATACACTTTTCTTTAAGGTGTGATCTAGACATAATTACTTCACATGGCTTGATGGATAAGAGAGAAAGAGTTGAATTAAATATTTCACATACAGAATTTTGCAAGACAAGATTTGAATGTTATTATTTGAGCCAACAGAAATTTTGCTGTTTGTAGTTCGAAATCTTATTTCTCAGGGATAGCAGAAAAATACAAGTCTTGCCAAGACAACAAACTCATTCTCACCAACCTTCTTCAGAGCACCAACAAATGCTCTTTCATCAACCCTTTAAAATTCCAGTTTCTTTAATTAACAGGTTTATTTTTAAAAGCATAGAATAGTGCCTAACAAACAAGGACAAAAGCAGGGAACAGAGTTAAACAATCATTTTACATTTGTATTACAATAGTAAAGTTGAGGCTATTCACCTAATCAATTTACTCAAATTGCTTATTCCTGTGCTTCTCTTTGCTGTTTCTGCTGATGTCAGCAACAGTAATTATGAACTCCTCTTGCATACAAATTCTCTCTTACACATTTGTTCTTTATCTAAAATATCTACCTGCAAAATTTTTCTTCAAATTCTTTTCCTCCCTCTTTGAGCTAGTCTCACAGTGATACTCCAATACAAAGGCAGAAGTTGCTAAACAGAACTCAATGCAAGGAGCTTCTTCGTATTTTCATAAAGTCTTTTATTTCCAAAGACTAACTACATGAACTAGGGACCATTCAACTTCTCTATATCATAGACATCTCTAAGTGACAGTGCCACTACAAAAACATTCTAACATTGTTCTCTTAAACTTACAGCGATTTAAGTAAACAGAATATGACATCAAAATGAACATTCAGGATTAATACTTTCTTTCACTCAACACAGTCTCTGCAGGAGCACAATACTTGTTAGGTATACTTCAGGATGGTACAAAACCAAATTAAAGAGAAGATAGCTATGTGTGATAGTGAAATGGTCTTTTAACTGCTGGTGAAATTAAAGTAAATCTCATGCTATAAACAATATAATATCTTGGATACTGAATAACTTAGGAGGGTCAGTAATAGCATATTGACCTTTTTGCTCAATTGCTAAGTATAAGACAGCTTTGAGTTAGGAAAACTTGGTATACTTAGAAGAAAAGTGAAAATAGTGGTGTCTACATTTCTGATTCTATTCAGATCCCAGGTTCCTTGCAATCAAAAATACCATCAGGCTCCTGCTATATGACTTATGTGAAATGAGTTGGTAGGACTTGCTTTAGATACATGCTGAGGGCATCTATTCTGAGATCCTGCTTTCACACTTTCTCCTCCACATTTTAATATAGTAGGGTGGTTGTGGAAAACGTTTGTTCTTCTGCCACCACAGACATTTTTAATTGTTCTGCCAGGTTGCCAGCATAAATTACATATAACTAAATTGAAAAGAAAATAAAAGAAAGCATGAGCAATGAAGAAACATCATACCTTATGTGCCAGGTGAAAGAGTAAACGGTTCTGGAGCCGACTCTTGGGCGCTGAAAGGAAAATTCAGTATGTATCGATACAATGAACAATTCAGTTTTAACTCCCTTTCCCAACAGACATGCATACACACATGTTCTCTCATTAACTAGCCCAAGTACACTTCTTCACTGCAACAGCCTGTGCAGGTCATGCCCTGGGGCACGTTTTGCCAATTTTATAGTGGTTGAAAAGCCTTCCTGCTTCCCATCTTCATTTGCTGTCATTTCTTTCTCAACCTCTGTTGAACATAATTTGTCATTGTCCTTTCCTTCCATGAGCTTTAAAAGTTTGATGAACTGTACTATTATTTCTCTGCAGGGCCTTCTGGATAATTCCATGATTTTGCGCAAGTGACACACAGCAGAATATCTCTTAAAAAATAAAAAGCAGCAACAGACAAACCCATAATCAAGGCTCCTTCTATGATGTGTAATGTTTGAAGTAAATCATCTGATTCGTAATTCTAGGAAGCCTGTCAACTTTCAGTGTCCTGCAAAACCCATCGCTGCTACTGTTTTGTTACTCATGCACACTATAACATACTTAATTCTAATATTTCTTCTGTCCTTAGGAACAAAAGACGCATGGAAGAATCCTGCACTCAGAGCAGATAAGGTTCAAACTAAGAAACGGAGGGAGGTTTAAGGGACATATCTTCTCTCTAGAGCCACTAAAGCTCACCAAATTTCTTGCTCTAGCAAGATTAGGAATTCCATTTAACACACTCTGTATGACACAAATTGTTAACTGTGGGGCTTTTAAGTCACTAGAGAGAGCCCTGTGCTTCACTGAGAGTGACAAAGATCCCTGTCCAACAGAGCTATTAATTTCTTTTGTGAGCAATCTTCCAAAAAGCCTTCCCTTGTTTCCTGTATTTTCTTTAGCCTACTTAGATAATGAGCACTCTCATTCTTGCTCAGACCAACAGCTATCAACCTATGTACCACAGAAAAGATTTATATGGAATCTTTACAAGAAACAGAATTAATTACTGTGTTTGTGAAGCCACAAAAGTGCAGAGTTAGCAAAGCAATGGCCTGTAACACAAGGCTGTAATTCTTCTGACATCCTAAACCGTGAAAGAGGGCTGAAGCCACCAAAACCTCTTTTTTTTTTTTCTCCCCAAAGATGGAATTTTCTAGTAATAATTTATATTTTTGCAAAAGCAATTTAGGGAGAGATTTCCAGACTTCTTACTCTTTTGCCATATAATGAGGGAACTTTGGAACTCGGTGAACAATGCCAAAAAGCAGGCCATTCTTGTCAAGTTGGCAGCGCAAAGCTATCTATCTGCTTCTGCTAGGCACAGCAATTATTTCTTTCCTCTCTCCCTTCTTAAGCTGTGTTATTTAAACATGTCCCTCCTCACCAACTACTCTAGAAAAAGGGGACAGTGAATCATATCTTTAAAGAACTGCTAGGAACAGGGGAGTCCCAAAAGGAAAAGGCAGTAGGAGAGAGTTCTCACAAAACCAAAACACCTTGCAAAATATTACTAGTTGAGGATCAAGTTGTTAAAAAGTCGAACAGTCTCCAACACAGAACATTTGGGGGAATTCTCATTAGCCTAATTATTAAAGAATGGAAAGGTTTTCTGATCTAGAATCTCTATCCTGTAAGGAACACTAGTATTACAATAAACAAGATAATATATTCTATAAAAGATTTCATCCATTGAGTTTAAAGTTACAGAGTACATTAATTTAAATGCAAGTTCTTAAAAATGTTGTCAGCAATGATACCATGGTAACTCCACATGTGCCTCAGCATTAACTGATAGGTTTTAGCATCAAATTTTAGAAGGGTTGCACATGGACCCCACCTGTGCTTTGTGCAAAACAAACTGACCACAACCACCCTCCACAGTTCAAAACAATTGGTCAACAAAGACTCCAAAAATACAAGCAGGACAGATTGTGGGATTTACACTAAAAATAACATATGTATAACCACATTACAGTGAGCAAATACACTCATGCTAAAACCTACACTGGTGTAAGTGTAAACGACAATTTTTTGTTTCACTGGTCAACCGCCGACTATAGCACTGCCCTCTCAAACCTGGCATCTGATCCAACATCTAAGTTATTAGTTTACTTCTTGGCAAAAGCCAGAGTTAGTCCATGTTATCCTATACTTAAAGTAGACAAAAGATTGAATTTGAGTTCTGATGGAGTAAGTGTTGGATATATGGAGAAGGAAAAAACCTCCTGCTTCATAACAGATTACATCATACAATCCATGCTGATATTCTTTAAAATGAGACACTTACTTAATGTCAGCCAGGGAAGTAGAGTGCAATAACCAAAAAATGTAGTCCTGTTGATAATAAAGCAGAGGCATGGAAACATTCAGTATCATCAGTTTCTCTTCTCCCAGTGCCAAATACATTTTTTGGAGGAAGACAAGGAAACATATGAACCAAATCAGATTAATTTCCACAACAAATTTGGTTATGAATATTGCAAAAAGCTGCTGTCCATCACTGGAGAAGGAAGTCACGCAATTGCCTCCTCATCAGAAAATGACTTTTTTGAAGGACACCAGGATTGTTCTTTTATGACTCTGCTGCTAACAAAGTTCATTGTCACCAAGTTAACTACTGATGCCACAAGGAAGTACAATCTTCTTTTATTCCCGTTTTTTCAGCAAGAAGACTGTACTTTTTTTTTTTTTTTTAGATCAGCATTAAGCAATCTAGGGTTTGTAATAAACATAATGACAATGCTGCATTGCAGTAAGTTGGGCCCTGCTCCAGTGATTAGTATTGGCCTTGTGCTGAACACATCTCTGAGGCAGCTGGACAAGGTATGTATATCTCTGGCTAGGAAACACCCTAATATTCCTATGCGAGAATTGTTGTCACGACCAGTGCCGATGTTCCAGACACTAAAGTGATTACAGTTGACACTGATCTTAAAAGCATTTTCCCATGTATTTTTATGTGCTGACTCTAAATGGATAGCTACTGAAAGAAGTATTTGTTAAAATATAATAAAGAGCTACAATAAAAGAGTGAAGACAGTTATTTTCACTAGCTTTTAAACAAAAAGTTTAAGTCAGTTGAAGAAGCAGCAGCTCATACTCCTGGTGGGTTCCATGTTGCTGCCACAGGCAGTAAGAAGAAGATGAAATAGGGTCACAGACATTCTGGCATTTACACCCTCTCATAAGCGTACAAGGCAATGGAGGTCCTGTGTCCAGCACTAACAAATCCCATCTAGCAAACATAAGGCACACGCACACTCAACAGCAGCGCTTCACACGCTAGGTAGGAGCCGGTGGGAGCGACATGGTCCTAAGGCAGCTCCGGGCAGACACCACAGCAAGTATGAGCAGAGGAAACCCTATACTCCTGCCCCTGAGCCACAACGTCCTGCTCACCCAAATACCAGAACCACAGCCTCACTGGTAGGGGGAAAATGCAAGGCATGGGAAAAATGTATGAAAAAACCCATGGTCCAACAGTGAGGTTCACACTTGCAGACTGTTCAAAACTTTCTCATGTGAAATTTACTGAGGAAACTAACTGAAATTTTCCCTCTCTCAAAATACTTTTGTTCCCTCTCAAAATTAAAAGTCAGTTCAACTATTTTCAGTTACTTGGAACATATACACATTTCATTTCAGTCATGCCTAAGCAGAGTAACCTGAAGATGACTGAAACAAAAACTGTCAATTATTCCTGTTTTGTAGCTTCCACCATGCCTCAAAAAGCAAAACAAGAAAATAAGGTTAGTAGGTTTTAAAGTTTAAATACGTATAAATTGAAATTTTCACTTGTGTACTTTTAAAGTTCCATATATCACACTGCTATTTCAAAAACAGCTAAAAGGCAGGAGAATGAACTACCGTTCTCAAGAATTACAATACAAGTAGGAAGCAGATAATTTTGCATATAGGTGAACATGCAGTTTAAAGAGGGAAAAAAAACCCCAGCAACTCTTCCATGCCCTTTCATAACTGCAGATTTTCACTGCTGACAATTATCTGACACCTGGCAAACATTAGTGCAGGCATATGCGAAACTAGTTTGGAAAACGCCATTGTTCTTACTAATTCATCTCTGTTCTGCTTTTGTGCAATATCACTCCTTCCAGTGTAGACTGTTAAATGAGAAATACCTCTCTTCAGTTAAACCACATCGTGAGCCGACACACAGAGTGTTGTGAAAAAGTAGAGTAATTATAAAAAAAACTTTCTTGACTGGTTCAACAACACAGTCCTGTCAGTGCATGAATCTTAAGTTTAATTGTAAAATGTTCATCCTGAAAAAATGTTTTTCAAAACAGATTTAACTGCAGTCCCACTTATGTGCAAATCACATTTGTTGGCATATACTCTATGGTTTAAAAGACACTGTTAGTTCTTGTTTCCTTCTTAATGCAGTGCTAGCCAATGGCTTCTGAGAGCACTAGGTTTTAAACACTAGGATTAGTTGCCAGGATCTCCATGCAAATGTGCCAGATTGAGTTTCTGGTCCATGCCCTTTGTTTCTTGAAGACACAGGAACCGCGAATGCAACACAAGACTATTTGTTTTTATATTTTTTTAAAGATTTAATTTATTCTTTATTAAGCCACAATTAAGACTCTCAGTCTCATTCTCCCAAGGCTAGATGGGCTAGCACATACTATAGAAACTGTATGTTCAGTCCATGTATTAGAGCACAGATGCAAAAAGAATAAACAAAGCATCACTTGGCAGCTTTGCTGTGGGATGACTATGAAACAACAGTTGCTGACTTGAAAGTAACTCTACCTTCACCTTAGATCCAGAAACATTAGTAACTACAATATAAGGGGACAGCAGGGAAAAAGGAGAAGTCAGAAATGTCTGAAAGGAGTTTGGAAGAAAGCCTAGAGGAAATAAAGCACAAATGTAATGAACAACCTTCAAAGAAAGACTTGCCTTTACCACCTTTTAGCTCCTCTTCTTAGGTTATATTTGCAATAATTCTGGTTTGTATAACTTTTGGTATACAGATTTATTCTTTCCTGAGAGGATGTACTGTTAAGTTTCATTAAGTAATGACAAACTAGGAGAACACTTCACATCTATTATAAAATAAAGATAAAACCTTGCTGCAGAAGAGAATGCTAAATACAGATCTTGCATGAAATGTAGTAATTATCTCATGGCCTTTAACTCTTATTTCCTAATTTTTATATATTCTGCATATTTTTCATCAAACAGTAAAAAAAAAATTGTTCTTAAGCAACAGCAATAGTATACAGCAAGAAAGAACTTTTATTTGATTTCTGGATATTTAAATTTTTGTGTGGAAAAGCTATTCCAGAAAGTTAGCTGACATTTATGATCCCTTTCATACAGAGACTCCAGTACACTATACATTTAGAATTATAGGTGAAAATAAATTACTTCTCCCTCATTTGTGTTAGCGCTATGCTACTTTCAGGGTCTTAATCTGACAGCTGTAACAATAATCAATAAACAGCAAACAGTATGTAAGAGTTCAGGCAAAATAACCCTAAAATAGCAATTGTAAGCAGCCCCACACTAGTAATATCTATCTTTTTATTTTCAGCAGTTTTCAAGGTAGCACTGGATAAATGGTGTTCTTTTGGAGACTTTACCTATTGGGTTTACTATTCAAAGAAATATGTTATTCATCAGTGTCTTTGCAATGCCATGAAAGAGATTATAAGATGCCATGGTCTCAACTGTTAATAATATATAAAGAACAGTCAACACTGATGCAATCCTAAGATGTTAAAAAACCTGTAAGAGGATATCTCTTGACTGAAAATAAAATGGTTCAACCTCAATTTAGACAAGACTGAAGTGATGTGAGGGGAAAGGGGAATATGTAGTACTTGTCTGCCCTTCACTGAAGGCTCCAAAGTGTTGCAAAGCATCCGTGGTGCCTGCCTTGTCACCATTAAGTAGCCAGGAATCATCAGCATTTACAGTACTCACAAGAGCATTGTAGAAAGGTTTAGCACCTTACTATAAAAACTGGCATGCTGTTCTGCTTAAACTCTTAAGTAAAATCAGGACATCACCAGCGTGAGCACTCAGCTACTCTCTGTTCCTTTCCCTGGCTACACTCCCCATGTCCTGCACTCTTTTTCTAAAATTCCTTCCCTTTTCCCTAGTGCCCAAGCACCACTAATCTCACCCCTACCCTGCCACTCGCCATGCTACTACGAACTGATCTGAGAGGGCAGGGAAAATTAACCTTCTCTCACTTTCAGTTTACAGTTAATAAAGATGCATGCCCAGCTGTGCATCTGTCATCTCTAGAATAGATTACTGTAATTCATGCTATCTGAAGCTGATGCCAATAAGCAGGCTCCAACTGCTACAGGATGCAGCCGCTCGCTTCCTCCATGTCTTAGGTCACGGTGACACCTCAGGTTCTTTTGCCAATTATTTTTAGATTTCAGTTCAAGTCCTAGATAGTAATCTCCAAGCTCAAACTTTCAGTGCTCTAAAGATTAAATTAACATCTGTGAATATTAGAAATTTACACATCTCTTGAGCAAGATGGATGACAAAGCTCCACATTTGACAGTTGGAAACAAAACATTTTCAGTTGGAGGAATCAAGCTCAGAATGAACTTTCAGAGGATTTTAAAGGGATTCCAGGCTCTAATTATGTCTAAAAAATACTTCAGAACCATCCTCTTTGAAGAAGCTCCTCTGCAGTAGCAGAAGTGTACATAATTCTTTACTCCCTACCCCATGTTCAGCCCAAGCCAACTACAAAACTAAAGAAACAGAAACAAAAGAGAAACCCCATACTTCAAGAGTTTTATCCAAAAAAGGCAAGAATCAGAATTTGACTGAGAACTTCACTATTATTAATTTTTCTTAGAAAGCACTGAGATACTATGGTGATGGGAAACAGTATACCAGTATAACAGTATCACTAAGATAAATAGAAAGTGATGGGTAACAAAACTAAACAGTAGAAACAGTTTCAGGCAATAAAAACTGCCTTGGAATCTAATTTCCATTCCTCTTCTTTTAAACAATCCCATGCATGTTCACATTAAAGTGGAACTTTAATAATGATGTGACTGCAGTGAACTCCATGCCTTGAAGAATCAGATGCCTAATATCTGACTTAGAAGGCAACAAGACCACCTACCAAGTCACCCAAATGATGTAAATGGAGTTCTTGTCCACATCAGAGAGAATGCTAAACTCCCTCATATGCTTATTTTCTGATAATTTCACTGTCCTAATTACCATCATCTGCACTGGCTCAGAGACATGGAATCAGTCAAAAGAGCAGTGAGTTTTTGCTGCTGGTCAGCATATGCTGGGTTTTATATTTAGAAATTAATAAGAGAAATTATTTTCCAGATGTCTCTTTCAGTTCCAACTGTTCCACCTGCCCAAGATTTTTTTTTAGAAGGCAAACAACATCACAGCTTTCCTGTTAAATGAAAAAAGCCTTTGATCAAAAGTATAATTCATTCTTCTCCAAAGCATCCAATCCTTTCTCTGGAAATCACTTTAAGTGTTCAAATCAACAAATAATCCTTTACATCAAGCCAAGACATGCATCTCACCTTTCAAGGCTGCTTGTTCAGCTTGTGTATACATCCCCAGGAAAAAGTAGGTACAGGCAAGGTTCACCCAAACATCAGGATTGCAAGCTGGTTTCTTGGTCAAAGCCTCATATTCCTGTAACAGAAGAGAGTTTTAACCTGTAATAGCACAGACATATATTAAGTACCACTCTTTCTTTCATCGTTTTACAACCTATTATTAAATTATTCAGATCATCCAACTTATTCTCAAGATAATCCTTGTAGTTCTTACAACTAAATTATTACATTTTGGCATAAAATATACTCTAGTGGCTCTTTTCTAATTACAGCAATAGAACTGAAAACAGAGACAAGCAGCACTATGAATCTTTACCATAGCTGCATGAATGCTGCCTAACACTGTAACGGTTTTAAAACTAGCAAAGCAACTAACTTTTTCTCAGTCTTTTCTGATGCTTTCTTAATTCCTGCTCCAATCAAAGCCTGGGAGCCATAAACATTAGGGAAATCCCTTTGTGAATACTTAGTGGAGCAACTGTTAAACTGTTAAAAAATCTGTAGGCAGTGGCTTAGTATAGATCAAAATACAAGCCTAGAAGTCAGTATTGGGCAGATTCAAGATTTCCTAATAGATAAAAAATATAATTACAGATAAAAATATAATTATAGCAAATATTATTAAACAGTGCTTAACATCACCACTTTCCATTTTAAGATTTATAGCAAACAGCTTTAGGAAGCCACTGGATACTATATTCTGAAATTTCTAACACATCCACATTCATTACATATCCTTTAACACTGTCAGGTAAACTGCTTCACTTTCTGTTATTTGTGCAAAAGTAAAAGCCTGAGCAGATCAATCCTTCAATCTAGTTTTTTTTAATGAAAAAAAAAAAAAACCCAAAAAGCTTTGCAGATACTGACCAGTGATACTCCTGAAGATAAACATCTTTGCTCTACATAACAACAGAGTACTAAAAACAGAGGCCGGGAGATCCCTCAATTTCATTTTTCCCTCTGTCAGGTGTCCATTAAATTACTATGAAGGACTATCTTCATGAAAGTGCCTCCTGCTGGTGTTCCTGCTCCCCATCCAGCCATGCCAAACAGGCAGCATAAGGCAAACAGGCTTGGTCATGCCAGGCTGTCACTTCCTCTCACCCCTCACAACAACACACATCCCATTGAAAGAAGAGTATGGAGTTGGCAAACATATGAGTTGGGATTTCCCTCTCCCCTGTGAGAATTGTGTACCAGATTGTGACACTAGGGTGGAAGTCGTCTTCCCTTTGGGGGAAAGGCACAGATATATAGCGCTAGATAAGCTAAGGCCATGCCCAAAGGGCAGTGAAGCCCCAGAATAGACATGCTGATGACAACAAAGTTTATAGTTTGCAAGCATAAATTTTTTTTTCTGTTGCCAAGTGAAAGTAAACAGCACTCCCAAACAGAGAAGCTATTGGTAAGCTGTGTCCTTGAAAGCTGGCCCAGTCTTACTAGTACGTCAGAGGCTAGCTGTCCTTCAAGAAGACTTTAAAAAAAGAAAAATCAAAACCCTCAAAGAAAACTTGTACATATAGACCAACTCTTCCAACTGAGGCCAGTTCAGTCTTGACACAGGCCTGTCACAGAGCTCCGAGAGACAGGACATCGTTGTTTATCAGCACCATCTGGAATATTTCAAAATCCATTCAGATTAAATGCACCCAGAGGTCTCTTCGGGCTATAGCTTCAGGCAGATTAATTAGAAAAGACAAAGTGCATAAACACAAGTCACGTTTTGGCTTGGCTGTTCAAAGCAAGTAATAAATAGACACTGCTGTAGCAGTACCAATGTGAATCTGTGGAAACACAGTAAATAAAAATGACAATCATTAGTCCTCCCTACCTTGTAGTTCTGGGCCATGAGCTCAGACTATGCTGTTGCCCATTTACTCATTAAAGGGCATTCAACATTACCGTCCCTCAAATAATACTCCACAGGAGAGCTTTGCTCCCTCCTCTCCAAAAAACTCCCAACAGCCTTCCCAACAGTCAGCCTGTGGCATACTTTCGCCAACCAGGAGCACAGCAGCTTCTTGCTATTTCACCTTTCTCTGCCTCTCACCCCAATACAATACGCAGGCACATACACCTTTCCGTAGACCCATGCTGCCAGGTTGACTGCCTAGGAGTACAGACACCTTCTGACAATGTTGAGGGCACCGAGCAGAACCCTGCTGGCCTCAGTACTTGTCTAGATTCTCCAAGCACATAAATACAGGCCCTGAAGAGCCAAGAAACAGGCCAACCTGTGGGGCTGCCTCACAAGTGCTCAAAGGAGGTGCAGAGATGTTCATTGTACCCTATCTTTTACATTCTTCAGCTAGATCCATTATTTACTTTCTGCTTCAGCTATCAGGAACTTGAGCATTCCTGATTTCTCATACTTCTACTGGAAGCACTGGAGCAAGGCCAGGTATTTCTCATGGATGAGCCATTACCTCAGTATACCCCTGTTCCTTTCATGCTTCACTATTCGACCAAAGTCAGCCAGTGCTAAATTGGGGTAGGCAGGAAGTCTTGCCCAGTAAAGTGGTGGAATGGCTCCCAAATCATTGCTAGGAGGGAAACAGCAGATCACAAAGACTGAAGCCCTCGCTGTGGTCTGTGAGAATTCAAAAGAAACAATGTATTAAAAGCTCTGGCCAGGAGGTCACGCTCTGCTCTCATACGAGCAGTTGATGGGCCAAGGTGGCTTGCCTATGCAGGAGGACTTCAAAGCATTACCGAATCTGGAAGCTGTATCATGCTAGCATCCTATCTGTCTAAGCCAAATCTGTGTGTGTGGAGTGTCAATGTAAAACCTGTTCCTAGTAACATGCCTGTCCTTGCCAATTAAATTGTCAGTATCTCAAAAATGTCTTATAACCCTCACATTCTTAAGTCCTGGTTGCCTCATATTATAAGATAAGGAAGCCCAGAAAGAGACTCAGCAGACTTAAGTTCTGATTCTGGTCCTTCGGTAATGTTACTGTTTTCTTCTGGAAAGGTTTAAGATCAGTGCTATGAACCAGTTATGGTAGAAAGAGAGTCCTTTTTTTTTTTTCTCCCCCCCCCCCCATTAGGGATAGCAAAGGGGGAAGGCTCCAGAAAACTGATTAAATCCTGTTATCCTAAGAAGATTCTGGCCACCCACTTGTTAGTAAAAAATGTTTGTGTGTATAGGAAGCTAGGCAGTCCCTGGGGAAGGACTGCGACCACAACTGCCGCAAGGATCTGGTGCAGCGCCACTTGTAAATTGGTGCACACTGCCAGTGATGATCCCATCGGGTCACTGTCAGTGGTATATCCTTTGAGAAAGGCATCTGCCTACTAAGAAGGGAGAAGTGTGATCCTAGTCAAGCTGAGGGTAGAGCTCTGCCTAGAGATTATCTGACTGTTGGTGTGCCTATGACAAGAGAAGACCCACATGTGGATGCGCCAGGTATTTTGCTATCATCCTCTCTAGACATATTCTTGGAGGTGGAACTCTCTTTCAGTTTTTTCCACTTTTCACAGTAGATGAGAACATCTATCTCACCCCAACTCCTAAGCCTACCCAAAAGCTGCCACTCAACCAGTGTGCCTGGCTCACCATGACAGTACCATTATAGATAAAAGGATTATTGAGCAGCAGAATTTCTGTGGAATCCCACGAGGTATGAGGGATAAGCCACGGACCAGAAATGCATGGCAGACTA